>NC_089452.1:3008750-3617500 GCF_026210795.1 Rhizophagus irregularis
ACAAACTTCAATCATAAATTGATACATACAAGAACAACAGAACTTGTTACTTGACGACACCAAATACTTAATTCAGTAAGGGAACATTTTTCAGCTACATTAACAATTCCGTATCCATTAAAATATCTTGATTCCTAAAAAGATCAAAAGTTAATAAAAAGTAAATACTTCATTTTTTTTAATGAAAAAGATGTATAACTTACCAAAGTGAGAACTTTAAGGTTAGGACAAAATTCTCCTGCAGAAAATGATAAAGTATCTCTCAGGAAAGGGGAAGAACCATGTAGAGCAACATGTTCCAAATGTTTTCCAATTTTAGCAAAAAAATTAGTCCACATAGTAGGTTCTTCACAATCTTTCCAATCTAATTCCAATATAAATGATAATAATCTCCAATTGACATCTATACTAGCTAATTGATATAATAAACTTGCTAGTTCGGCTGAATGGGTTTTATTTGGTGTACGTGGAGTTTTTGCTGTTATATACATTGTTCTAATATATCTTGCGTAGGGTAGTGTTTGATCTTTAGGATCTGTCGAGAGGATACGAACAAAAGAATATAGTTGACTAAAATATATAATTTTTACATCTCTCCAAAAAAATGGTACTGCATTACGAAAAAATTGTGTATTTACTAATAAACAACTATGAAGATGTTCTCCTAGATCATAGTATAATTGACGAAATACCTCGTACCATACGTTGTCTGTTAAATAACCTGAAAATCGATTTTGTATTTGAGGTTGTTGAGGTTGTTGAGACGGTGAAATTGGTGGTGAAGTAGAAGGTGAAGGTGGTGCCGAAGTTGAAACTGGTGGTGGTACAATTGTAAGTTTCTGATCTACTTTCTCTTGCTTCTGTTCAGTGGATCGCTCTTGATCCACTTGTTGTTCTTCTCGGTCCAATTGTTTTTGTGCCGAGTGTGAAGTCATTATTTATTATAAAATTCTCGTGCAGGATTTTTCTAATCTACCTAGATTGTTGTTTGTTTGGAATATATTTCTATTTTCCAGCTTATCAAAGTTATATTTGATGTTATTCCAATATTCGTGTTAGTGAATTATGTTAATAATGTACTAGTGTCATCGTTATTGAATAATTCTTCAAGTCCTCTGCGCAGTTTAACAGTATAAATTACGAGCATTAATACAACTTCTTGACGTCTCCTAATTGGTGATCATTCATGCATAATGCAGAGTAGTACAGTTAGCGCGTGTTTTCAAGATCTTACTATATTTGGTTCATTATATAATTAATTTTAAATATGAAATAGTGACGTGTTAGGAAGACGCGTCTAACTCGTGTCAGAACATTTACTTTTTTTTCTTTTTCTTCTTTAAACGACCTTACTATTTCACAATGACAGATTTTCCAAGCTTCACTTATCATGTTAAACCACTTCTTAGTGACCTTATCAATAATGTTATGAACTTTGACGAATGGGTTACAGTGCTAAAGACTAAAAACTTTGGAAGCTTGATTTTTTCAGTAAAAAACGCTTATGTATACTCTGATCCACTTACGTCAGCGATTATTTTATGTCTTGCTTTTGCTTTGTGGGTTTGGATCTTAAGTACTATTACCAGAAACTTTTCTCAGGTATTTATGAGAGCGAGGTGGTTTGGTGGGCAATATTTTAAAATTTTAAATTTTATCTCATGTACATAATTATTTTTTCCGATTAAAATAAAATTATTCTTTTTTATATTAATTGACAAACTTCCTTATTTAAATAAGGTTGATAGACTTTGGAGTATTCTTCCTGTTATTTTCACGTGGCATTTTATTCTTCATGGATGTTGGAAATCATCATCAATAAGTTTACCAAATGAAAGTATTTTTAACTCTTGTAATTTGAATGCACGTGGTGTTATACTTTGCTTGCTTACTACAATATGGGGAGCACGCTTAACTTATAATTACGCACGTAAAGGTGGTTATAAATGGGAAAGTGAAGACTATAGGTAATATTCAAAGTTGACTTTCTTTAAACTTATAAAAAAGGGTATTTCGCTCATTCTCTTTTCTCGATTGCGATCGTAGATGGTCAATTGTAAAATACCGTATCCATTGGATTATATTTGAAGTTCTAAATATAATTTTTATATCGTTATACCAATGTTTTCTACTATTGGCTATGACATTCCCGTCTTACGCTGTTTGGTATTCTGCCCCTACTTCTTCATTAAATTTATGGGATTTATTTGCTAGTATATTGTTTATCGGATTCCTTATAGGAGAAATTGTTTCCGATAATCAACAATGGAGATTTCAAAGTGAAAAATATAAATTAATCGCCAAAGCCAATGAAAATTTAAAAAGGACGGCGATTTTTGAAGGGGATTACTCTTTTGGATTTATTACTCGTGGTCTATTCCGTTATTCAAGGTAGTTATTTAAATTGTTTTAATTAAAAAAGTGTCAAAATGGTTGAAAAACTTTATAAGTTTAAATTTCATATAAATTTATTTACTTTTTAAGACATCCAAATTACTTTTGTGAAATGGGAATTTGGTGGAGTTATTACATATTTTCTATCGCTGCCGCTTCTTCTAAATCACAATGGATATTAAATTGGACGATGATTGGAACCTTGAGTTTGACTATACTATTTCAAATTACTACTCATTTAACTGAAACTATTTCTAGAAAGAAATATCCGATGTATGAATTGTATAAAAAAAATACCAGTAGATTGATTCCTTGGTTTCCTGGTAAAAATATTACTAAGAAGAAAAAATAGGCCATTATTTGACACTTGATGCTATTTATAGGATATACTAAATATGCTAAAACATTACTAAAAAAAAAAAGAAAGATCGTAAATAATTTTATTTTATGTTACAAGATTATTGTATTATTGGCTTAAATGATTTTAATTATAATACAATAATAACATAATGCATTATTGTTTTTCAGTAATAACTATTACTATTACTCCTTAAAAAAGAGTGCTTTATATTAATAAGATAATTATGTTCATTATACTATTAAGGAAATTGTAACGAAATCAACCAATCTTTTGTATATAATTTTTTTTAATCCGGTTAGAATCTTTTTATTATTCTTAACAAAAATAAAAATTCTTTTCATTTTATTATTTGTTATTGTTTAAAGAAGTATGATAAGCCCAGTTTAAGAAACGTAACATAGCAATCATAGAATAATGTGTACGTGGTGATGATACAAAATGATATCCATGATGTGCTCCCTAAATTGAGACAGTACCCGCGAAAATAAAAAAACAATCAATTATCGGTCCCAGAAATAATAAATTACAAATAAATTTACTTACCGGAAGTTCTATTGAAACAAGTTTAGAGTTAGGTGCACTATTACGAAATGTTTTTACAAATTCTCTACAACTCTTTATATTTATTAATTGGTCATTATCTCCACTACACAAAAAGAAATATTTTTTTTTTAAAAAAAATTCTTTGTCCAACCTATCCATTTAAAAATATACTTACTGAATTATCAAAAAAGGTACAAATTCTTCATTAAGATTACCCTTTCTTTCTACTAAAACTTCAGGAGAAGCATTCTCTAACATTTCCCGAATACTATCCTCGCTCATATTACTGGGATTTTTACCACAAATTTCCAATGAAAACCATTCAGGGTTAAAAGCTTTATGTTTATTTGTAACATCATAAATACCATTAATACCAACACAAGCTTGTACTTTAGTATCAATTTGTTCAAATCCTGGTTGATAAAGTTTATCATTAGCAGTAAGAGCCATCAAAGCAGCCAAATGACCGCCAGCTGAATCACCCGATACAGCAACAAAATTTGGATCTCCTCCATACGAAACAATATTTTTTTTAATCCACCTTAATGCTCTTTTACAATCTATTAAACAAGCGGGATAAGGATTTTTTGGTGCTAAACGATAATTAATTGAACATACTATCCAATTATTACTTGATAAATACCATGGTTGAGGAAATGGTATTAATTTATCCATTGACATCCAATTACCACCATGTATAAATAACATTACTGGAAGTGGATCTTTTTTTTGTGAATATTTTGGTATATAAATATCTAATTTTAAGTAAAATTCATTTTCTTTACCAACTTGTCGTAATTCTTCTTGTGTTCCATATGTAACTTTTGATATACATACGTAAAGGGATTAAAAGAAAGTTAGATTAATTTAATTCTTTATAATTATGAAAATAGTCCTTTTTTTTAAAAAAAAAAAATTATACTCACTATCTCTGAATACTTTTATGTTTAATGGGATGTGTAGTGGCGGCATAACACAAAGCCAAAATTTCGATCTAAGGTTCGATCACGCTTATTATTAAAAAGATACATTTTTAAAAGTAATTTCTAAAAAAATTACTTACGATGTGATACTAGGTAATTCGGGACCGTACCGTTCGAATTCACGAGTTTGATCGAGTATAATTTGACGAGTTTTATAATTATTATAAAAATTATATAATAATATTGACATAGTGAATATATCCAAGATGAGCATAAACACTTGTATTAACGATGATTTTACTATTTTGATCGAAGGAAGGAAAGGAGAATTTTTAAAAAGTTAGGTATTAAAAAAAAAATAATATATATAATTATTATATGCTTTTATGTACCAATTGGAATGGAGAACCAAACATCCATAATAGCGATAGCAAACCACATCCAAACTTTAAATAAGATAACATACAAAGGGAACTCAGTAAAAATAGTTCCAATTGTAGTTGTAATACAAGCAGACCAAAAATTCCGAGTTTTAGGAGGCCATTGAGCCAAGTCAGTAAGGAACGCTAATAAAGAATTTATTAAAATATAAGTTGTCCACACACTAAATTTCAATAATGATGACATATTGAAAATCTAGTTTATAAAGTAACGTCCTTAGAAGTTTGGTTAATTTATAAAGAATGAAATTTTTTTTTTGTTTAAAAAAATGTTAATCAAAATAACAGAAACCACATGGAAAATTCATCCAAATGATCTAAAACAAACATTATGAAATTTCAACATGGTTTTCATAAATAATTTCTTTCAAACATGTGAAAATTTAATTCAAATATCTTATACATATTAAGTAATTTAAAACTAAAAAAAAATGATCCTTAGATTACATAATAAACTCTAAATAATTATTTTTATTATATTAGGGAATTATTGAAATTTTATGCGATCAATCAATTTATCTGTAATATTTGTAAACAATGCAACAAAATCACATTTTTTTTTTTTATCTTAGATCGATTAGATGATGAATTACTATATATATGCATTTCATTTTTTTTTTATTAAGGATTTTAGGACCCCTTAAAAATGTCAAAAGGCAAATGAGCAAATAAATAACTACTTTATTTCCTTTAAATGTCTATGAATGTGATAATGTAATTATGTAATTCAATACAAAAAAAAAAAATTAAAATTACATATTTCATTAGGATATTAGACTTTTTTGTCCTAATTTCCATTTATGTTAGTATTTAGTAACTCTTCGAATTCCCTAGTTCTATTTTTTGTTAAATTATAAATTTCATATCTTAAGGCACTATAATTTTTATCTACCTCATTATTACCGTGGATGTGACACGATGTGGTAAAATATTATCTCGTGACTGTGAATTTTATGTTAAAATGACCAATTATATGGAGTCACGCGGGGTGGAAAAATGACGGTGACACTAGGAAGATGTGTATAAAAATGTAATTTTTTTGAAAAAAATTTCTTTTTGAATAAAAAATGGCTGAACACAAACGGAAAAAGGTAATAAAATAAATTCAGACTTGTTTTTTTTATTTATCTTTGACTTATCGTTTCATTTTTTGTTAATACTAAATATAGAACTCACAAAATATTAAGCATACTAAACAAAAAAAAATTCGGTCAAATACGAAAAAATTATATACTGTTAGTATTGCGCTTCCAGGTTCTATAATAGATAATGCTCAATCGATTGAATTAAAAACTTATTTGGCAGGACAGGTAACGTTATTGACTCCTCGAAGTTGATTATGTTAATTTAATATCTAAAAAAGAATTTTTTATTTTTTTTTATTTGTTAAAAGTTGGCCCGATCATTTGCCATCTTTAATGTAGATGAAATAGTAATATTCAATGAATTAGGAATGCAAAAAAGTTCTCAATCTCAAATTGATTCGCACACAAAAAATAAACGAGAAGAAGGAATATCTTCAGATCCAAATGTATTTTTGGCTAGAATATTGCAATATTTAGAAACACCTCAGTTAGTAACATTTTTTTTTTTTGTAAAAAATATCTTGAATTCTAATTAATCTTTTTCTTAGATATTTGCGGAAAGAACTTTTTCCCGTACACCAAGATCTTACATACGCGGGTACGTAAATGGTAATGTTCTTACAAAAATTGTAAATTAACTTTTTTCTTTATAATAGGGTTATTGAATCCATTAGATTGTCCTCATCATGTTCGTAAAGAAGAAAAAAGCCCATTTCGTGAAGGAGTTATAATCAACAAAAAATCAGGTGGTGAAACATCCTTAGTAAATGCTGGACTCTCTAAGGCAATTATACTTTTAAAATCAAACATTGTTATTATCTAGAATTACTGACGCTTTTTTTTTGTAAATTTAGCATGTAATAATCGATAAATCAATTAAACCAGGTGTACGTGTAACTTTAGATATGGGAAATTATGAAACATCAAAAAACGGTAATAATTACTTTGCATCTTATCTAGTTTATTTCTACACAATTAATTGAACAATTCTTCCTTTTAGATAATCAATATATAGAAGCTAAAGTCATATCACCAAAAGTCCCAAAACAACATGGGCTGTATTGGGGTTATAATATTAGAATAGCAGATTCTATATCAAAAGTGTTTACTGAATGTTCTTATCCTGTAAGGAACAAAGAAATTGCTAACATTCAAAATTTTTAATTAGTTAATTAAATATTAAACTCTTTTCAAAGGATGGTTATGATGTAGCTATAGGAACATCTGAACGCGGAAAAGTTGTTGATGATATAATAGACGATTTGCCGGAATTTAAGTAAAAAATAATTCAAAAACAATTGTCATGGAATTATTATTATTTGAAAAAGGATTAACACGCTCTTGATTTATTTCTTTAGTCATTTGCTGATCGTTTTTGGCGGACTAGGAGGTATAGAAGCGGCAATCGACGTTGATGAAGATTTAAAATGTAGTGGTGAAGAAGCTGATGCATTATTTGATTTGTGGGTAAATACTTGTCCTAATCAAGGAAGTAGAACGATAAGAACAGAAGTAAGGATAATTTAAAAATTTTTTGCAAAAAGATTATAGATTGGTTGATTACATTTCTTTTTAGGAAGCCGTGTTGATCACAATGTCAGCCTTAAGGGTTGCTATTAATATAAAAGGTAGAAAAGAAAATTAATGCATTTATAACGATTTATCATGTTATTAAAAAGATTTATGAGATGATTCAAATGATATAAAATCATCAAATTTTAATCACTAGTTAATATTTATTGTAAACTAACTAAATTCATAATTTTTTTAATTAAAAATGCATAGAATTTACCTTATATATTTTTAAATGAAATGATTTTATCTTATATTATCAGTTACATAAAAAATTATTTTAATTTGAAGAAATCTTATCTAAATGGACCTGGCAATCAAAGATTATATTTTTCCAATAAGCCCGCACCAATTCAATTTTTCGTTTAACATACCCCCCCCTCCTGTTTTGGATTTTTTATGTAAAAAAAATACATGTAATTTAGGCCGGAATTAGACAAATCTTAAGTTCTTAGCCGGAATTATCATCCAAAATTTTTGCTCACTCTTTTGGTCAAAATTTTGGCCAAAATTAATGGTAATTCTGGCCATGTATTTTATTTTATGTATTATTTTTTGTCCAGATTGGGACCCTCTATATTATGTTAAACAAAAAATTGGCTTGGAGCAGTCTAAGTGAATAGCTTGTATAATTTATTATATGTATACATCACATTTTTACTAGTAAAAATAATAAAAAAAAAATAAGCAAATTAAATGGATTTTTTTTTTAACCTTAAACTATAATCAGATAGGTTTTTAATAAAAGTATTGCTAAATATTACAGCTGGATACTGGATGATTGTCAACTTACTGGAATTAGAGTAGAATTTAAGTAGAATCAAAAATAGCATGAAATTTCGCCATTAATATTTGTTACATTTTGAAGATGTGAAAATCATCTGCAATGAGATTTAGCAATGCCCTTTTAATAAAGTTGAAAAATTTTATTTGGAATTTACTTAATAAAGATTTTATATATTTATATAAAAATCCACTTTTATATATATAAAACTTAAAGGCAATTTCTATTTGTACACGGGGTGTTTGAACCCGGGTCATGTGATTATTGCCATTTTGGCTAATAGCATAAACTTCAAAATTAGTAGATAAATGGATTTTTGCCTGCTCTACAAGTTTACCTAAGGCATCAAAGGTGCTTTTGAATGTCAGTTTTGACTTTACCTATGAATAATTGATTTTGCCGATCACTCTTAAAAAATTTAGGAAATGATCGGCAAAGACAGTTTTCATATATAAGTCAAAAACGGCATTCAAAACCCCCATTGATGCCTTAAGTAAATTTGCAGAGCAGTCAAAAATACATTATATTACATAGAAAAAGTAAAGGGTGTGACATTGGTGTCATTATATTTCACATGACCCGTGTTCAAACACCCCGTGTAAACTTTGAAATTTTCAAACTTAAATTTCATTATTATTCCAAAAAAAAATATTTTTTATACTAATTATTTAATTCTAACTAGAATTAAATTATATAATTTAATAAAAAAAATCCCAAAAAAAATTTTGCCAAATAAGAGGAATTTTTGAACTAAGATTTATATAAGTTTAAAAGTTATAAAATAAGTATATTTTAGCCTACTCTTTAAGTTTACTTAAAGAGTAAAAGTGGATTTTAAATAGTATTTTAACTTTACTTAATAAATAAACAAATTTTATTGATTATATCTAAAAAACCTTATTTGATAGTCTAGGTTATACATGCCACCCAAATTATTTTGAACTGCCGTAATTATAAGTAAAATCCCAAATTCAATTATGGCATCCCAAATTATTTTGGCACTTTACATAGTAAATTATATATAAACCGAATGAATTATGGCATCCCAAATTATAATTATGGCATCCCAAAATAATTTGGGCAGCATGTATAGTTTAGGTAAATTTGCAAAGCAAACAAAAATACATTTATTATAAATAATTTGGAAGGTTATATATGTGATAAAAAGTTTTATTTAGAAAAAAAAATTTTTTAAAAGTTATATAATTGAAAAATGATATTCAAACCTATTTTTGATATTTTAAATAAACTTGTAGAATATACATGCTGCCCAAATTATTTTGGGATGCCATAATTCATTCGGTTTATATATAATTTACTATGTAAAGTGCCAAAATAATTTGGAATTTTACTTATAATTACGGCAGTCCAAAATAATTTGGGTGGCATGTATATTGTAGAACAGGTAAAAATACATATATTATATATAAAATATAGAAGAGCATAGTAAACATGTAATGTATAGTTGGCTATGTATGCAGGATATAGTTAAATAAGGACCCTAAACAATTATAATCAAAGTCATATCCCCTATATTAAGAATTTTTAAAAATTTATTATTGCCATCTTGAATTTATTTTAAAACTGAGATATAAATGTAAAATTTTAATAAAATAGTTGCCTTCCTACTATTTATAATTTTGTAATTTAAAAAGTAATATTTAATAATATAGTTTTTTATTTTTTTTTGAATATTTCTATGTATACTGAAAGTGAAAAAGTGTATATTTTTTTGCCAAATTTTGCCTTATTACGCAATTTTTCTTTAAAAGAACCATTTTTTTCTATATTATTTTATAATATTAATTTAATAAAATTATAAGATAAATTATGTATAAAGTTTAAATATAATTGGATATGACTTCAACTATAATTATCTGGGATCCTGTTAAACATCACATATAAAAGAATCACGTAATCATACATAATACAAAATAGAATGGTTTAGGTCTTTTCTTATTTAGTAATAAATAATGTAGATTTGTATAGAATACGTGTAAAATTTTGCATACCTTACATACAGTGTTTATTTTTTACTATGCAGCATGTGTGCAGCGCATATAATCAGAATTTTGCACACATCTTTTTTAAAAAGGATGTGTAACATACATACAAAAAATTTTGAAATATCCTTATATGATTGGACGCATATGTATTACAGTACTTATTATAGTAGTATAGTCATATTAATTTATCATACAGTAAAACTCAATTAATTATACACCATCTGCACAGTAACTTTTTATCAAAAAATTAACACTATCTACATATATAAGTATCCATACACTACATATTATCATAACATCTGAATTTGAGTATTATACAAGGATCCTGCCTATTACTAATAAATATTACTATAGAAAATTTTAATTTTTATATGAAATCTATTAGTTAATTAACTAAAAAGAAAAAAAATCATAATAATATAATATAAAATTTTCTTTTATAGAAGTTGTCTAAAGCAAGAGCAACAGTATAATTTTAATTAGATTAATTTTTTATAAGATTAATATAAATTTTAAAATCATAAAATAAGCATATTTTAGGAAAAAAAGTGGATTTTGAATATTGTTTTTGATTTTACATATGAATAAACAAAACTTTGCCAATCGCCCAATCATATCTAAAAATGAATAATGAAAATGAAAAAAGTAAAAACAGGATTTAAAACCCTACTCTGTGCTCTAAGTAAACTTACAAAGCAGGCAAAAATGCATTTAGTATATATATTGGTTATATATATGGTAAAAAGATTTATTTATAAAAAACAATTTTTTTTAAAATCACATAATTTGCCCTTACTGATAAATGGAATTTTATCATACAAAATACATTTATCTTTATTTATTTTTAAAAAAATATTTTTATTATAAATCCTATTACAAAAAATTCATTAATAAAATAGTTATTAAATCATAAAAAAATGGTATTTGTAAAAAAAAAAATTCAAATATATACATATAAATAAATTTAACTAAACAAATATAATAAAAAAAAGTCTACAAAAAAAAATTTGATGTAAAATTTTTTTGTTTAAAAGTAAATAATTAAATAAAATAGTAATTATTATTTTTTTCATAAAACTAAATTTGTTAAAAATAAAAAATAAAAAAAATCTTATTTAACAAACTATATTTTTTATGAAAAATAATAATAATAAATATATCATAATTATTATTTTTTTTTTACAATTATATATATATTATTTTTTTTTATTTTATATAATTTAAATATTTAAGTACGTCCAGGTATTGAAATATATTCCTATAAATTATAAATTTAATTAATATTTAAATAAGTAAAAATGGAAAAAAGTGTAAATATAATAATTTACTTTAAAATGAAAATTAGGATTTTCTTGTGCAAAAGGATGCTGTAAAAGTTGTTCTGCGGTTGGCCGATTATTTGGTTCTCTTTAATAAATATAAATGATTAAATATTATTAATAAATAAATTATTATTAACATAAATTTTAAACTTACATTATAAAGCATTGATCTAAAAAGTTTCTAGCATCAGATGACATTATAATGTCTTCTCTTATTGGTGGTGCTTTTTTCTCACTTCCAAGCTATAAATTATATTAATTACAATATTAAATTGGAAAAAAAATCAATAAATTTAATATTTTTAATAATATACTAACTTTAAACATAGCAGCAAGATCTGTTAAATTATTCCAAGGTCTTTCACCAGCAAACATTTCAAGTACAACACAACCAAGACTCCTACAAATACAAGAATATTAAAAACATTATATAATTTCATTTTATATGTAATAATATTAAATAATACAAAAACTTCACCATATATCAACTTTAGCACTATATCCTTTAGTAGAATTAAATACTTCTGGTGCCATCCAAAAGATAGTACCTTGCAATGACATATTTGAACTATGATCATAAGCAAGATGCTCTAATTAAAAAGTTAAAAGTAAATAAGTAAATTTATAAATAGGAAACTCCTATATTTTTTTTAAAGTTAATAAATAGGATACTCATGTATATTTTTTTTATAAAAAAAAATTTAAACTAATACTTATACTTTTTTTTTTTAAAAAAAAAATAAAAATACATACCACTCTTTTTTGATATTCCAAAATCAGAAATCTTGCAATATCCTTCTTCATCAACAAGTATATTATCTGCTTTAATATCCTAATAAATAAAGGAGAATTAAATATACTAAATTCATATATTATAAACCAATAAGATAAAAATGACATTTACTCTGTGTAATATTCCTCTATTATGTAAGTATTGCAATCCTAATAAAATCTGCCGTGTGAATGACCTTACAACAGGTTCTTTAAATGCGCCATAAATCCTCAGACAGGTACCAATAGATCCGCCATTAACATATTCAAGAAAGATATTAATGGCTTCGTCAGTTTTTTCAAACCCTATGAATTAAATCATAAAGTTAAATACTTGTTATGCATACAAAATAAAAATAAACACAATGATATACGACTAACCAATATATTGGACAATATGTTCATGATCTAGATCTTTCAGAATTTCCATTTCATCAGTGAAAGATTTGACCTTTATTTATTATAAAAAAATTAAATAAGAGTATTATAAATTGATGTAGCAATAGCTTTTTATAAATTATATACCAAATTTTGTTGTCTTTCGTTCAACCGGTCCGATTTTGTCTTTGGCAATTCAATTTGTTTAACTGCCATTATTTCGGATGAATTCACATTCATAGCAAGGAACACTTTCCCAAAAGTTCCTTTACCAATTAGTTCACCTTTTGCCCATGATATTACGGCTTTTTTTTAAAAATAAATAAATAATGAATAAATTAATAGTTAAAATATATCAACAAAACTCGATAAAAATTATTATATAAAGATACGAACGTTCTCTTTCTGTGGAAACACATTCTCCAGGAGGAACTTCTGGAGGACAGGGTTTTTTATGTGAAGGAACAAGAACAATTTTTTTATCCCATAATTTAGTAGTAGGTTTTCTAGTTAGCTTTTGTGGCACTCTGATTGCATCACTAAAAGCTTCAATTGCACTAACAACTCCAACTGCTAGCTTTTTGGTTCTTTCTTTTCTTTCTTTCTTTTCACGTTGTTCGCGTTCATGTGCTTCACGAGCAGCAGCGCGGATAGATTTTCCTCTTTGAATTTTCCCTCCAGTTTTTACTGTAGGCGCGCTTGGTGATTCCTCGTTTATATTTGGTTGTTGGACAGAATCTACAATAGGTTTATCAAGATCATGACCCGGAAAATATTGTTCTAATTGTTCAAACAAATCTTCAGCCGTAGGACGGACTACCCATGATTCGGTAACACCTCTACGCAGTGATACTGTACGTGCTAAACCGTTTTTTGGTTTTTGTGTTGGGGATGCACTTTTATTATTTGATTGGATTCCTTCAGACGGAGATATTGAATTACTATTTCCTGTTTCATTTATGACATCATTAGATTTCATACTTTCTACATCACGCTCTTTATTATCATTATCATTAATATTATCAGGAAGATTATTATTTCGATTATCTGAGCTAAAACTTTTAGTTAAATCTGTAGTTTCATCATTACGCATAATGAGAGAATTTGTTGATTGTCCACTATTTGGTGGTGATTTTTGGTTTTGAGGTCGAGGATCTTCTGCTGCTGCTGCTACTTCTTTATTCTTCTCTTCAGAATTCGATTCACTTGAAATTGGCTCTTGGGCCCAAAAATCTTCATCACCTTCACTATCCTCTGACGTATAACTTAAAGACTTAGGTGGTATAGGCACATTTTCATCATCTTCAATACTAGTCTTATCAAGAGATTTTCTTAATGGATCAATAGAATTTATTAAACTAGAAGTACGAGGAGGAAGCTCATCATTAATATGTGACAAATTATCGGTTTGTGAAGGTTTTGAGGATTCTTTCCAAGAAGATCCTTCATTTGAAGTATTTTTATCTTTAAATGATTCTGCTGTTTCAGCCCAAAGAGAATCCTCATCATTAAAAGAAGAAATTGCGTTTTGGGTAGAAGGTTTAGGTTCTTCAGCCCAAAATGATTCTTCTTCCTTTTTTGATTGAGATGATAATGTAATTTTTGGCCATAATGGGGGTTCATCATCATCATCTGGAAACAGAGCCTTAGTAGACCCTTGAACTATATGTCGATTAAACTCTTTTCCCGGTTGTGAAAATAATTGAGGTTCCCTTAAGGGAAGATCAGGCTCGGATACCATCGCATGTATAGGACGCTGATAATGTTCTGATTCTTGATTATTAGTTGAAAGATTTTGAGGGAGGGGTAAATGAGGTTGTGATATGCTGTTATGATTCATGTACATTCCGTGTATTGACATTAAGGATTTCTGTGTTACAATATTAGGTTTTGGTGGTATTGGTGGTGGAGGCGGACTTCGGTTATTATTATCTGGATTTCTTATAATACTTTCTCGACTTGGAGGACGTCTCGTATTCATCATACCGTTCGCAGGTTGTAAAACAACTGGATGTTTTGATGAAGGAGGTAGCTGTGACCTAGATTTTAAAGGAGCGTTATTAAGAGAATAATCAACATCACCTACACGGTGTTGTGGTGATGATGAATTTGAGTAGTTAAGATTTTCCCTATCATGACGACGGTGATTTGAATTGGGAGGCGTTCGATAATGTGTTTTATGATCTGATGAATACGCATGTGATATTTGATAAGCTACATCCTTAGGTTCTCTAAATTTACTAAAATCCTGTGATTCTTCTGTTAAATGACTAAGACCTTCAGCTTTCCAACGTTCTAGAATTATAGGATTAGATCCGCCAGTAATATTATAATACTTTCTTTCATCATTGTTATTATTGAATGGTAATGAATGATTTGACTCCGGTGAAACATGTGGTGGTGACATTTCTGGAGGGGTCGTACGTCTCAATATTTTTGATTTATTTGACTGGTCTCCTCCAGAAATTATTTTACCTTGATTATGAATTTGTCCATAATAAGGATCTGACAATTGTTTTCGCATAATTAACAGTTTTAATGACCCACGAACATCGGCTTTCTTACATTTTTGAATCAATGTTTCATCATCTATCGTGGGGCCTAAAAAAAATTTTTTAATTTTTTTTTTTAGTTTAAAATACAACAAAAACATATGTAAAGTAACACACCAATTTCTTTTTGTCCAATCTCAGTCAAATGAAATGAACAATGTTCTCTCTCAATTTGAGGGATTTCCAATTGAGAAAATATTGTTTCCTTAATTGTAGAAGGATCTTCTCGCCCACCAAGGTCGATCACACGGAAAGTTTTATTATCAAAAGTCACTTGAATATTTTTTGTAGTCTCCCCGTGCTATTAAGCATATAATAAGAAAAAATATATCAGCCAAGGAAGTAAATTTAATTAAAATCATCACATTAAACTTTAGACTATGAACTTCTTACTATTTTAAGAGATGAATTAGGACCTCCTTTAGTTTTTCTATTAGAATTAGGAGAAAGAGGGCTTGTAATATCTTCTGATGTTTGTTTCTGTATTACAGAAGGATTATTATGAACTGATGATTTTGCCCATTTATCATTATTATTCATGGGAAGAGCAGCAGTATTTTCATTAGAAGAATCTGTTTCTTTTATTGAAGAAATTATTGTAGAATTTGATGAATTATTACTCTTAGTTTGCCAGCCAATTGAAGAATGTCTTGGACCTATAACTGGACTTGTTATAGGGCCTTTAACGCTACGTAAATCAGGAAAACTTGTTGATAATTTTAAAGATTTTTGTTTCGATATTTGTTCTGTTGGTGAAGGCACTGACTGAATAGTTGGAGTTGTCGGAGAATTTTGTTCATTAATAGAATTGGATAATGATAATTGGCCTCCTGAATGCGGACTTTGTACATCAGGTTGATTACCCTAAATAAAGTTTTGTCATCAGGATTAGAATAATGATAAGATCATAAAAAAGAATTATGAATACTATAATAATTATTTTAAACCTTATTAGAAAATGATTGTCGCTTTGGCCTTACATCACCAATCTTTCTAATTGCATTTATTAATCTATAACGATTAGAATCACCACTTTCTACGATATTCTTAATTGTTTTAAATTTACCAAGAGCAAAAAATTGTTCTCCACACAAATTATTCTCTAAATATAATGAAATCCATTAATAAATAAAACGTCTCTATATATATATATTTATTTAATAATTTGAATAATTTGGAAAAATAAAAAATTTTAATACCAATAAACATTGTTTTATATTCACTAAAAGAGTTATCATCAAGCCATTCTAGAACTCTATCCAATGTCCATGCGGAAGGTTCAATTTCTCCATCAAAGGAAGCGGATCTACTTCGATCATGAGTATGGCCGGTTATGTGGTCTCTGCGAGTTAATGAGGCAGCTGCACTAGTTGGACTGCTAACATTAGACCCGTCAGCATTTGCGCTCACGGGGGAAGGTGGAGAATGATGTCGTCCTGAGGAAGTAGCCTCATTTGTTATTAGATCTGTGTCAATTTCAGCAGGGAAAATATTTTGTCGCTGTAAAGAGGAAGTTGGCAAAAGTCCTAACTGACTGTAAACTCCAGGCATATCTTGTAGCAAATAACTACCAGAAGAATGCATACTAGACACCGAAGATGAACGTGAACGTGGTTCAGTAATAGGGAAATGACCATTTGAAGGTTTTCCGGTTAAAATAGGAGAAGTAGGATTTTTTTTTTGACCATTATTAGACGTTGAGTCGTTCATATTATTTATTATAGGTTGAACATTTCCGTCTGAAGGCCTTCTTACGCCCATACTAGAAGTCACATTAGTGCCAACTGAAGGACGTCTCTGATTATTTACCGACAGCATGCTGAGGCATGAGTAAATTATCAGTGTTTAGCTTAGTTTTTATGATATTACAATCTCACGTGAATATATATTACCAGACCCATCACGGCATAAGTCACTGGTGGCACAAAGTGATCATCGATCAGTTAATTGTGTTTAATATTCTGCATTTATTGTCAAAGACATGTAGATAGTAATAGTTGAATTTTTATTTGTGTGAAAGGAACAGAGATCCGATTTGTTGGCAAATATTTTGTCTTCCTGCCATCTTAGTGATGACATAAAATCTTTTGAAACATCAATGTCTTTATTTATCATTATAAAATATATATACCGTACTATTTTTATTATTTAATGCTACATACAATTAATATTTTACATATTAACTCTATTCAATAGGGAAATTTTTAGAAACCATAATTAAAATGTTTGTGTAATTGTTAATGGTATACCTCCCAAAAAAATAACAATTTTAAAATTATACCTGGATAATGTTATCTATTATAAAAAAATTTTTGTTAAGTTTACAAATTCTCTCGCTTTCCGTCTTCCTTCTTCAGACATTCGCTCACCGGATATTAAACAGCTATGTAAAGTTGTTTTTTTAGCAGATCTCATTTCTTTAACGTATTCAATTACAGCACCAACATGATCATCGGTTATATGAGAAGAATGTAAATCCAGTTGTTTTATTGAAGATTTACATTCTTTTAACAGTGTCTTTAAATATTCAGGAGAAATAATCCATTGTCCTTTCAGGTTTAATGATGACAAAGTATTTGGCCATAATTGATTTGTTTTTGTAAAGAAATATTCAATATTCGAATCACCGTAACAAATTAAAGTTGCTTTTTCCAATCTTTCATTATTCTTTAAAAATTCCAAAAATTCTTCAATGTCACCTTCACCCATTTGTATTTTTAAATCCTTAATATTCCTACATAATCTAAGAGCTTTTACTAATTTATGAGAGGATATAGTGCAATTTCCAGTTCTTGGCAATAAAACTTGTTCTAAACTATTATGACAATTTTCAATTAATGCGGCTACATCATCAGGACATACCCAATACCGAGGAGATTCTATGTAATTGGTATAAAATCCGACATATTTTAAACGTGGAAATTTTGCATTGGTAAAAGAATTCATTTTATCTCCAATATATATACAATGAATAAATTGTATATATTCTAGATTTTCAAAATCTGCTAATGCTTCCATAGAATTACAATGATGAAAATTGCAATATTCGAATTGAATCGTTGTTAAAAATTTTGATTGAGATTTAAGTGCACATAGGGTTTCCGATAATACAACTTGATACTTTGTTTGGTAATCCCAAGTGTATTTAAATTTTTTTAATTTTTTTTGAGCTCTTATTAGAACTCCTAAAGCTTTGACTTCCATATCATGATCAACACCTCCAACTTCTAACGTTTCAATAAATTCTGATACTTGAGAAATTGCTCTAAAAATTTCACTCTTGTTATTGTGTTTGCTAACACAATGAAAGCTTTTTAAACGAGAAAAACAATTAACGGATCCGGTTAAAAACGGTAACAAAGGCGTAGGAGTTTCGTAGGGTATGTCTGACAATGAAATTATATCGAAAGTTGAGCATTGATTCATAAATAGTTTAAATAATTGTTCCGTAATAAGAATCTTCAAGAAAGTTGTCTGTTGTTCATCTCCAAGATTTCCGATAACATTAGAAAACCAATCAGAGACTCCGTTATAAATATCCGAAAATTTCAATTCCCTCAAGAAAGATGGATAATCAAATATTGGTGAAGAAATTCCCTCTATTATGTTACTTGGTAATATCACTCCATTATTGCATAGATATTGTTTTGACTTCCTATTAAGACACGTGAGATAAACTTGTATTATTTTAGTAGATTCAGTCGACAAACCATTTGAGAGTTTGAAAGGGCTTTTCCATAAAATGGGGGTGGCCACCTTACACCAACTTCTGTTGACTAAAAGACATGAATAAAGTGAACCTTTTGTTTCAAGATATTCAAAAATTTCTCGTAAACATTCTGGTGGTAAACTTGTAACAGTATTTCTATTAAAAGAAAAATAACGTTCAAAAACAACTGATGGTATCGGTGGTGATTGTGACTGTTTTAAACAAGAAAGAGCTGATCCCATTTTCTTGAAAAAATCTTTTCTAAAAAAAAAAGAAGAGAAGGAATGAAAAAGAATCAAAATCGAAATTTGGTGGTTATGCGTCCCACTTTAAATTTGTTTCAGTTCATTCACGTGATCAATTTATCGAGTATTCACTGTCCAATCAACTGTCAGTCGGTCATATTGATATTCCGACTGATAACAGACTGATAAATAAATAAAAAAAAAAATTTCATTTGAAATAATAATATGACAGTTACTAAGCCGGAGTTTTCAGCTTCACAAAATGAATCCACTAAACAAAAAGAATTTAATAATGCACAAAATACATCTCCGGTTCCATTTTTTACTCTATGGGATTATTTCAAAGATGAATTAACAGCATCTGAATTTGATACTTTACAAGAACTTAAAAGAGAAAGGGTGACCAATTTTCTTGGTATTCCATGTTCAATTGAAAAACTCATGATTTTCGGATTTTTCATTTGTTTAGATTCTTTTTTATATACACTCACCATTCTCCCTTTACGTGTAATATTTTCTTTTTATTCATTAATCACGAACATTGTGTTATTTTTTAATAACGAAAATAGCAATCAACGGAGATATAGTATATTAAATTTATCACAGAAATGTGATTTACTTAAAGGCTTACTTATAATTTTGGTTTGTACAGCACTTCAAAGTGTAGATGCATCACGAATATATCATATAATCCGGGGACAATCTGTTATTAAATTATACGTTATCTTTAACGTTCTTGAAATTTTCGATCGACTTTGTTGTTCTTTTGGTGGAGATATTCTTGATTCTCTATTTTCTAAATCAACACTTGGGAAAAGAAAGGATGATTCTGACAATAATAATAATAATCCAAATTGGAGAACAATTAAATTTTTCATTTTGGCATTAATTTATATCCTTACACATTCAATAGTTTTATTTTATCAATCCATTACTCTTAACGTAGCAATCAACTCTTACTCAAATGCTTTATTGACTTTATTATTATCAAATCAATTCATCGAAATTAAAGGATCTGTGTTTAAAAGGTTCGAAAAAGAAAATTTATTTCAACTAAGTTGTGCTGATATAGTTGAACGGTTCCAATTGGCCATTTTTTTATCAGTGATAACTGTTCGTAACTTGATTGAATTGTCGGGATCTCCACCTTCACCATTTTCCATATTACCCGCATCATTCATTCCATTATTTCCGGCAATGACTACTGTTGAGACATTAATGACTCCAGTATTATTTGTATTGTTGTCTGAATTGTTGGTTGATTGGTTAAAACATGCATTTATTACAAAATTTAATCATATTCGAACAAGTATCTATGATAGATACATCGACGTACTATCAAAGGATCTAGTAATTGGGAATCCAACGAGAAATTCTGATGGAATGAATAACAATTTTAGACCACAAAAAATTGTTGATCAGTCACCAATGGTTTCTCGTCGGATCGGATTTGCTGCATTCCCATTGACATGTTTTACGATTAGTATGACTTTACAAACTGTTTCAATGATTTATGATTTGATACAAGATATGGAAGATGATCCAAAAAATATGCCAATTGTTAATGTTGCTACACAACCTCCTATTGTATGGATTTTATGCGGGATTTTAGCGTATGTTATGTTGATATTATTAAAATTACTAGTTGGAATAAATTTACTTGGATTTGCTCATAGAAGATATGCTAGTATGGAAACGCGTGAAGCAGAAGAGAGAGCGCAAGCTAAAAAATTTGAAGAACATGTTCTTGCAGAAAAGGAAGAAAGAGAAACTAAAAGTCAAGTCCTTGAAAATTCAAATGACAATCTAAAAAAACCAGAAGTAACGTTGGATAATATTGACCGATATACATTATTTAAAAGTCGTATTCCTTGAAATTTTGGAAGTGATTTATTCGTACATTATAAGTTAATTGAGTTCATTTTTCAAAGTGATGTTGATAGACGAGTGTGATTGCAAAACATGTTGAAATAAATAATTAAGCGTCTAAATTTAATTTTAATAAAATTTGATCGATTTTTTCCAAACTTGAATTGTATTCTGTTTCCCAAGCGGTAATGTCCTCATCTTCTCGTACTTTACCACTTTTTTTATCAATATCTTCTTCCAATACACTATTTTTTTTAGATAACCAATATCTTAAATCATCGACAAAAGGGATAGTATCAGTTTCTTGTCTTTTTTGAATAGAATGAGCAGATTCATCAATTAAATCCAAAAATCTTTGATCTTCTAAAACTTCACTTAAATGTTCAGCAAACCAACGAGAACACCAGCGTTCTAATCTCTCAATATTCAAGTCAATAGCCGTACGCATAAGTACGTAAATATCTTCAAGTGGTTCGGATGAAGATGTTAATACAATAGATGCAAGGGATTTCAGTTTATCAAGTAAAAACATATCAGCCTTTATTAATACTTCATATGCCGCTGAATCCGGTATATCACACTTGTCTGTATATATAAACTCTAGAATTAAAGCAAATATTCCAGGAGAAAGATCAGAAACTGTAACTATAGGTTGTTTCATTATTGATTTAGCAAATGGCCCATTAAACATGGCATTGAAATATTCACTGCGTCCAGTGAAAACTGCTTTATGACAGGGGAGAATTTCATCTTCCACTCTAATACAAACATCATGTTGAGCAAATTGTTGAGGTCCTATGAATTTTGGTTCTGTATTGTTACATCCGACTCCATTTATTCCACTTTGTATGCTATAACCTTTCTTGTCTGAATAATCGTAAAAATATTGTTTTCCTCCTAGTAAAACATTTTTAAGGAAATTAGTAAAATCCTGCTGAATCTGTTGAAGTTCCATTTTATTCCGTTCCTGAACATTTTTAACATTTTTTACGTCTTCATATCGTTTAACTAAATTATCTAGACGGACATAATTACATAATTGTATCATGTTATTCATTAAATCATCTGATATCGAAACAACTTCCCCAGTATAAAGATATCTCAACATTTCACGAAAACATATTGGATGAATTTGTATCTCCCGAATTTCAATTATTTTATATGAACGCCAAATCGTCTGAAAATTACTTGCAAAGAATGATGATCGAGCGTATAGAACAAATCTATGAGCCGGAATTTCTACAGGTTTGGCTAAATCGGTTGAGACAAAAAATTTGAAAGTAACATCACTAAAAGTTTCAAAAGGTCGTTCTAACAGTTGGGAAAAGAATTTACGATAAGGCAAAATTTCGTCAACTGCTTTAGTATACTTATAACTTGATAAAAGTTGTCGTATTTTTAATGTCAATGCTCCATATATGCAACTAAAAATAAATAATTCGGTAAATTAAAGAGAAGTTTTTTAGATATATTAGTAGTAGACTTACCGTTCCCCTTCAAAAGTATTTCGTTCACATCGTGCTCCATTTTCAAGTAAGAATTTCACAACTAATATTCCAGAAAATGTGAGTTTAATTCGCAACAAAGTGGAATGTAAAGTATAACTAACTTACTATCATAATGTCCACTAAAAATAAAATTTAAAGGTTATTACTTTGTCCTGTAACAGGTAGAAATCAGCTAACTATAATATTACATATATTTACCATAGACAAGCGAGAAATAGGGGAGAACACTGCCAAAAATCGGTTCTATTAATTGGCGTTGCAAAATTTCTAACCAAGCTTAATATGACAATTGATTAAATAAAGAACCAATTTAGCAATGAAACTTGCAGTTAAATGAAGAGGATGTAACTAGTAAGCTTTAATAACCTTTCAACTCGTTCTAAATCACCACTACGACAAGCTTTAAGCAAATCTTGGAAATTTTTATCGTCTTCTCCCTCTAAACGATCTGATCCACTTTTTAAATTAATCTCGGAGAATTTCATTTTTATAAAAAAAACCTATGATAGCGCAGTAGAATTGATTACTTCTTTACTAGTGAACAACGCTTTTTTTGGCCAGAATTATCAATATCATGTGATAATTTAATAACATTAGTAACCATTGTGATTTTAGCTTTTTAGATCTCTAGCTGTTATAACTTACAAAACTTCGGACAAAGAGGCCAAAAATTTTTAAATTTTGTATCTACTTCTATACATATTATATAAAAATTTACAGTAAAAAAGAAAATTCTTTTTTAAAAATAAAATATAAAAATTTAATTAAAGTACTAAATTTAATATAATATGTTAAAAATTATAATAAACATATATTTATATATAGTTGATATTTCAAATAAAATAGATAAACCCTATGAAAAGTATTTATATTTAAAATATACTTAAAAATAAGTATCAATTTTAATTTACGATATACTTATAATATGGCTAAAATATGGCTAAAATACTCTCAAAATGTACTTTTAATGTACTTGTTTTTCCAAATACTTAAATTATACTTAAAATATATTTAAATTGTAAAAATACATTTATATTGTACTTAAATTTTAATTTAAGTATATTTTAAGTATAATTTAAGTACTTGGAAAAAACAAGTACATTAAAAGTACATTTCAAGAGTATTTTAGCCATATTTTAGATATATTATAAGTATATCAAACTGTAAAAATAATATGTTGAGACCTAACTTAATTTTTTGTTTAATGTCCAAATTTTTAGAAAAATCTGAGTATGTTCAAATTAAATAGGAATATAATTTTTTAAAATATTTATTGGTAATTTTTTATTTAAAAAAAAATTATCATAAATTAAAATTGATACTTATTTTAAGTATATTTTAATAAAATTATAAGTATATTTTAAGTATAAAGTCTTTTATTAGGGAAAATATTTTATTTAAATATAATCTGAATTTTTATTGTAGTATTTTTTTCAGGATCAAAGCAATCACTTATGTGACTTTAGAGCTATTAGCAGATGAGAAATGCTTAGAAAGACCTCAGGTAAATTAGGCAAAGTTTGAACATTTCATAATCAGCAAGTCAGTCATTATTTATATTATGTGAGTCTATATAAGTTATTTCAAGTTACACTATAGTATACAGGAAATTAGGTAACGTTTTGATTTATATTTTTTTTTAATGAAACATTTTTTAATATTTTGTAAATAATTTTTTTTCATTTTTTTAATTGGAACGTTGACTAACATTCTGATTTATATTTCTTTTTTGAATGAAAAATTTTTAATATTTTAAAATATAATTTTCTTTTATTTTTTTTTAATCGGAATGTTAGCTAACATTCTGATTTATAGTTCTTTTTTTAACGAAACATTTTTTAATGTTTCATAAATAATTTTTTTTCATTTTTTTTAATCAAAACGTTGGCTATTCTGATTTACATTTCTTTTTTTAACAAAACATTTTTTAACGTTTCGTAAATATTTTTTCATTTTTTTTAATCAAAAGTTGGCTAATATTCTAATTTTTTTTATTTTTTATTTTTTTAATAAAACATTTTTTAACGTTTCAAAATATTTTTTTCATTTTTTTTAACATTATTAACATTTCATTTTCCTTTCTTTTTTTAGGTCAGCGGCTTCCTAAATGATTCACAGATGAGATTTCGAAGGTATTCTTCAAAATCTTTTTTTATTTTTTATTTTTAAAGAAACAACTAGTTAAAAATGTTTCTAACAAAATATTTTTTCTTTTTTTTATTGCAGAAATGCTAGTTTCTTGATTTTGGATAAAATGGCCTTTAAAGTAAGTTTTTTTTATTTTTTTTCTTTACCATCAGAAAAGTTTTTAGGGTGCAAAACTGCAGAGATTTGTGAAATTAGCAGATCTCCACTTTTTTTTGTCATTTTTTGCACATTTCTGTAAAATTCTGCAAATTTTGCAATTTTGCAAATAATTAAATATTTTTATTTATAAAATCAGCAAAATGCTGCAATTTTTCAACAGAAAATTTAAAATAAACCAGATTTGCAAAGTTCTGCAAAATAGCAACATTGAAAAATTTTTTATGAATCAGTTCTTTGCAATTCAGTAATTCCAGTATATGTTGAAAAAAGAATTACACTGATTAGTTATGTGGGATGATCAATTACTAGCCGAATTTAGACTTCGACATTTATTTCATCACGATATTAGTCAAAATAATTTATTAATATTTATTATTAGCACTTATTAAATATCCCCTATTTCATTAGTGATTAACATCAAAATATCTCACCAATATATGTAATCCAAAAATATCACTCTATACCAAAGATAATTCGTGAAAATGTTTCACATCTAGTTATATTCTAAGGTAGTAGATCTCGTAAAAACATATGCATGATTGTGCATCAATATATAGATAATCTGAAAAAAAGCATTCAAGATAATTGACAAATATTTGCAAGATTAAAATTTTGTGATCTTTGATTTTACTAAAGCAACTGATAATCCTCTCATGATTAGATTAGATTGAAACACATCCTTAAAATTGGATTAGAGTTCGATTTCACCTTTGTATATTAATACTAATTATATTACAGTAATCATAAATTATAATACTGACCATTTTTTTTTTGCTGGTAATACATAAAGCAATCTACACATTACATTTAATCTATACAATATTAAAAATTAAATTCCCAATTTGAGAAAACTTATGGTGCAAATATATAATCATTTTTATAAATTAATAAAAATAGATCAATTGATTACAGAAGGTGAAAGATTTAAGACTAGAATGCAAACTTTGTAGGGTAACAAATGTGATTTTTTATGATGACAAACCAGTAGGTGTAGATGTTTTGTTCAATTCTTTGATAGAATGATCAACTTTTTTCTGGATAAAAAATTAATTAAAAATTATTATAGACCACCTAATTAATTTTTGACTGTGTATGAAATTTTCATATGTAATCATACACATACAGTCAAACCTTGATATAGCGAACCCTTGATATAGCGAATTTTTCAGACAACTATAATAAATTTCCCCTTGCTATAACGAATTAACCAATCAAATCTCTTAAAATCTTCACTATAGCCCTATAGCGAAGTTGAGGTCTGGAACCTAGGATTCGTTATAACAAGGGTTAACTGTAGTAATATCTGTCCAGACTATTAAATTTATTTTTAAATTTTTCATATGCAGTCATCTGCAATTATATCACAATAATTTTAGCAGTTTACTATGCATGTATGACTGCATGTGTATGGCTATGTATAAAAATTTCATATGCAGTAGAAAATTGAATTAGGTAGTCCATTATTTTTGCAAATAACTGTAAATGTAACTTGTTTAAGAATATGATAACAGATTTTTACCAATAAACTATAAAAGTATGAAATGGCAGAAACTAGATTTAAAAAATTTGCGTCCTCAATAGGTAATAACATTTTTTCTATCTATTTGAAATAATATAATCTATCAAATGGAAGATCTAAGTTAAACAATTTGACTTGATACCCTATTAAATTTATGTCTAGTCAGTTAACAAAATTGGTCCAGTTAAAGTTTTGAAAAATTCACTAATGACAATCTAACTTTTAAATATGTTTCCAAATGTCTCTAAATATGGAAAATATCCAAACTGCTCATGTAAAGAATCCAGAGAACCTTTTATAAATTCTCCAAATTTAACCAAAGAGTGATTTATTGCATTATTTGGTGTATGAAGCAGTTTTATTTCTTCAAAAATCAATTCATTTTCTTCTTCAAAAAGCAATCTAAAATCTAATTTTCATTCATGATTGTTTTTATCAAATTTATGTCATTTTTTTTGAGGTACTAGATTTTCTATTTATTCTGATTTTATCAATGTGATTAAGTAGAAAATATAATCTAAAGTATAAACTGAATGTAATATACTATTTAATATAAAAATAGATTACTTACCACATGATTTTATAATTTGCCTTATTAAAAATTTCCTCTAAAATTAAGTGATAGTATCTATGAACAAAAGTGTTTTTGTCTATAGTATTATTAGCGTTATGACTTGATAATATATTTAAAAAACTGTATAATACAAAATAACTATAAATGTATAATTAATGATAAAACAAAATACTGAATTTTCCACTTACAAATTTCTAGTTACAAGTTGCATGCATTCAAAAATACTGGCCTCTTTTTCATCCATTAAAGTATTATATTTAGCTCATGTTTAGCGTTACTTTTCTCTCAATATTTTTTTATCTGTTAAAAGCTAGTAAATTATCATTAATCAATTACCTATTACAATATTCTTACTATCCTATGGAACTTACTGTATTATATTTAATCATAAATAGCTGAACTCTAATCGGTAAGGTTATAGGAGTAAGAGATCTGTGCAATGCATTCTTTCAAATTTGATCAGTACAATTTATAAATTTTGGCTTATCTTCTTTCACATACATTATTGATGAGAGACACCTTAAATTATAATTTACCTTAACAATAAAGAGCTTGACAAGATATAAAATTTATTAATTAAATTCCTATTCATGAATTTTACAAACAGATTAGTATTGGTCAAAATCAAAACTTTTGGCCATTAAAACCATTAAGAGTTTTTGGCATAATTTTTGCTAATTAGTTATATGAATCATCACATTTTTTGACTAATAGCAAAAATCAGTAAATCAATCACAAATTAATTAATACTGATTATTAAATAAAAACTTATTCAGTCTTTTGATAAAAAATCAACTTATATTAATTGTTATATGAAAAATTATTCCTTTAAGATTATTTAGTAAAATTTTACCAATTGGTTATATAAATCAACACAATTTTACCAAATTTGCCAAATAGTAGTAAAAATTAATAATTAGTTAATAATAATTCAGCAAATCATCAATTGCAGTAAATAACTAAATGTTTTTTGCAATAACTTTTGATTTAGCAATTTGATTTTAATGATTTTTTTATTTTAATCAAGGTAATGAGAATTATCAATTATCATTAATTTCAATTTAATGTGATCAGCCAATTTTTCAGTTACATGATGCTAAGGAAATCAGTTTTCACATTTCACGTGATAATCAACATTAATAATTAATAAAATTTGAAATTTTATAAATTAAATAATTTAGTTTCATGCTTTGCAATTTTTTGACATCGAAAAAAATGAGAAAAAAAAGAAAAAAAAGTATAAAATTGGAATGTATTTTGGATGTCAAAAATGTTTATATTGCAGAATAAACTTAGAAAAGAATATACAGTTGTCCTCCCATATACCCTGTATAATCACAACTCCCTTATAAGTACATTTACATTAATCCTAAGTTACTAATAAACTTATTAAAAAAACCTTCCCTTTAATCACATCATATATTATTTTTATAGTCATACCATTTTTTTATGGTCCCGAAAGGTGTGATTATATGGGAAGATGACTGTATATAAATGTATAAAAACAGTTAAAATAACTAGAATAAATAGAATAGTTTAAGTTAAAACTGCATATCCAAGAATGTTTAACTCTATTAAAAGTAAAAATAAATACTTTCAATATGAATATGATTTTAAAAAAAACATTCAATTATCATTTGCTCAACATGCAATATATAGTTCTTATTAATATTTGTTTTTTAAAAATTCTAACTTCTCTAATAAATCAAATTTAACAGAAAGAATAGAAAATACAAAAGAAAACGGAATAAAAGGAATAAAAGAAATAAAAGAAACTGATAGGATACCGGATATCTAATATAAAGGCTATAATGAACTTTTTTTATTTTGTAACCCTCATTTAGCTCTACAATTTAAAAAAAAAAATTTATCAAAATTGGATTACTGAATGCCAAGATATTTACAAAAAATGATTTTTTAAGCCCTTGAAAAATGGGCCAATTTGCCAAAAGTGTGACTTATAACCTGTTTTGGAGATATCCGAGGTCCTAAACTGATATTGCAAAAATAATTGATTTTGAAGCTACCTCTTCCAAAGTTTTTACAATAATAATTCAAAGTGAATCTAAATGTAATAATTCAGAAACTGAAAATAAGAGTGATGCTAAATTAAAATTGGAAGTTAATTTTAAATTTATTATTAAACAAGCAGATGGTAGTATTTTTTCTAGTTAAGAACTATTCAAATACAATTTCTGAGTTGAATGAGTTCTTATTTGTAAATAACATCACAGTTCTTTTAAAGATAAGAAAATTAATGCTAATATAAATTGACTATATAAGAATATATATAGAATAATAGAAATTAATCGGTAAATTTAAACTAAAAAATAGAAACCAATCAGGTAATAACCTGATTGATATCTAACTGAAGTGTACATCAATTTCTAATTATTGAACAAATCACAAATCAGTTAACTTTTTAAAAAAAAGTTACCAATTGAATAGATACCTGATTAGTCAGTATTTTACCTATGATTTTTTGTATAAACAATCAGTTCTAGTATGAATATCATTTAAAACAATTTTAGCTAAAAAAATTTTTTTTTTGTAATTTATAACATAAATACTATTTTTCCAAGTAAAGTTTTAAAAAATTTTGAAACTTTCTTAAAAAAAAATGTTTTTTAATAATTTTAATAATAAAAAACATTTTTTTGTTTTTTTTTTGTTAAAAAATTAGTTCTAATGTAAATATTAATATTATTTTTATTTTACTTTTAAATAAAATATTTTTAAATATTTTATTTTTTTTTATTTTTTTTTATTAGAATATTTATTAATATTTCAATTTTTCAATTTTTTTATTAAACTATTTTTTAACATTTTAATTAATTAATTATTTCTTTATCTTATAATTCTTCTTTTTTTTTATAAGTATCAGTAGGTTTACTAATTTTCTAACTTTTTCTTTTTTTTTATAAATATTAATTCCTTTAGCATAAAAATTGGATTTGATAATTTTCATTATAAAATTTATTAAGTTTTAACTTTTCTAACTTTTTCTTTTTTTTTTATAGGTATCAGTTTTCTTAGCTTTGGAAATTAAATTTGGTAAATTTTAATTACAAAATTTACATATTTTTTTAAAGAATTAATTTAAAATTCACCCTAGGTTATTTCAAATTTTTAATTACCTAAGGTGATTTTAAATAATTTTCATGTTTTATTCATCGGCGGTGAATTTAATACTTTTTAATTTTTGTTTCACCTCAGGTAATTTTTCACCAAAGGTGAATTTAATAATTTTTAATTTTTGTTTCACTTCAGGTGATTTTCACCTTATTTGTATTACGTATTACGTATTTTCAGTACAAACTTCTGTTTACAAACTTTTTTGTATTATTAAAAGTGCGAATTAATACTGTAATGTTGTTCGCTCTTTACCATATATTCGTTCTTTACCATAATGGAAATAGACTGGGAGTCCTTTATAAATTTTCCCAAAGACATTAAGGAAGTTTTTATGCCTTTTTTCACTGAAAGTTTTGAAAGCCTTAATGTTGAAAATTCTGAAGTTGCTAAAAGTGCCGAAATTGTTATTGGCGAGTTAGAAGATATTATTATGTCTTCTAATAATTCTTTTATCGAGTTAGGAATAGAACTTATAGAACCTTTTACTAATAATATATAATACAAACACTTCTAATACAAACACGTTTAACTGTTCTACTTATCAATACAATCTTTGTATTAGGGATAATTTTGATGATTGGGAATTTGTTGATAAGTTTATAAATGCATATTGCTTAGAAAGAGGCTTCAGGTATCAGATTTATCGTAATGACAAGGACCCAAATGATCATACTATTACACGTCACAAATCATTTCGTTGCTCTTTAGATGGTAATTATGAAACTCATAAAGGAATTAATCAGAATGTACAGTCAAACCTCGATATAGCGAACCCTTGATATAGTGAATTTTTCAGACAACTATAATAAATTTCCCCTTGCTATAACGAATTAATCAATCAAATCTCTTAAAATCTTCACTATAGCCCTATAGCGAAGTTGAGGTCTGTAACCTAGGGTTCGTTATAACAAGGGTTGACTGTACATCGTTTGCGAAACTCTAATAAAACAAGTTGTGAGTGGCATTGTAACTTCAAATTACCAAAAACAGAGCAGCAAATAAGATGTACAACATTGGTAAATTTACATAATCATGAATTAAATCCCACTCAAATAGCTCACCTTAATAATGCAAGATATCAACAATTTAACGAAAATATGATACAAGATTTGAGTTTTTTTACAGGCTGTAATGTAGCACCTATCACACAATTAGAAATATTAAAAAAAAAGTATCCTCAACATATTTTTTACAAACAAGACGTATATAATGCAATCTATAGTTTAAATAAGAATACTAAGGATGAAGATTTTGATTCTGGATTATTATTTAATAGTCTTTTTGAAAAAATGACTGAAGATCCAAATTGGAGAGTATTTGTTCGCCATTCTGGCAATGAATGATGGTTATCAGGAATTTTCTGGATGTTTCCCGCTCAGCAAGATTTGTATCACCGTTTTCATGATGTATTATTAACATGTAAGACCAACAATTATAATTAGAAATAATTATGGAAAATTCAGAAATGTGGCAAATGCACTTATAGAAAATGAGATGGCATCAACATATACTTGGATCTTACAATGCTTAATGAAAGCAACCAATAATATACCTCCAAAATCATTTTGGACTGATTCTAAACCCAGTCTAATTAATGCGGCCTCTCATGTTTTTCCATTAACACCTCACTTTTATTGTATTTTTCATATATGGCAAAACATTGTGAAGCATCTCAAAGTGAAATTAGATGAAAATTTTTATTCTTTTAGTAAAGCATTCTATACATGTAGAAATGCACTAAATATTGAATTATTTGAACGAAAGTAAAATATATGTTAGATACATTTCTGGAATGTCATTCTTATATGACTAAAACAATGTATCCAAATTGTTTTAATTGGGCTAAATCCTATTTGCCATTCCAATTTAATAGAGGAGTACAAAGTACTCAAAGTGTTGAATTTTTCAATGCCATTATCAAAAAAGCTGTAAATAGTGCTAGTATTCTTTGTGAAGTTGAGAAAGCAATTGATGACAAAAGACATGAAAGTGAATCTCAGTATTGCAAACTAATTGATCTCAAGGTCCGTCAGACAATTATTGGACTTCATCATTTATCATCACAATTTTTTTCTAATATTGATACAATTCTTGATCATTTTTTAACACCTCTTATATTATCATGACAAAGATTTCAAATTTCATTTACATATAAAGGTTAACTAGTATCATCAACTTTTATTGAGGTAATAAACTTACAGTTAACCCTTGTTATAACGAACCCTAGATTCCAGACCTCAACTTCGCTATAGGGCTATAGTGAAGATTTTAAGAGATTTGATTGGTTAATTTGTTATAGCAAGGGGAAATTTATTATAGTTGTCTGAAAAATTCACTATATCAAGGGTTCGCTATATCAAGGTTTGACTGTACTTTTCAAATTATGTAATTAAAATCAATTTTTTAATTAACTAATATGAAGAATTGATTTTTTTTATTATTTTATTATATAGGTTATAAAATCTGATATCACTAGTAATGATTTTATAGAGAATCTAGTTGATGAACTACAAGTAACATTACGATCACTTTTAAGTGGTATTGAATTTGAGAATGTCATTGAAACATGGAGAATACGTCGTATAAGTAGAATATCACAACGCGAAAATTTAGTAGTATTGTTAAGTGATGGAACGCACCTTTGCACCTGTATGGAAACAGTTACAAAAGGTGTAATTTGTCATTATTTTTGGAGGGTTATGTTGTATTCAAGTTCAGCAAAATTCCATATTGGCATTATACCTGCCAGATAGTACAAAGATAATATGAGGTCTTTGCAATAGAAAAGTATGAAACTCAAAAAAAATTTTAATTTTACTTTATATGCTAATTATGTTTTTTTTTACTGAAATAAATGCAAATTTAATATTAATTCAATTTTTAATTTTTTTTGAGTTTCATACCTTTTTATTGCAAAGATCCCATATAACTAATTTGGATTGCAATTTCGAAAATTCACCAATTCTTTCTGCAATAGAATCTACAGATACTTCAATGTCAACAGCATCATCATTTCAAAATAACTTTACCCTTCAAAGTTTACATCATTTTCAAGGAGTAAAGGATAACAAAATCACACGTCAAAATAATTCCAAACGAAATCGATTTGGAGTTGCATTTTCTACAGCAAAAACTGCAATAAATGTTGCTTTGAATACGAAAACTGATGGAGAATTAATCAAGATATTGAAAGATTTTATTGCAGCCAAATATGAAAAACAATCAGAAGGTGATGATGCTAACAATATTTTAGATTATACAGCAGATCAACTATTAGGACAAGATGTTAGCAATAAAATTATTCCTTTGCAATAACATTTAATTGGACAGGTTACTAATCCTAATGTAACTAAAATACATGAAGTACCCTCAAAAAAGAGATTAAAGAATGCTATAGAATTATCAAAAAAGAAAGTTCTGATGCAAGAAAACTTAAATGAACCTAATAATCAAATAAGAAGTCAACGAAAGTGCTTATTATGTGGAAAATCTGGTCATTATCAGAAAAAATGTCCAAATGCTAAGAAAAATGATTAATATAGAGGTATATTATACTTCTGTAATCTGTTTTTATTATTAAAATGTCATAAGAACGCAATTTTTTATTTGATTTTTACTGTACTAACGGTTAATCTAATTGGTTTAAAAACAGTTTAGTTTTTTTATAATCAACATTAAAGATTACTCATGTGCATATAATGTCAAATTTTAATTCGAAAAATCAAATAAAGAAGTGAAGAATAGAGGAGTGGATGATTGGAAAAGAACAGTAGAATAATTTTTACGCATTCATTTTAATGTAATTCACAGTTTTTATAAATAATTACGCATTTTAATATAATTCAAACATGTTTTTATCTAATAAAACAGTTTACTTTATTAATTACTTTATCAATTATTGTTTATACATTTTATTACATAAATAATGTGTGTATTTCTTATATTAAAAATGAAAAAAAAAACTTTTTTTTTTGGAACGTAAAATTTGATGTCACGTGATTTGGTGATTTTCATCCGGGGTGAGCATTAAAATTACTCTTTTTTAAAAGATAATTTCTTAATGTACACTAGTGTGCGAAATACGTATCACATGACTATAATTTGTCACCCATGTCACACCCCTATAGTTTTCCATTTTTACTATTTTATATTCTAAGGACTTAGAATTTTTTCGGTAGAAAAAACCTTATTTGTCACATATTATATATCATACACCATAATTTTGGCCAAATTTTATAATTCCAATAATTCCAGCAAAAAATTACTGTAATTTCCAATTTTGGAAATTAGAGTAACATTATATAATCCAAAAAAGGAAATTTTGTTTCTCAGTAAAAATGAAATTGTGTTATACAAATTTCCAAATTAGGATTTTTTTTATGAAGATCACCGGAAATGACAATAATCACGTGACTCATGTTTACACGCGTAGTGTACAAATAGAAATACAGTCAACTCCCTCTATAGTCACTCCCGTTATAATCACATTCTACTATATAGTCACACCAGTTGAATGTTCAAAACACTTTATTATTAAAATCTATCCTATATAGTCACAATCTATCTATAGTCACTATCACACCTATCCTCAAAAATCTTATATTAAAAAGAACCGTTTATAATCACAGTTATATAAAGAATATATTAAATAACTTGGCATCTAATAATCGTACAAAGATGTATCATAGCTTGTTAGAATCGTCTCACTAAGACGAATCGAATGGTGGTAATTTTATCCTTTTCCTTTGCTAGTGTTTACGGCCAGACCACCCATTGCCTCTTATACGACAATTTCGGGTACGTGTCACATCATCTTATTTGGCAACTATTATACCGCATCTTAATTCCTCAGGTAACAGCACCACTTTAGAAGACATCCCCCATCGGGCCATTTTAGGCTGATCTGAAGCTAGGTACATGCCGCCTACTCATCCTATATCCATTGCATGATACTGATACTCAATTTATTTTACGATCTTTAGAGAGCATCTACTTTCATGGAAGCCTTTTAACAGGTAACATCAACTATCTAGTACCCTTCTATACCATCATTTTAGGTACTAAGTCTTACTCAAAGGCCATTATAGCCTGCGATTACCTAGCACCGATAGTACAGTTGTTTACCCCAAGTGGTATACTTTGTAATGACCACTCGGACAGGAAGTAGCAGCATCTGTCCAGGATCACCCCATGGCATATTCAACCACCTGAGATCATCCAACTAGGAACCTACGAGTGAATCGAACCCCATAACCATGCTACCTGTTCTGTGCACGAACATTTTAGTTGGCCTAAGACCTAACAGAAGGTCTAACTACCACTAAGACATTGCACCCTCAGCTTTACCATCTAGGATGACCATTTAGCCATTACTGACCCCAAGTGGTATCGTGGAGTGACCATCCGGACAGGAAGTCCCCCCAAGGTATAGTAGTGACCTCAAGGACAGGACTGCGCACATGCCAATGGCCTCATAGGGAACGTTAGAAAGACACCATGACCTTTAGTTGAAATGTGCGGCCTAACTGTACACACTAATTCACCATGATGCAGTCCAACTACACTAATCCCTGTACATTCACGCTATTGGTTGTAACGTCTGCAGTAAAATTCTTTTTATTTCCGTGGTCATGGGAATCGAACCTGCGACCTCACCATACTCAGGCTTAATGAAGGTCTCAGTGACTAACCACCAAGATAGGGTGACCAACCTCTAGTTTTATCCTTTTCCTTTGCAAACAGTCTTTTGACTTTATCTTTATTTATATTTTGAACTTCAAAAATATAGTCGAACAATATTACAAAAATAAGAAAATAAACTAATAAAAATAAAAAGAGTAGCTTCACGACTCATACAAGTAAAGAAATCTAAACTAAAATAAATTAAAGCAAAGAAAAACTAAACTATTACAGAATCGCATACCCCAACTTTATCCGAAGGCCAGTGTGAGTCAACTATCCAACATCCAAAAATCCAGTTCGTTACTAGAAAGAAATCCTAAGAGGTTGAACTGTTAAGCGGCGCAGAAAATCCAAGTGCGAGATCCATGATCCGCCCCGAATTATAGAAGAGGATATCCAAGAAATCCAGGAATCCTGAGGAACTGTTGCCAAAGGAGAGTTGTGTTTTTGCGAAGAAGGAGTAATGAGAGAAGAACTTGAAGATGGGCCATGTAATTTAGAAGCAGCTAAGATACCCTGTGACTCTTCCCAAGCATGGAAAAGAACATTCCGACATAGCCAAATATCACCATATAATTCAACTTGGAAGTCATTAAGAAGAGGAGAAATAGTTTTATATACAACAGAGAGAGGAAAATAACGTGCCAAAAATGTCATCAAATGCGCAGGTAACAGTCCTCTGGTAAGCCAAAGACAGGATAAAGAGGGAGTATCACAATTCCAACAATCCAAAGCAGAAAATTCGGTTTGGAAAGCAACATCCAAAGGCTTTAGGGATAAAAACGAAAATAAGCAGGAATCTCTGAATTTAGCAACTTCAGAATGATGCGTAAAACATGGATTAAGATCCGGGAGAATATAGGGATAAGTCCAAAGATGGTTCAAATCTTCTGGAGCAGAATTGCATAGTGGACAAAGCCAGTCAGGAGAGTATAAATAAGGTTTGCGTTGTTGAAGAGTAGATAAGATAGGCAGCATATCCAGAAGAAGTTTGATACGGAAGATCCAAGATTCAGGACGACCATTTTTATGTGAAGCAAAACCTTTAATTTGCGAAAGGCAAAAATGTATACCAGCCCAATCAAAGAGTAAAGGAGAGCCAAGAGCAGTAAAACGTGCCATTGAACAAAAAGATAAGAGAGCGCGAGCATCTGCTATAGAGCGTAAAAATTGATGAACATTCATGTCAATAGGCAAAGAATTGAAAGTCAAAAGACATGGAGCATGGCAAAACGCCATAGGTGGGAAGGTAGGTTATAAAGATGAATGAGCATCTTTTGCCAGAGAATCCGCTTGTAAATTATAGATATCGTCACCATGAGCAGGGACTTTACTCAAATCGACTTTAAGATTACGATCTATAATAAGTTGTCGAATAGAAAGCCAAAGCAGATGATTGGGTTCGCGAAGCAACTTCAGTGAGAAAGGGACATCAACGAAGCGAGCCCATAACGAGATAAGTTGACTACAATCAGTATAAATTGTAATTGAAAAGCCATAGGCAGGGTTGGGAATTGTACTAGTACAGTACTAGTACAGTATAGTACAGTACTAAGTACTGTACTTGTACTTGAAAATTTAGTACAAATACAATTTTAGTACATACTATTAATAAATTTTATTGGTTAATTTTATAAATATAAACAATATTGATCACATGATATCTACCTAAAATGGTTAAATTATATCCTAAAAAGTAATAATTGTATTAGTACAGTGTACTTAGTACTTGTACGAAATTTTTGCTAGTACAGTACGTACTAGAATTTTGCTAGTACAGGTGTACTACCACAACCCTGGCCATAGGAAAGAGCATTTAATCCTGATATAACTGCATAAATCTCAGAACGCAAAGCTGAAGGAAAGCATGCAAGGAGGCACACGGATGAAGAGTCAAGTATAAATCCATCATCATCAAGGGCAAGCCAAGCAGAAGCCATAGAAGGAGAACAAGATCCTTAGCAGGAAAGAAGGAACCATCGGTGTACAATTTACACACAGAAAGAGGTAAGACATCATCTTCCATTATTGTTACCATAGAAGAAAAAAGGGCGGAAGAAGCGGGCGAGGACAAGTTGGCAAAATGTACAAGAGCCAAGGAAGTAGCATAGCTCCATGAAGTAGAGAGAGTTATAGGAAGATAACATGCAAATACTTTTGCATTTCTGGTAAGATATACCACCGTATCAGATAAGCTGACATTGAAAAAACACTTCTCGCTATTGCAACGCTGTTTAATAGCAGATTTCTTGGACAGAGCAGGTATGTTAAAAGAACAACCAGGGCAAGGGTTATAGGATCGTTCGTTAGCCGAAGTAGATACCGGAAGCCAATGAGACATGATAGCAGAGTTTTTTTTCTTGTAAGTGACACACACACGGCCAACAGATAAAGTTTGAGTAGCGGAATTAAAATTAATAGCCCATTGAGGATAAAAATGATAATCTTTAACAGTATGATCTAATAGACAAGGAGAAGCTAAAGTAAAAAAAGAATTAATAAAATACAAAGGCAAAAGTAAAGAAGAAGAAGAAGAAGAAAGAAAATTAATTTTTATAAAATTAAACCAAATAGGGATTCGTCCTTTACGACCAACGGTACTAAGGTATCGAAGATCAGGCCAATTCATAAGATAACGTCCACAAGGAGAAACCAATTGAGCAAGCATAAATATATTCAAGTTTTTCCAAAGTTTCCAACTTGATTGAAAAATATAATGCGGTAATACTGATCGGAGTGGCAAAGCCGGTTGTAGATTACGCCTCGGAGGTCAGAAGGAAAGAGACCACATGATGTTGAGTCGTGAAGAAAATAAAAGAGCATTAAACAAAGTATGTGTCCGTAAGGAAACAATGTGTGACCACGGCTCTAGGTTGATAGTAGTTGGACAACTCTCTGCGCCTAAAAAGCCTTGAAGATATGAAATAGCATAGCTGGCAAACTCTTTAAAATCTGGATGAGTGAAAATTTTTTGCCAAGAAGCCACATGAGAAGAGAGGAATCGGTAAAAGGCATTTTGAATGGAGAAAGGAAGTTTCAAGAAGAGCAAAGCTGATGGAGTAGTAGTGGCAAGACCAGCTTTCCTTCTTATAACTGAAAACATGGGTGTAACAATTGATTGAACAGTATTTTCAGAGAAGAGAGTGGTTTGAAGTCAAAATTCCAATCTCGGGAAGAGGACAGCATTATAGAGATAGGCAGGACCCCGGATATCTCCAAAACAGGTCATAAGTCACACTTTCGGCAGATTGGCCCATTTTTTAGGGGCTCAAAAAATCGTTTTTTGTAAATATCTCGGCATCCAGTGGTCCAATGTTGATGAACTTTTTTTTAAATTGTAGAGCTAAATGAGGGCTACAAAATAAAAAAAGTTCATTAAGATTGAATTACTGGATGCTGAGATATTTACAAAAAACGATTTTTTGAGTTTCAGCAAAAAGGGGTGTTTTTGGCCAAAAGTCCATTATGACCTTTATATTAGATATCCGGGGTCCTAGATAGGCCACATGTTGCGCCAATAATTTTTTTTGACCAAGGAGAGCAGCCATATCTTTAACCATAGAGCGCGCTTGTTTAAGCACAAATTGGGGAGAAGCAGATAAAGAAAACCAAATTCTTAAAAAACGGAATGAAGTATTCAAAGATAAAGAGGAAAAGGAAAGAGACAAATTGGAAACTAAAGAAGAAGGTAAAAGATCAAAGACTATCTTCGAAGAAGGGGAAGAGGATGAAAGAAGAACATATTTAGCCGAATTAGCTTGAACATTATTTAAAGTATAAAATTCAGCAGTTATAGAGAGGCGATCTTCAATTCCAGTTTTCGAAGAAGCTACAAGTGTAGAATTACCATGAAAGTCAAATGTGAAATTGGCAAAGAGTGTTGTTTAAATTCAAGAGGAGAATATTCTAAAAGAGCTGAAGATTTCAAGACAAAAGGGTCTCGTGCATCTCGATTTAAAACAGTGAGTAAAGGGTCCAAATAAATAACCCAAAGTAAAGGGAAAATAATTTCACTTTGATCGATACCAACCTGTACTCGATAAGCAGCTGTATCACCATGACAAGTTATAATTTTGTTGTTACGTCGTATAAAAAGATTCAAAATAAATTGCACTAAAAGTGCAGGAATATGTAATCTAACTAAAGCCAATTTAAGCATATTCAAATCCATAGAATCAAAAGCTTTAGAGATATCTTGAGAAACGATCCATAATTCCTGATCGTCAGAAGAATCATATTTATGCTGATGAATAATCGCATCAAGCATTTTGATAGGGACATCAGTAGAACCACCAGGTAAACCCGCAAAGTTACCTCCTTGAAGAACTTTACTGTCAGCAAGAATGTTGGAAAGACGATTAGTGACGACCTTAACTACGCATTTTCGAACCATTTCCAAAAGAGTAATAGGTCGAATGTTCTTGAGTTGAGCATCAAAGTCATGAGGCTTGGGAATAGGATAGACCACGGCTTCACGCCAATCAGCAGGAATATCGCCATGAGAAAGGCAAGTATTGGCAAGTAAAAGAGAGAATTCCAAGGCTTCTCCAGAGAGATGTTTTATCATCTCATAAGAAATTTTTGAAGGGCCGGAAGCTTTGTTATTTGGCATGGAGGAAATTACATCTGACCATTCTTGTAGAGAAATAGGTGCCAAAACAGGATCATATAATGATACGGATACACCAGAAAGGGGGTGTAAACTTGTTGCCAGCGAGCGGGGAAAGAAGCGAAAGAAGAATGTCAGACCAACAGAGGAGAAACAATTGATTGAAAATGATTAATAGTAGCTTACTTAATATTCGAAGGGTCTGTTAAAAGAGTAGGGATTAAGTCCAAAACAACCAAGACGCGGTCAAGAACAATCGAACGTTTCTCAATTGATAGGGCAGAGTCAATAAAAGTGCCAAGCGAGGTCGAAAAATGTTCATCACGTAATGCGGTATAGTATTCCACAGAGTCCGTAAAATGTTGAGCAAATTTGGTAGATAAAAAGGCAGAAACTAAATTTTTTTGTGATCGTAAAAATAATTTAAATTCAGATACAGGAGTTGTAGAATAGGTAGGAACCAAATAATCAGGAAGTAAGGACACAAGATTATCAAGATGGGAAGGTAAAACAGCCATCATTTGAGAAATCTGAGTAGGCCGAATAGAACGACGAGTTGTAAGGCGATATAAAAATCGATCTAAAAACTTATTAATAGCGATAAGTTTAGTTAATTCAGGAGAGTACGAATGTCGGTGTGTGTTGGAGACTTTTTGAAAGGGTAATGTTTCAATTGCAGCACTAAGTATGACAGCTTTTAAAGCATGCCACATACGATCAAGAGAAAGAAAAGAGAAATCAAGACGAGAATTATATTGTCTATCTAAATATACACCAAGAGAATCATCTACTTCAGTGGTAAAATTATTCCATTGTTCATCCGAAGTGGAAGTATAAAAGAAAATAGTACGCAGTTCTTTTTTTTGTTTAAGACGAGACTTAGCCAAAATAGCCAAGCAAGAACTAAAGTCAAAAACAGTTGTAAGAACTTTGTGATCAGTAAAGGGACGATCAAGTAAATTAGGGCAAGTAACCACTTGCGAAAAAAGACCAGGGCAGGAAAACCAGGTGAAGACCAGATATAATCCAATCTAGAAGAACCATTATCATGGAAAAAAGTGGGATCAGGACCATCGGTAGAGGAGTGAGCTTGATGATCGGTAAAAAACTGAGAAGAAAGTAAACGAAGAAGCTTGAAGTGAGTGGATGAATAGTTGGAATGGGCGACTTCATCAATATTGAAGTCGCCAAGGATAATAACAAAATAATTGTTAGCACGGGCATGATCAAGCCAAGAAAGAAGTTTGGCAATAAGATCAGCACATATAGACTGATGAATAGAACCAGAAGGTGGATAATATATAAAGATAATAGAAATTTTCGTTTGATGAAAAAATAGATCCAATTTAAGCAGACGACCATTCCAGAGATCAATTGTTTGAACATGTTTATGAAGGGAATTACGTAATAAAATACCAACACCGTTATGAGGACGAGAAGAAGATGAACAGGCCTAATAGGACCTAAAGTGATGTTGAAAATGTTCATTTTTGAAAATAAATTTAGCATTTGAAGGAAAAAGGCGGGTATCATTAATAAATAAAGCACCAAAAGAAGAATGAAGAAAAAAATTAAGCAAATGTTGTTGTCTAACTGGGAAACATAAGCCATTAACATTAATTTGACCAAATTTAATAAGGGGAGAAGGGTGAAGAGAAAAATTATGTTTTTTATTGTCCATCATTACTACACTATGATAAAAGGGTAAGTAGTAAAGGGAAATAATTAGTAATAGGAGATTATTGGGAGTTCGCATTATCGCGAGCAGCCAAGAATTGTTTTTGTTGAGCCATGCCTTGTTGTACTGTTTTAGTGAGTTCAGTGACTGTAGCAGTAAGGGAGGAAAGGCGATCTTGTGGTGAAGTGGCAGGGCCAGGGATCAAACTCATACGGGGGGAAAAAGGGGAATATGTGAATGAGCAGTGAAAGTTGATCCATTCAATGGTGAGACAGGAAAACTAAAGTCCATGAGGTTGTCACTAAAACGTCTAGGATCAGAGGGTTCAATATTATCCCATCCCTGGTTCATAGATTCAATTTTGGGGGCAGGAGGAGCTTGAGGTTGTTAGGACCTTGAAATAGGAGGGGAAGAATATTGGTCTTCTAGCCATTTCACTCGATTTTGAAGTTGGGCAAATTCAGTGGTAAGGTAAGTAATTTCTTCGAGTATGACAGTGATTTGTTCGGTGATTTGTTGCCAATCCATTAAAGGTGGGATATCCATTGCGGCTATGTCCTGATCCATTTCAGATTGAGAAGGACGATGAGGACGATGATGATGATTATTATGATGAGAGCGCGAACGGGAAGATCTAGGGTGGGACTGGGATCAGGAGAGAGCTCTTCTGCCAGTAGCATCAGTATAAGATCATTGCCGGAAAATATCAGGACGCGCAAAACGATTATGACGTTTAGCGGGAAGAGAGGGAGGTAAATGTTTATTATATAATTCACGCAATTTATCATTGCTAGACTACGAACGAGAGGGACGTTGAGGAGCACGTGACGAAGCACATCTATCCAGATTACATCCAGGGCGACCACAATGATGGCAAAGAGAGGAGACATCAGTAGGTTCATGCCAAGTAAGGCCAATAGATTTGAGAGCACAGGTAATCCTCATAGCCGATTTTTTAGTAGCAGCAGAGGAAAAGTGTACATAGGCATAGGGTTTGGGATTGTAAGAATTGTAGGAGAAAGGGATGTTGACGCTCTTAGCGGAAACTTCTTCAGCAATTTCGGAAAGGTCAGCGGCAACAGAGCCTCGAGGAAGGCCAGCAAGAAGTGCAACGTAGGTGTGTCTGATAGCGCGTTGATCAGATGAATGAGAAGCAGAGCAGACGCGTAAACAATGTCCAGTACAAAGAACAGCTCACGTGTTTTCAAATTGTTCCATGGCAGTAGCAGAGTCAAAAACTATATACGCAGTGCGATAAAGTTTTGAGAGACGCGTATGGCAGTGGGTAACAATACCATAACGGGAGAATGTGCCCCTTAATTGTGCATCAGTGACAAAGAGAGGGATGTCGGTAACTACCAGAGTACGGAGCTGCTCATCTGCCTTTTTAGCAAATGGGTCATGTTCGTGAAACTGTAGATCATGCAGGGAGGAGATAGGCGTAGCGATAGCTTTTTCCATATCGGGTTTGGAACGAAAGTAGACAACGATAATTTTATTATCGCCTGAACCTTGAGTGGTAGCTTTACTACCATAAGAGGAAAAGGAAGAGAATTCTCTGTCAGTCGCGTCACAAGCTTTGCGATTGGTTTTGAAGTGGGTCCAAAATCCTTCAATAGTAGAGGGTGCAGCCGCAGCATAAAAGCGAAAGGGGGAAGATTGTATAGCAGCGGTAGACGCGTCAGAAGACGCAGCGCGTTCAGGTTTAGGAGGTAAAATTTCTACAGATTTTCTTTTATCTGCAGAAAGTAAGAATAATGTTGGAAGTCATCGGAGGTAGGTCAGAGTCGAGGCTAAAGGGAACGCGTTGGTATCAGCGGAGGGGGAAGAAGTTGAAGCATTATCCCGAAGAGCAGGAGGAGTCAAAATATTGTCTTGGTCTATAACGGGTTCAGAAGAAACCCGTGTGCGTTTTCAGAGTTATCGGTCGAAGGTTGCGAAGTAGGACTAGGAGCAGAAGCAGAAGAACCTTGACCTTGAACGTTGCCAGAAGGAGGACTCTGGGTTGGACGTTTTGGAGCAGAAGTACCAGAAGCTTTATTATTTCGTTTGTTAGTCATAGCCAAAAGTAGAAGGGAGAACTAAAATATGTAATAGTTAGTAGTAACGCGAAGTAAATAATAAAAATACTTCAAAAAAAATCTTTTTTATTTTTTGTCGCAATATTGTCACGAAGGCAACAGGGGAGAGTTAGTTTTATCCTTTTTAGTTTTATCCTTTTCCTTTCGTTTAAAGTTTCGTTTTACGGCCGTACCACCCATTGCCTCTTACGATGACTAATCTCGGGTGGCTGCGTCCTATCATCTTCAATCGACAACCATTATACCGAGCACTTAATTCCTCAGGTAACAGCACCACTATAGAAGACATCTCCCATCGGGCCATTTTAGCGATCTGGTTGCGAGACACGCCGCCTACTCATCCTATACCCATTGTACGATGACTGATACTCCAATTTATTTAACGATTTCCTTTGAGAAAGATCTACTTTCACTTTCATGGAGGACTTTCGACAGGTAACATCAACCATCTAAGTACCCTTCCATACCACCATTTTAGGTACTAAGTCTCACTCAAAGGCCACTACAGCCCGCGATTACCTAGTACTGATAGTACAGTTGTTTACCCCAAGTGGTATACTTTATAGTGACCACTCAGATAGGAAGTAGCAGGCATCTGTCCGGGATCACCCCTTATGGTGGGGGTATCAACCAGCCAGGGATCGTAACCAGGGACCCAAGGAGTAGGGAATCGAACCCCATAGCCATGCTACCTGTTCGTGCACGAAAACACCTTGGTTGGTCTAAGATAACATGGTCTAGCTACCGCTAAGACGTTGCACCACAGGCTTTTACCATCCCCAGGACGACCATCTAGCCATTCTTGTTCAAGCGGTATCATAGAGTGACCACCTGGACAGGAAGTCCCCCCAAAGGTATAGTAGTAACCTCGAGGACAAGACTGCGCACATGCCAATGGCCTCGTAGGAACGTTAGAAGGACAACGACCGCTTAGTTGAAATGTGCGGCCCTACCGTACACACTAATTCACCGTGATGCGTCCCACTTACACCTGTCCTGTACCGCGCTATTGGTTGTAGCGTCCGCAGTAAAATTCTTTTTATTTCCGTGGTCATGGGAATTGAACCTGCGACCTCACCATACTCAGGCTTAATCACTGCAGGCTGAGTAACCGCCAAGTACAGATAGGTGACCAACCCTTAGTTTTATCCTTTTCCTGTGCAAACAGTCTTATGACTTTATTTTTATTTATATTTAACATCGAAAATTCAAACGAGTTTTATCCTTTTCCGATCACTGGCTGATGAGTTATTCAACAAAATGTTAAACATCGGCATTATAATATTTCTTGATTTACGTTTACTGTGCCATTTAACATTTTGCTAGATTTCTCAGTACCTAGTAATTGTAAAAAGACGATTTATAGCTCGTTGGAATCGCATCATCGAGGCGAATCGAATGGTGATAAGCTCATCTCTCTGTGATCAATATTGACGGAGTTATTACTTAAAAACCATTTAATATTTTTTAATTTCGGAAATTGATTTAGTGATTGGATTTCGATGTATTTTATACCATTAAATTCGTCTCATCAAGACGAATCGAATAGTAGTAAGATCGTCTTTCTAGGATCAATATTGGCAGAGTTATTACACAAAAACCATTAATATTTTTTTAATTTCAGAAATTAATCTAGTAATTGGATTTTGACATATTTTATACCATTAGAACTGTCTCATCAAGACGAATCGAATGGCGGTAAGATCATCTCTCTACGATTAATATTGGTGAAGTTATGATACAATAAAGTTTTAAGTATAATTCTGGCTAAAATTATGTTAATTTTTGGCCAGAATTATTATATACAAATATAAGAAATTTTTTATATAGTCACATCTCTTTATAATCACCAAATATGGACTGTCCCAAATGTGTGACTATAAAGAGAGTTGACTGTAGTCTTTTTAAAAAAATTATCATATGCGCATATCTTAACACTAACCCTAATTTTTTTGGGTTAACCCCAGATTTTTGTATAGTTGAGGACACAACAAATTATCAAGTTGTTTCAAATTGAGATTTTAAAAAATCACGTGATATACATAATACTAATTTGCGATTGGTTAAAAATTAAACCATATCGGGAAATGTTTTACTTTATTAATCATCAATATTTTTAAAAATAAAATCTGGAACAAATTTTTCACTGCTTTTTTTTTTTTGGCTATTTTTTGACAGTGTTGTGCTTGTCTCTTTAGTCGTGCCGTAGGGAAAAAAATTTTAAGATCTGCATTACCTCTCAGCCAGTCATAGTTCTGGCCTAAATTATAGAATTTTGTCAAATTCTAGCCGGAATTAGATGTTTCAAATCCTACCGTTTATTAAGAAAATACCAAACTTTGCAGGCTAATAACTTTTGATCTAGATCACCAATCAGGATAATCTCAACGTCATTTTGTAGTTTAAGTTAGTAACAATTAAACTATGTTGAGTTATTTTAAATATATGCATCCAAAATATTTTTATTAAATTTCTAATTTGGACAATTTTATTTGATGAATTGTTGTGTCCCAAACCGTAGTACAACCACATGTATGATCATTTAAATTGACAGCGTTTTAATTGGCTAATCAAAATAAATTTTTTTTTTTATGATTTTAATATATTCGCATAAAATTTTTTTAATAAATTTATGCACTTTATTTAGCCTTTAAAATGTCTACTTATCCTGTCTCTAACGTTATTACACTTAATCAAAATAATACTCGATATACTTACACAATTATTAAAGAAGGATATTATCCTCAAAATGGTATACTTCAGTATATTTCTGCTCGTTCTTGTAATAACACACAGTTTAAGATCCCAGATAATTATTTAATACGAACAAGCTGGGGTAGAGGTGCTTCTAAACATGTAATACAATGTGAAATTAATTATATAGAAGAAGTATCAGTCTTTAAAATTTTATTTGGAGAAAATTTTCAATTATGTGTAAAATCTACTCAATCAGCAATAAGTGCTGCAAATGCATATTTGCAAGTAAGTTGTGATAAATAAAGTTTGGCATTTCTTGTATATATTAAATTAATATCAAATTTTAAATAGATGAAGAAACTTAATACTCAAGCTCGTTTTTGGAATTCATGTATTTTTTCTTAATAGTCAAGAATTGGAAAGAGAGCGTGAAAGAAAACATAGATCTTATCTTCTTAAACCTTTTAATAAGCTAAGTAATTCTATGAAAACTAAAAGAGTTTATATGTTTAATAAACACTTGGCTGTCAATTTTACAAATACGGCAACTAAATATTTTCATTCTGATGATCATTTAACACTTCAAGAAATTTGCTTTGCTGTTCAAAATAAAAATTTTCAAGCTAATTTTGGAGTTCAAAATAAAGAAAAAGAGAATCAACGAAATGAAGCATTCATTAAAGTAATAGATCAGGGACCTATTGCACGAGATTCATATCGAAATCTTGCAGCATTGGAGCCAGAGTTACTACGTGAAACAACTATATATAAAACAAAAAAAAGAATAAATGAGGAAATGAATAATGCAATACCCATATCAATTTTGAATGTAACAGACCAACCGTCTTTTACTCCTATTGATGAAAATCCAGATATTAATGATCCAGAGGTTGTAGAAGAAGTTTTAAAATATATAGGTAAAGCTGGATATTGCAAAATTACAGATATTTTGCTTTTTGTACATCCAGATCTTATAGAACGATATGTTATTAATCAAGATAATCCAGTTATTAATCTGCGTATTTCTGGAGATGGTAGGAACGTAGGTAGAAAGGTCAAACACATAATCATCACATGTACAATTTTAGATGATATTGTGAATATATACAAAGCTGAACATCATTACACAATTATTCTATTTTCAGGGAATGAGAATTATATACTATTACAAAAAATGATAACACCGATTGCTCATGAATTAAATGATTTAGTTTTGAATGGATTGAAAGATTTAAATGGTACAGTATGGAAAATCAATCCATATTTTAGTAGTGACTGGAAATTTATGGCGATTGTACTTGGCTTTAATGCTCCTAACTCAAAGTATTTTTGTCCATGATGTCTTTGTACAAAAGAAAATATTGGGAACAGGCAAAAAGTATGTATTATTGAAAAAAATATGCATCAACTCAAGCCAGCTTTTTTTAATAATAATTCAACAGTAAAACTACCACCAGGTCATACTAAACCTCCTTTGCTTCAAATAATTTCCCTGGATCACTATGTTCCAGACGAATTACATATAATGTTGAGAATATGGGGTCGGTTATGGGATTTAGCAATTCAAGAACTCAAAATAAAAAATCAATTTAATGAATTAACAAGAACAAAAATAATTGCAGAAATGAATAGAATTAAAATCTCATTTGGTTTCTGGCAGGAACAGGGAACACAAAACTGGTCCTATACTTCGCTAATAGGAGGTAACAAAGAAATTGTATTAAAAAATTTCAATTTTGAAGTTGTTTTTAATGAGGAGCGTGCATTTTTGATTAATCGTTTATGGCGAGATTTTTATCAACTCTATATTAATATGAAATCTAATGAGACCAATCCGTCTCAATTTGCAAATCAAACAAAGGAATGGTTGAATTTATTTCTTACTCCTTCCCAAGGAGAGCCTAATACTATTAACTTTAAGATAGGTTTATATCGTCCAAAAGATGTAACGTCGTATATGCATGTTTTAGTCAATCATTTACCCGAATTTATGGAACGGCATCAGAGATTTGGATTAGATGTTTTTTCTTGTAGTCCAGTGAAGAAGAAAAATCATGATCAAGTTTCTGCATTTTTTCGAAAAACAATGAAAGATGGTGGAAAAGATATGGAAAGAAAGTCAGCCATTTTCGAAATTTTACATTATGAAAATAGATCATTGTATTTTACTCAAAAGGGTACCATAGATAAATACCCCAAACCACAACATATTCATGTTAAAAAAAAATTAAAAAATTAAAAATCTGTGTATATACAAACTGTTTTATTCATGTAAATTGTAAATATGATACATAATAAATTTTACAAATTTTTGTTAATATTTTCTATAAGTATATATATTTATATTTGTTGTGCACAAAATCTTAAACTAATATATCCTGCTGATGTTCTATTTTTTTTTGCATCTTCCCTACTTTTCTTATATTTCCACTCAACTGTTAATTTAGGTAAATTAAATCTTTTTAACCTATTTTTTGGAATCCGATTACCAACTTGATCAAAGAGACTTTCTTGATTAGCATCTGATTTAGCTAGTGCATCAAATAATACAACAAAAGTTTGTTGATTATTATCAAAAAATTTACGCCCCAATTTGGATTATCAAATAAATTAGCTATTTGTGTATATGCGTCTGGACCTTGGAAATAACACTTATAACTACCAGTCCGAACGCTATAATAATGAATATAACCTTCAAATACTCCAAAAAATAAGCTTTCCAGACAAGGTAAAGAAATAGTTTGTTTACCCGACTGAGAAAAATGTCTTTTTAGTTTACCTTGAATAATATGAACAAGCTGTGCCTTGAACTCTTTTATTGCCTCCAGAGGTAATTCGTACAATACTTCGCGCCTTGTATTGTATTTTTGTACAATAGTGTTATGACGCATTAATCCAAACTGACTTTTAAATGAAGTCTTACAAATTTTACATTCATGTTGTAAAGTGGAAGCAGTGGTTGGTGAAGGAGGTGGAGTGAGAGTAGAATTTGTTGGGTAAAAACTTTGAGAAAAGAAATTAACAAAAGTGTACATGTTTTTGCGAAAATAATAAAAATTTATATAAAAAAAACAGTAATAAAACTTTTAATAATTTCAATATTCTTACTTGTCAAAAACACTTGGCCAAAGGTTGAAACGATTGGTTAGACGTTAGAACACATTAGAACGATTGGTTAAATAAAAAAAAAAAAAAATTTTTTTTTCTCGTATGTTCAGGGTAGCTATGCATCAGCTGCGCAAATCACGGGTGTAGAAATCATCTGATCAGTGACCTTAAAAAAGGCCCAATTATTACAATACGCTCAAATATGTTTTTTTAATTTAAATTTTTTTTTTTGTAAGTATCAGTTCTTTCAACTTTAGACTTCAGCTATTAGATTTTTTAATATTATTATAAATTAATATTTTGAAATAGTATTTTTTTTGGAATTAAATATTAATTTAGAAATATAAATAAATAATTTATATATATATATATGTTGTACGTTAGGTATCAATTTGTGTCTGATGACAGCTGACATATATCAGATGCCAATTTTGAATAGTTTCTTATAGTAAGTAAACATTTTTATTTATTATTTAAATTGTTTTTTGTTTTTTTAAGTAAATCTATACATCATAATTATTTGTGTATATTCTGAAAATTTTAAGTAAATATCATTAATGCTGAATTATATATTGCAGATAATGTTATTCAAAATTTTAGCTATAATTAAACATAAAATTTTTCAGTTTTAATATGCTTTTATTGCCTAAGTAAATTAGTTCATCATATTTTTAATATATAATACTAAAATTTTAATACGTTCAGACACTGGTAAAAAAATGATTTATCCTACACATATCTTACACATATTGGGTACTCAAAATGTAGAAAATCATACACAAATAATACACATATCATACACATATCAGGTACTAATATATATATCATACATATATCAGGTACCTAATAGGTATACTATATATATAAGTACCCGATATGTATATGATATGTGTATTATTTGTGTATGATTTTCTACATTTTGAGTACCCGATATATGTAAGATATGTGTAGGATATGTGTAGGATAGACCATTTTTTTACCAGTGAGATTTATATTAGTGGAAATTTCCTTTTTTAAAATATGTGGTTGTTATCTGATGTAAATCAACATCTGACACACAATATATATATATATATAATAAATAAATAAAAAATATTATATTAAAATTGCAATTAAATTACCTAAAAATTGGTACTAAAATTACTATAAAAATTATTAAATTTTTTCATGCTAATTTTTCTGAAATTTTGTTGATTTTTAATAATTGAATTGTTAATAAGTATGTAATATGTATTACTATATAAATCATCTATAAAATCAGTTGCCAATTTTTTTGGTACTGATCAGCTAAAGTCAAATTAAATTTTATCTAACATTTAACAATATAAAATTTTACTGAAATAGAATATTCTAACTAGTATAAATATTCTTTAATTATTGAATTTTGGCAGAAATGATATTATCTATCAGTTTTACAGAGGTTTAAATAAAAAAAAATACTCTTAAAGCTTAAAAATTTAAAGATGATTAAGATGTAAAATAATTTATAAATGATTAATTGAATTTTAAAAGGTTGGAATATATAAAAGCTGAAATAAGTGTTTTATTGAAAAGAAAAACTGTCTATTACTTGGATTTTCACTTTTAAAAGATGATAACTCTCTAAAAACCGGTTATATTAAAGCCTATATCTGATATGAAACAGTTACTTAAACAATAAGTTGAATTTTTTCAGATGCAAATTCAGAAATTGCAAAAGAATTTTCAGCAATATCCTATTTAAAATCATTAGCCCTATAAAAAAAAAATTTCTTTAAAATATACTTAAAATATACTTATATATTTTAAAATATACCTAAAATATACTTAATATTTTAAAATATACTTAAAATATACTTAAAATTGCAATTTTAAATATATTTAAAGTGTAAAATTTTGCAATTAAGTATATTTTAAGTATATTTAAAAATTTTAAGTATATTTTAAATATAGAAAAAATGTATTTGTAACAGCCTGTTACATATCTTATTTGTAATATCCTTTTTTTTATTTTTTTTTAATAATAAATTTAATATGTGTTTCACAAATAAAATTTTTATATGCAAAATTTAATTTGGAAAACTTTTACTTAATGTATTTAAGACAGTTTCATAGACAAAATTTTAAGTTATAAGCAGTTTCTTGAAATTTTTTAAAAAATTCTTTTGTCTTAGTTACACGACTGATCTTTTGTTTTTGTTTACATTACGCCTGATCTTAAATTTTAATTGGATAAAATTGGGGGTTGTTACAAATAAGATGCGTAACAGGCTGTTACAATCTTTACAGAAACTTAACATTTTTAATCAATGTAGAATCGATATCGTTAAGTTTATCTTAATGGTATCATTTCAATATCATTTCAATATCATTTCAATATCGATTTAATATCAATATGATATCGAAATAAAGTATTATCACTTTGATATCATTTCGATATTAAATCGATATGAAATGATATCGAAATGATAATTAAAATGATATCAAAATGACATCTTTAAATTAAACTTAAAGATGTTGTTTCGATATCATTTCTATTATCATTTCGATATCATTTCATATCGATTTAATATAGAAATGATATCAAAGTGATAATACTTTATTTCGATATCGTATTGATATTAAATCGATATTGAAATGATATTGAAATGATATCACTTGAAAACTTAAAGTTTCTGTAAAGATTAGATTTATCCTTAAATATATTTTAAAATATATAAGTACATTTTAAATATATTTTAAAGAAATTTTTTTTCATAAGGTAGTTAAATCTATTTATTCAAAACTGTATATATTTTTAAAAGAATGGAATATAATGATTATAAAGAACTATCTGATGATATTGATGATAATCCAGATACTGCTAATTAGAGTAACTTTCAAAATTATCTTAAGTTTATTAAAATATATAAAAGCAAATTTGATTAATGGTTAGAAAAATTATAAAAAAACTATTTATGGTTATTTTGCTAATATAATATATAGTTATATTACTTATATAATCAATGCAAATTTATTATGGCTAATTTATGATGATCATTTAACAATTAAATAATAAACTACTGGATTTTTACAAAGTAATTGTTTAAGTAAACTTTTCTTATTTGATAAGCAAAAAATTAAGACAATCTTTTTAGTTTTAATATTAATAAAGATTATTATGTTTTAAAAATAATATAAATTATCTTTTATATTTATTTATATAACAATTATTAACTGTAAACTTTAACTAGTAATTAAATTTAATTAAATTTATACTATTCAATTTATTTTAAACAAATTAAATGGTAATAAAATCATCTTTTTAAACATATTAACAGAAATTGTTATATTTAAAAAATAATTTTTTATATTTTTTTATATAACAATTATTAGCTATAAAATTTTAACTAATTAGATTTCAATAAAATTTATCTATTTAAAAGCCGATCCGCCTATAAAATTACTATATAAATTCGGGGTGAGGTTATTATAAAAATGCCAAAATTGGCTAAATTTTATGGACTATAAAAACTGCAGATCATCATGCTGTGGCACCAAAATTCACATGATGATTCCTTAAATGTCAAAGATGAAAAAAATAAAAAAAATTGAGAAATTTATTTATTTGTTCAAAACTTTACTTTGAGGCAGCGTCAGATTTGACAGGTATGTATATATATATATGCGAAAATTTCAAGTCGTATATTACGTTATTTTAACATATATGAACACTTAAAATTATGTTCGTCATGTATTTTACTTAATATTCCAAAGAAAGCGAGTCGAGTTATTTCAGTAGTTAGGTCGAGTTGAAAGTCGAGCTTGATGAGTTGAAAATTACAATCAAATCGAATCGATTCGAGTCAAGTTAATAATTTAATAAAATCAGGACCCCGGATATCTAATATAAAGGTCATAATGGACTTTTGGCCAAAAACACCCCTTTTTGCTGAAACTCAAAAAATCGTTTTTTGTAAATATCTCAGCATCCAGTAATTCAATTTTAATGAACTTTTTTTTATTTTGTAGCCCTCATTTAGCTCTACAATTTAAAAAAAAGTTCATCAAAATTGGACCACTGGATGCCGAGATATTTACAAAAAACGATTTTTTGAGCCCCTGAAAAATGGGCCAATCTGCCGAAAGTGTGACTTATGACCTGTTTTGGAGATATCCGGGGTCCTATAAAATCGAGTCGAGTCGAGTTAAGCCGAATTAAACATAATTCCGGCCAAATTTATGGAATTTCCTTTTTTGGAAATTATGTTACACAAAATCCGAGACGAAAAATTTTGAAAATTACAAAAATGGAATTTGTGGAACGGCTATCGCCAAAAAAGGAAATGATCGGCATAGCTGAATAAAATTACGTGATTTAATTTGACTCATCGATTCGGTTTGCTGAATAGCTATTTCGAATCGAGTCGAAGTTTATATTTTTATAATTTTAAGCTACTCGACTCGACTCGATTTAACTCAAGTCGAATCGAGTTTACATATAACTCGACTCGACTTGGCTCGTTCGGAGCTCTAATTTTACTACTTGTTTTATATAATTCTAATATTTTCTCTTGCTTTTAGTTCACATGTTACTATACTTCTCCGCGAATTAATTACGGTTTCGGCATTACGTCTGTAAAAATCTGCCATAATAATTTCAGCATAGCCATTTTTTTTTTGACGTAATGCCGAATTTATTTTTACAGCCATATTTAATTTATACAGACGAAATTGCCAAAATGATTTACGCCAATAACATCATAGTATCACGTTAATATTTTGTACATTAAATTATGCATAATGCATATTTGTTTGATATTCTTTGTTTAAATGTTGGAGTTTTCTTTGTTCTGCAATAGAATAAAACAAGTAAAAATGAGCGAAAGTAAAAATCCAATATCTTTTATACTAAAAAAGCCAAATGCTAAGCCAGGTCGAAAACCAAAAGAAGTTTGGAATTTTTTTACAGCTATTGGAGAAAAAAAGGAAGGACATCGAGGTTGCAAGTGTAAATATTGTCCATGGAGTCAAACACGTGGTGAACCTAGTAGTATGGAAGCACATTTAGCGCTTAGTTGTCATAAAACACCCCAAGATGTTAAAGAAAAATTTTTACTTATAGTTAAAACACGTGGTGAAAGTCAGACTTTACAATTAGAAGCAGCAGAAATACCATCTAAAAAAAGAAAAGCAGGACATCAACAGTTAATTACAAAGTACGGTGAATCAAACACAATAGAACCAATTAAAAAGCAAATTTGTGATTGTACAGTAGCAAAATTTTTTATCTGCTGCAGGATTTCCTTTCGTCTTGTTGAGCACCCATTTTTTATCGATATGGTTAAAAGTTTATGTTTAGGATATGATCCTCCACGTGCAAATACACTTTCACAAGATTTTTTATATGAAGAATTAGCTAACATCGTGGTTGATCAGCATTTAGAACTGAAGAGAACAACAAATTTAACGTTAGGTAATAAAATAAAAAATAATTTTTTTATTATCAAAAACAAATTTACTAATTATTAAATTTTAAATAGGTTTCGACAGTTGGACAAGTCCCTTAGGGCAATCGTTATACGCATTTGTAATTATGACGCCTGATCGAAAAGAGATTATACATTGCATAAAAAATCTCTCAGCAAATTCTCATACGGCAAATTTTCTTGCTGATCAATTGAATGAAGTAATTACTGAAGTTGGTGCAGAAAATTTTGCAGCAGTTGTATCAGATCATGCATCTGCTTGTGCAGCTGCTAAAAAAAGAATTGCTGAACGATATAAGCACATATTACCAATTAGATGTATCGCTCATCATGTAAATTTGATTTCGACCGATATTTGCAAGACAACATTTGCAAAGGATGTTATTTCAAAATGTTAAACAATAGTTAAATACTTTAAACAATGCTGCATAATTTGGTGAAGAGTTACGTTCAAAGATAACAAATGACATAAAAACGGGTGGACTAAAAACTTACATTATAACCAGGTGGACTACGGCTTAGGACTGCACAGATTCTATTTTGCGATTAGAACAAATACTTAAGAATGTAAGGATTAAGGAATGAAGGATATGATATTTTTGCATTATTGTTAATTTACTAATTTTTTTTTAATAATCAAGATGGTAAATGAAACTCCGGAAAAGTTAAGTACTGATATTTCAGAACTTATTTGAAGTCGATCTTTTTTTACAGATGTAGAAGCCGTAAATACTCTTCTAGGACCTGTGAAATCAGTTGTTAAATCATTAGAATTTAAAACAACAACACTTGCGGATTGTTTTGTTGAATTAATTAAACTTACACAAAAAATTAAATCACTTCCGCCTGTTTCTGATTATGATTTTAAGTATCAATGTGTTAAACTTTTTAATAAACGTTGGCAAGAATTCGATATCCAACTTTACCTTCTAGCATACTTACTTCATCCGCATTATAGAGGTAAATATTTTTTATTGGGATTATAATTGTTAAGAATTTTTTACAATTCTTTTTAATATTAATTTAGGAATAGGTTTACGATCAACTATTTTACGTAATGTATATATTTTGACCATGAAAATATGGATCGATATGGGCGGTGGTGAACTTTCTTCTGCCGATTTAATTTCTCAGATCCAATCTTTTTATTTAAAAAAAGAAGAATACAACATTCCATATAGTGCAAGTAGGGGTGATGTTCTTACTTGGTGGATTTTATGCAATCCTGTTCGTAATGAAGAAAATCATATACAAAAATTAGCATTAAAAATATTAGCAATAACTCCTCACAATGCTGGATGTGAGAGAGTTTTTTCAGTATTGGGATGGTTTGCAAATCAAAGAAGATCTAGATTAAAAGTTGAAAAATTGGAAGCTATGGCCAAGCTTCATACACACTATATTACAAATGCCCAAAAAGAACTAAAGTATGCTTATGTAGGTGTATCAGAAGACGATTTTTAATCTTCTGTACGAGAAGCATTGTCTGAAGCTAATGCAAGTGATGGTTTAGACGAAGATGAAGGAAATGATTTTTTTGATGATGATGATGATGATGATGATGGTGATGGTGATGATGGGGATAATGATTATGATGACGGCGATGACAACAACAATAATGACGATGATGACGATGATGACGACGAAGAGAGTAGTCATGATTCAAACATTCCTAATCAAAGAGATACAGAAATCGAAAAATGGGTCAATATAAATGATTTGGAATTAAAAAAATTACTTAATATAGAAGTAAATGTAGTTATCGAACCACATCCATTACCTGTTATTAACCATGGTTCAAATGTATTCGACGTTGAAGCTACTGTTGATAGAATATTAGGTAGTTAATATTTGAAATTCGATTATTTTTTTTTATGTGAAAATAATATGAATAATTACCATATAAACTAAAAATAAACTGAATAAAACTGAATGTCGTCTATTTTGTCAGTCTATACTTCTCCGTGAATTAATTACAGTTTCGATATTACATTCTGTAAAAATATGGAATGAAGGTAAGGAGTCAAGGAGGGAAGCCTATCTATTTACTTATTTAGGTAAAGCTTCATAATTATTTCGTATTTTATTTTTACAGATTTATACGAACAAATTAGCCGAATTGCCATTCAGCGATCAAACTTGATTGGATTTGATTGGATCCAATCATTATTTAAAAATTTTTTTAGAGATTGAATTATCATTTATCGATCTTTTTTTTAAAGGTTAAAAAAAAATTATTTATAGAAAAACGGAAACTGTTTTACTAAATCCTTCGCAGTAAATACAGTTTTTAAAAGAAATTTTATGTTTTTTTATTTTCTTTTCAGTTTCTTAAACTGAAATTTATTTTCTTTATTCCTTTTTCGGTTTTTTAAACCGAAATTGTTACTTTTTTCCAGTTTTTAAGTAAACCGATTTTTTATTTATTTTTTTTATTAAAAACGTTTATAACGTTTTTTAGAGATTCCAGTTTGTAGGAATTGATACGGTAAGTGTTTATAAAGGGTGAGTGAGTGAGTGGGGTTATATATATATAAGAATGATACTAACGTTCTTTACTTTTATAGATTTCGAACTGGAAATTAACATTAAAGACAGGTAGTAGTGTTTTTAAAAGAGAGGGGGCGCAGGATTTGTAAGAATGTTTACTAACATTCTTTAACTTTCTTTTGTAGGTTCAGACTGGGAACTTGAATATGAGTAAGTGTTTATAAAGAGGGAGAAAACGGGTTTATTTTTTTATATAAGAACGTTCACTAACGTTCTTTTACTTCTCTTTTTATAGGTTTGGATTAGAACTTAGAATTCGAGATGAGTAAGTGTTTCTAAAGGGGGGAGGAAGCAGATTTTGGTTTTTTATTTAAGAACGTTTACTAACATTCTTTAACTTCACTTTATGTAGATTTCAGAGTTCAGACACACAAGTCATTTTTTACCTTTTCATACAACTGAAGCTAAAACTGGATTTAACATTATAGTAGGAACGGACGTTTAATTTTCAAATATAATATTTTTTTAATAATAAAAAAGCTATATAAATTGTAATTTTAAATACATTTTGCTAAAATACAATACGTCTGTCAAAATATAATACATCTATCATAATGCAATATGTCCGTCATAATGCAGTACGTCCGTTAAATTACATTACGTCTGTAAAAATAATTACAGTTACGTCAATTTGGTTTCAGCACCTGTGCCGGAATATTTCGGCATTCTAAATTTTAATTCGTGGAGAAGTATACATGTTACTATGATCTCTTTCTATTTTCATGAGGAGTAACCCGTAAATTAATTTCAAATGATAGAAGTTTTGGTATATCAGTCATTGGAAATGTCACAAAAATTAAAGGCAAATTTTTTTTAATATGTATGCTATAATAAAAATTTTGGCGTAGTATTATCTTCAAGTATATAGTATATATATAATATTTAAAGTTGGCCAAAATTAGTTAAATCGGTTAAAATTGCTGATTAAATCATAATTTTGGCCAAAATGTCTATAATGCTGGCCAGATTTATAATGCCAGCCTAAAATTGAAAAAATGCAGGTCATATGTAACACTACATTTGTATAACATAATACGTAAACTCTAAAAATAAAAATAAAACTTATTGAACGTCTCTATAAATTTATAAAAAAAATTTTTCACCACACTTTTGTTATTCGAGTTAGATCTCTGTTTGAAGTTAGTGTATTTTTTTTTGTTAAAATAATGGAAGGTAAGAAAAACATGGCTTTTTATTAAACACGATGAGAAAATTTAAACTATAAAACTAAGACCAATAATATTCATATATTTTTTATTGAAAAAATTTTAAAAAAAAAATCTTTTTTTTTGTAGATTTAAACCTTCCTGAAAGTACATTTGACTTGACAGAATTATTAGATAAAGATTTATTAATAAGTGAAAATGAAACTTATGACGAATATGAAGACTCAGAAGAAAATAAGGATTTAGAGGAAAATTTGATGGATGAGAATGAAATTTTTTACAGTGAAAATGAGATAGATAATAATAATAAATCTTTATTTGAATTGGATTTTAACGCATTTGCAAATGCAAAAAAATTTGTTCAACAAGATATTTCAGATGAAGAAAATAATTTTGGTGATATAGAAATTGATTTTTCTGAAACAGAATCTGATGAAGAATGTGATGAAATTATTGATAAGATAGAAAATGATGAAAATTTAAGTCCATGTGTTATAATTGATATGTATGATGGTAAAATTCAACGATGTAATTCTGCAAAAAATTTGAGACGACTTTGGTAAATGATTGGTATGTGGCAAATTGACGAAGAAGAAGTTAGAGCGAAAAACTTTGCAATTGAACATTTGGGAGTTTGTTACTCACATTTTATGTATGATCAAAACCAATTGCATACATCAAATCTAAAGCAAACTAAAAAATATACTGAAAGTATTATTCATCGTCGTCGTTGCCTATTTTGTAATAGAAATAAAATTTTTTTTAGTCGTAGTGCTAATTGTGAGGAACATTCATATGTAGTTATAGGTAAAAATATTCAAGTTCCTTGTATAGGACAAAAGAAATGTGGTGCTTTGCAAGAATATCATCTTCTCGTAACTTCAATAAAATCAAGTGAATATGCACAATATGTATGCATGGATTGTTATGAAAAAAAAGGTGGCCATATTTACCAGCGTGTTGGAAAAGGAGTATAAAAAGATCCAAATTGTGATAATAAGTCACATCACCAAAATGATACTAAAGAAGCATTAGAGGCAATTAGATATTGGATTCTTGAAGTTGCTACTTCTGAAAAATTAATATGGCAAGAAAAGATTTTGGCAGCTTTAGTTCCTGTTTTAAGTATTGTTAGTCAAGAAAAAACAATAGTACAAAATAATAAAATTGAAATACCTTTTTTATTTATGATTCTTATTATTCTTACTTTAGCAAAGTTTAATTACAATTCATCTAATAAGTTAAATTCAAAAAATCTTATACCAAAACATTTTTTCGAATTTGGAGAAGCATTAGCAAATTCAATAATATTAGGGCAGTGACATTTATTACGTAATATTTTAGGGGGTGGGAGGGTATTTAAAGGTCATATAACATATAAGTGTAACGTAAGATTTTTCATATTACATGGGGGTGGGGGAGTATGGGCTTATAGTAAATGGATATTACGTAATAAATGTCACTGCCCTTAGCAAAAAATAAATTAAAAATTCATAAAAAAACCCTCGAATCACCTACCTCAATTGAAGAGTATCGTATTATATTTCCCTCATGTCTAGTGCAATTTTATGACGGACTTTTAAAAACTCTATATGAAGCAAAAAAAGAAATTATAGATTGACAAAAAAAGCATCGTGAACAGCAACTTAAACCTATAAATTATGAAAAAATTACTAAACAAGTAACATTTTTTGCATCAATAATTTTGAATATTGCATTTAAAGGGTGGAAAATTTGGTTACCTAGAACAATGGCAAGTTTTTGTCGCAAACCAAAACTCTTATCATATCTACAAGGTATTTTAGAAATAGTTAATATTACTAGTTATACTCAGAGACATGAACGTAATTTGGAAAAAATTCGCGCACTTTTAGTAAATCCGGCTGATAGAATTTGTTATGAAAAAAACATTTGGAACCTTGGAGTGATTGATAATATTGATTTTAAGGAAGCTACCTTCGGTTATGGAAATATTTTTGATGTAACTAGAGGTAATTCACACGCAACTTTACGTATGTTATTTCAATTTCAGTTGTCTGATAAATTACCTAATATTATTGATGAAACAAAAGAAAATCAACAAATTTTTGGACCAAATTTTTTTTCATTGCAAACATTAAATGTTTTTAATTCAGTTTTTAAAAAATTACTTAAATATGATAAAAATACCTTAATGCATTGTTCAGATTTTGATGAAAATGATATACGAAATCAAATTATGTTACATTTTGAAGTTGGTTGTAATTTTCCACCTCCCAATGTAATTATTCTTAATGCAAGAGATCCACCATCAACTGATTCTGCTGTACATGAATGCTTAAAAATGTATTTAGATGAAATTAATATAGAAGATAAATATATTCATATTGCTGCAGATGAAGCAATTTATAGAAGAGATATTAGTTATTGCAAAAAAAATGAAAAAGTAAAAATGATCCTGGATCAGTGGCATACCAATAAGGATATGATGTCTGCATTAATTACAATTTTTTTAGGATACGGTATATTTAATATGGCAGGAATATTAGGTGTACGATTTTTGGATAAATTAGAAAAAGGTGTTGATTTTAGAGCAACTTCAAAGGTATTAGAACTAATTTGGGTTTCTGTTGGTATAGGAATTAATTTATATATAGAAAAAAACAAACAAACATTAGATGATATTTTTAAAAAAAATAAAATTGTGAAAGTTTGGTATCTGTATTTTTAGTGGGCTAGTTATTGGCGAGCACATTGGTTTGGAATCCGATGGGTATATTTAAACTTCAACATGAAAGTCTAAAAGCCTTTTCCCCTTTGTTTCCTGTTGCTGGAAAGTCAAATTACGCAAGATTAGTATCACATCATCTTTATCATATAGAAAATGACCCACAGATTCGTGCAATACTTTGTATGGCGCCATCTGTTAACTTGACAAGTTACGGACACTTTCTTGCATATGATGAAGCATTAGAGTTGTTTGGTGTCAAGTTTGTAAAGCAAAATGTGACAAGAATTCCTACAGATAAAGAAGAATTAAAATTAAAAATCAAAGCTACACAATTGGAAAAAGAACGAACAGATATGTTAATTTGTGATTACATTAATGACTCTGTACAAAGCTCCCAACCACGTCATATTCAATCTCGAAAAGTAAAAATTTGGGAACTTGCACATTTATTAGTTGATGCTTTCGAATCTGCAAATCCTTTTAAGCATCCAATATTTGAATTCTGTAATAATTTAAATAGTCAAGGAATTGATAAATTGTTTTCAGCGTATGATATTGGAATTAAAAGGTTGCAAAGAATAGTTAACCAAAAAATTCTTTTAACTGAAAGTTATACAACTGTTGGAAGGAGAGAAAGGAATATAACGCGTGTTACAGTTGCTGACATTAATAAAATGAGAAAGATGAAAGAAGGTGAAAGAAGAGAAGATAGAGAAATAGGAAGATCAAGAGGTAAGCTAAGGGGTAGGCCAAGGGGTAGGCCAAGAGGTAGACCAAGAAGTAGACCAAGAGGTAGGGGAAGACAAAGGGATATTAATAAAGGGGACGAGGAAAATGCACAATCACAATAATTACTGTTTTTTAAAAAGAAATAAAATTATTAATTAAGACTAAAAGTAGCGACCCATTTTTTGATATTAATTTCCAATTTTATTCAATTAAATTAAATTGAATTACATTTTCGTAAAAACCTCAAAAAAAAAAAAAATAACTACCAACAAAATAATAAAATGAAAAAAAAGAAACTCCCAAAATTAAACTTAGTTTGATTCGTTTATCATTGTCACTACCCAGCCCTGATGGATTTCCTTTGTTATTATTGTTGTCTGAGCCTTTACCATCTGCCAATATGCTGCTCCTGATCCAATTTACCATTTGCTGAATACGCTTCTTCATTTGCCAGCACTGCTTTTGGATCTTTTCTGTTTGTTGGTGGCGCTGCTCCTCCATCTGGTGGAACAAAAAAGAATTGGTTAAAATAAATAAATAAATTAATTAAAATAAAGATACGTAACATCTAAACTTACCATCTACTAAGGTGCTCTGAAGAATTTATAAAAAATGAAATATTGCATCAGAGAAAAAAATGAAAGCATCCTTCTCTAAGAAATTTGTTTTATTAAGTAAATAAAAGTAAATTATTAATAAAATTAATGAAAGAAATAAATATAATGAAAGAAATAAATAAAGTGAAAAAAATTTACCATTAAAGAATAAATACGTATAAATTTACTTATAAGTGGTCGCCAACTATAATATTTTTTCTTCAAAGATCTTTTAAAAAATCAAATATAAATTACAATTCAAAGAGGAAAATTTCCTAAAATAAAAATTTTTTTTTTTTAAATATCATAAATCAAATATAAACAAAACAAACAAACAAAAAATAAAAATAAGCAATTTAAACTATCGCTCACATGTATCTAACCTTTAGCCAAAAAATTAACCAAATTGCCGAATAAATCCACTGTAACAACAAGAATATAGTGAAAACTAATAAAAATAAAAAAATAAATAAACTTTATTCATTTCTCTTAGGCCAAGTAAATAAATTTATTCGTTTCTCATGACCGGGCGGGTCATGTAAATGTTACGAAAAGATAAAAAAATTTATTTTATTTGGTCATGTGATTTTGGGTTTGACCAATCATAATCATAAAAAAATAATTTTTTTTTCCATTCCGTAACCCGGGCAAAAAATTTATTAAATCAACCAATCATCTTCTAGGAAACGACTAAAATTTTTTTTTGAAAATAAATTTTTTTTCCGGGCGGCCGGGTCAAATTTAGCAATTTTTTTTCATGAGAAACGAATAATTTTATTTCTTTGGCCTTATAGTAATTAATTTTTCATTAAAAAAAGAAAAGGCCACTTACAATAGTAAAATTCAGTTTTTTGCGTTTTGTGCAAAATCTGACTGAATAACTGTTATTATAAGCTTAGAAAAACTTTTTCCTCTCGTAAATTTACATATATTACTACTGTTAAAACTGTACATTTCTACCTATCTCAACTTAGATCTTGAGAAAAGCTAGCTTTTAAAGTGGTTTTTCAACATATATGAAAAAAAAAATTTTATTAATAAAAATGGGAAAGTAAGGATAAAGTTGATGGAACACATGATAATCTATCGATTTAATAATTTACATGAACGTGACACATAAGATTTTGACAGTTTAATTACAAAATGAAGTGTTCCGATTAATGTTACACAAATTTCATTAAATATGAAAATGATCTGCGTGTGACATTTCCGATGACTGATATGTATTCTTATCTAGTTTTTCAATTTGAGTGCATCACACAAACTCTTAGCGTTAGTTTGCAAAATATTATTAGCTTTTTGAAAGTGTTGTAACAATAATATAAAAAAAAATAACATACAATTATCAGAACAATAGGTAATAATGGCTTTTAGAAGGATTTATATAGCAGATAGGTTATTTTAGATTGAATTTTTCATTTTTAGATCTTTTCTATTTGTATGTTAGTTACGCTTGTTTTTAGCCAAAAAACCATCCCTTTGACAATAATATTTGAGTAATTTTCATGTATGAGCAATTTTTACTGAATAATGAATATTTAAGGACGTAGGTACGTGTCAGATTTTAGCGTTTATTGTGAGTTTCTATGTGAAAATATTTTTCTTGATATTTTTCTTGGCATTTTTAAGTTTCATCACATGACTTGGTACCACAACATGATTTGTAATGATTTTGATTGGCAAAATTTTGCTTATTTAGTTTATTTTTTGCAATAAAATTTCTTCCGAATTTATATAGTAATTTTCTGTTGATTATAGGCGGATCGAATCTTAATTCTTTTTATTGAAATAAATTAATAATAAGTGAAAATTGTAGGCTGTAATAGTCTTAAATAAATTTGCTTACCTAATATATAATTATTAAAGGGTATTTGCTATTTAGATAATTGGTTTTTAAACTACTGGATTTAAAATTTTTTGTATATATTACCAAACTTTTTATATAGTAAAGAATTTGAAAGTTGGAGCAATTACATTTGGTATATTATACATATTACCCAAATTATTTTGGAATGCCATAATTATAATTTGGGATACCATAATTCGGGATCTAAAAATATATATACAGAATGTAAGCGGTACACAGATGCATACTCATAAAGGGAATTGCATAGAGTAAAGTTTTGATTTGCATACAATTTTAGAATTTTATCTATAATTAGGTCATCAAGATTGCATATTTTTTATCAAAATTTTTATATGTAAAAAATTAGTTTGCGTATTTTTGGCCTAAATTTAGCTAATCTTATATATATAATATATTACTGTACGTATTTATTTAATTAACCGCATTGTAATATTTAGTATTAATTGAAAGAAATTTCTAAAGGTTAAAAAGTGAAATTTTAGAAAAATATTATTAAAAAAATGGTAAATTCTATTTTTTCACATTAGTATTTGGTTTTATAAATAATATAGAAGTCATGATAAAATAATTAATAACTTAATGTCTGAAATTTTATTTGCTTATTTTTGCAGGATTTTCAATATCAGGTGTCAATTATATGTACTCATAGTAAAAAAATTTTTTGCCACCTGTTATATTTCTGGATCCTCATAATTCATTCAGTTTATATATAATTTATTATGTAAAGTGCCAAAATAATTTGGGATGCTATAATTGAATTTGGGGATTTTACTTATAATTACAGCAGCCCAAAATAATTTGGGTAACATGTATATGGTATATTAAAGGTTAGTTAAAATATATAAGTATAAAACTAAGCTGAATTCTTTTTATTCAATTGGAAAGATTGTTATAAATACTTCAGATCAATATAGTATTATCAATATATTATGAAATTAGAAGTTAAAAAAAGTTATCTACATGAATCATTGTATGATTTATAATCAAATACTGTAAAATTGTAAAATTTAAGTCCTTGGAATACTTAGTAAAAATGGAAAGTAAAGTATTTTATATGGTTATATAATAATGTTTTTTTTTTGAAGATAAATCTCTTTTTTTACTTTAAAGATACCATTAGAAAATGCATTAAGACTAATGCAACAACTGTGTTAAAGAGTATCCAGAGTATCGAGAGTATCCAGGTGAAGGAGATATTTTTATTTTGTAACCATCACCGAATATTTTACATCACACACATTACATTAGGGAAATCATTTGTATTGAAGTCACGTGATTATTCAGACGCGTCTAAAATTACGATCAATTCACTTTTTAGCGTTATTGCGATGTCGAAAAGAAAGGATGACCAAAAGAAGCGAAAGAGAAGTGTCAGGAGCAACGAGATGGAAGAAGGTCAAAGAGAAATTACTGCCGAATTGGACTCAGGTAAATTTATCTTTTAAATGTTCATATGATTCAAGCGAATTTATTACGATCCCGAATTACTTTTTTTATTTACTTCACAGATATTTTTATAAATAAAACATTTTTATTATATCGATGTACACCTTTTTACAAATTCGAGCACATTAAATTTACTCAATATGGAAAAGAATTACACAATTTCATCACTGGTCAAATGTTGAATAGAATTCCATTGGTTTGCGATAATGGAGAGGAGAATGATTTTATATCGGAAGGGAAAGTTGTAGAATTGTTCATATCAAAGATAAAATTATCTAATTGGAACGGTATGATAATATGAAAAAAAAAGAGTTTTATGGTAATGGTTTTATGAATCGTTGTGTTTTCTCTAGGTACAAATGGTATGCCAATTGGAGTTGAGATAAAGTTCAAACCGAAAGGTATAGCTCATTAATTTAATTCATATTTAATTTACGCGTTTATTGAACGAATGCTTTACAATAATTAATAAGGACCAGCAAAGGAACAGATATTTCATTTAATATTCTTACCAAGTATTGTTAGTCGTGATTTTGCGCCTGAAAATTGTTTGTATCCTTAATTTTTTTCTTCTTTTTTTTTGAATTACAATTTATTTAAATATAATCTCATTTATTATATTTAGCGCCGTTTAATCATTATCCTGTTATTCTTATAAAAGCTCCTCAAAGACTCGCAAACATTGCAATCGAATGGTTTGAAACTCGATTTGATTGCAGGATATGCAGATATCGCCTAGAATCGTCTCATCTAAAAAAATTCGTAGAAGAGTTGGCAAACATAAGTTTTACTTGTGATGATTTCATTCAAAGCACGTTTAATTTTTTGATTTATTAAATTATTTCTTACTTTGAATAACGAACTAAAATTTGTATTGCTTTGTATATATAAATATTGTTATTTAATTCACAATTAGCAAAGCCATTTGAGCTCACGTTTACAATCCCAGATATTTCAGAGATCAAAAATATAAAATTACGAATTTCTCTCGTTGATATCAAACGTCTTTACAATAGGTAACTTCACTTATTTCACTCCGAATTTATTATTTCAATTATTTCAATAATTTCTGATTTGCTTTCAAATAGGTCAAAAGAGCAATCTGATTCACAACGTAAGCAATTTTTTAGTAGCAGACTTATTATAAAGTAACTTCTAATTATACGTATTGATTGTAGAATCAGGTATTGCGGAAAGAATTGATGAGCATTTCTTTGAATGTTTACGAATTAAGCTTTCTTCGTTGATACTTTCTAAGATTAGTAATCATGCGGCATTAGTTGCTGGCGAGGGGAAATTGCAGGTAACTTCCATCTGTCTCACTTTTGTCAACATTGAATATACATTTATTTGTGAATTTATGATCTAGATATTCGCAGGACTATTATCCCCTAAGTTTACTGTATCACTTTTAAATCAGCTGGTCATGTTTACACGATAATTTTGATCCACGTGATTTACGTTTCATATGGTAAATTTAGGCGGCATTAAATATAGTAAATTTTATTATCCCGAAAAGGTTATGTCGTACTCACGTATTCCATGTATTTCATGTATTCATAGCCAATAGATTATCGTGTTTTATTGTAAACATAAACAGTTGTAACACCTCGTACAATAAAAAAAGTTAAAAGTTTCATTTCGAGACAGTCAAATTAGTATTTTAACTTTTCTCGCTCTTTTCATAATAAAATAAATGGCAGGAGTTCCAACAGAAATAAAAGTATGAATATATAAAAAAATTTATTCTATTCTATTCTATTCTATTTGTTTTATTTTATTTTTCTGTATTTAAAATATTGTTTCACAGGTTGAAAGCGCTTCTCAACTAGATAATGAGATAAAGCAAATTGTTGAAAGATTTCAAGAAAAAGAAACAGAACATACATGGTCAGGTTTCGATGATTCTTTAACCCGTTTGATTGCTATAACTCGAGGCGGTGCTGTTCTTTATGAAAAAAATTACATATTAGGAATCAAATCTTTGAGACAGCCAATAATAAATTCGGTAAATAAAAGATAAAAAAATAATCATTTAATTAAGTTCAATAACGTTTATTTGTATTAAACAATAGATATTGACAGAGAGAACAAAACTTTCTGGAACTGCGACAGAATTAATAGAAGAGATGGCTAAAGCACTTGGATTAAAGTTTGATGCATTGTCGGAAATTTTTGTACCATCAATTATTAAGTTATGTACGCGTACAAAAAAAACTTCTCTTATTCGAGCTCAAAAATGCATGAATACGATAATTCGAATATGCCACCTTCCAAATCTTATCCCAAAATTTAAGGAAGCATTGCAACACCAGAGTAAATCCTTGAGGAATTGTGCAGCTGAATGGGTGCGAATGAGTTTGGAAGCGAATGAAGTTGGAGATTTGAATTATTATATTTCTGATATTGAGTGGGCTATTCGCCAATGTGCGTCTGACTCATCATCAGAGGTTAGAAATATTTCAAAACAAATCTTCGAAATTTATAAATCCAAATTTGATCTTAGATTAGAAAAGTAAGTTTACATTTTATGTTTTTGTTCAGGTTCGTGTTAGGTTAATTTTATTAACTTTATTTGGCTTATTTTTTTTTTTTTAAATAAGTTTCGTTGCGACTGTAAAAAAAGATTCTGACGTGTTAAAAATTTTGGGCATTAAGGATAAATCAGCTAAAGTAAACAATTTAGCAATAATGAAAGCACAAAGTCGTAAAATTAATAACGTTCGAGATATGCAAAACGATGTTATTATCTTCGCTAATGATGAAGATAAATTGCAGATTAATAACAAGAATGAAGACAAAGAGCAGATAGCCAAAGACAAAAAGCTTCCTTTAAATGATAATTCTTTGAACAACGAAGATACAACTGCGTTTACTATTCCTTTTGGTGAGCCACAGAATGCAGTTGGTGCTTTATCCACAGCTACTGGGTTTGTTACATTAAAACGTCCAAAGTTAACATCAGCTCAACATAAGTCTCAACCCGTTATTACCACCACTGCTCAGAGAGTGCCAGCTAAGCCAACAAGGGCTCAGACGATTAATACATCATCATCAATTAATCGTGATGCAGGCACTGGAACTGGTGAGTGTGATAGTAAACCCTCACAACAATAATTTCTTTATTTATACATCTTTATTCTGTAAAAACGCGGATATTTTTATTTGCATACTTATAATACTACAAAAACTGCGTGGCATTAACAAAGGGGGCGCTCAACGCGTCCGAACTAGAGAGCGTGCAGCAACGGCTACCGAAGATAAAAATAAGGCTAGTCGTGTTCTAAATACAAACAAGATCATTAACACTAAACCATCGAGACCGCCTTATACACGTACAACGAGTGAACCGGCTACTAATCCTACAAAGAAAAAGACATCACATAAATTCAACATTAAATCAAAGGCGGCACCTCTTATAAATAATAAAACTCCTTTAAAAAAAACAAATTTAGCTCCAAATTCAGTATTTAAACCTTTGAAAGTGACAGCGACGTCAACTTCAATGATGAAAGGATTCTTAACCACCGCTAATCTATGTGTAACAATATCAACTGCAACTAAACAATCAAATAGTAACCAAATGGAAAATTCGGCACTTACGAACATGCGCTTATTTGGTAGATCCAGGGAACATCAGCGTCAATGTTCACCTTATCAAAAGCCTGCCATTAATTTTGTTACGAGGAAATTTGGAAGACCATTGCCAAATCGCGAAGAATTAACCGCAAAAGTGAATGCATTGGCTAATCATGCCATCGAAGTAGTGATGAAACAAGTGGAGGCATCTTATAATTTGAATGTTGAGGTAACCTCAGAAGAGCAGATGATTGAGGATGATGTCATTGAAAATTCTACTACATCAAGAGTAAGACCGCCAATTAAACAGCAACTACCAGCAACTCAAGACATCACACCACTCCCTGTTGAACCTTCTCCTCCCCTTTCGTTCGTTGATCCTGTTAAATTCTTGGAAGATGTTCGAAAAATTGAGGTGGATGGATGTGATAAGGCGGATAAAGTTACAGGACCGGAAGTTGGTGATTTAATTGAAAAAACCAAAGAATTAACAATAGAAGGTCAATTATAGATACATATTGAATTTAGATAAATTTATAGATAATCGGTTGTGTCTTGCATTCTCTATAAAATTTATACTTTGAAATAATTACTATTTACTGAATGTTTGAATATCCTAATGAACAGGCACAATGTATATTTTTAAAAATACAATAAAGTACATCCGTTTAGCTAATGTGGTTATGTAAAATATTATTTTTATCTTTTCAATAGCAAACATAAATGCAAATCAACTTAGAAAAGTAACTGAAGTGTTAAAATTGTTCACGGAAATATTATTATAAGTTCACAGCTTCACCGACGTAACTGCTGAAAAATAAGACTCCTTAAATTTAATAGTATAATATTAAACTGAGATAAAGCAGAGGCAAGAAACAATTCACTGGTTGGCTGCTGATTATACAATATAACGCTTCGGCAATTAATATTATTTAATGATAATTAACATTTACATTAAAAAATTAGATTTTTAACCTAAGAAAAAATTTTCTTTTTGAATATATGTATATACGAGAAATTAATAGATATCAAAAAAAAAACAAAATATACATTGGTTACTATTCCTATGATTAAAAACTTTCACAAAACAAATAAGTAATATAATGAAAGTAAAAACTAATCTTCGCAGTCATAAAAATAAATCTGAATAAAAATCTCCATTAAATATGTAAAAATTTTTTCTCATAATTTAAATTATCCAAAAAAGTCCTTTTAAAAAGATGACTTCAAAGAGTTTCCTAAAGTTTTGTGATTTATTTTTAACCCCGTCTGGAGTTATGAGAATTTCTACGACCCATCCAAATTATTGCATTTTTCGCATGTTGATATGCTTTCGTCACAGGGGGTGGAATGCTTGGGCTTGCTGAAGGAGGCAACAGCCGCTCATCCAGAAATCGTGCAACAGCAGCAAATACTTGTTGGGTGTAAGTATTCATAAGATATCTCATGCGGAGGAAGAAACAATAAAAGAGTAATGTAATAAATCTAAGTTGTAGGCTAATAAACGTAATTTAGAGAATGAAAAGAATGGGTGTTAAAACGTTGCGAAAGTTCGATTACAAAATCTTTAACAAAAGTAAAATTAAATAAAACGTACGTTACTATATTAAACAACAGAAATAATGTGATAACTACAACTTCGACGAAACTAACCATATTCATGGCTGGTTCATAATTCTTGTGTACCCAAATTTGAATAAATTTTGAAGCGCTGTTAGCTCTTGTTTGTGTCCCTGAAGAAGAACCAGAAGAAGAATGTGCAGGCGCGGGGGAAAATGCTTGAAGAATATTTGCTCGTAAATATGTAATGAAATGGAACAATGAAAATGTTGCGTATGGGATAAGAGTAACTTTGGGCATAAAATTAAATGATGTTAGATAAAAGTAGACATTATTAAGAAAACATTAGATCATTCCACATACCAAAAACAGGCGTGCTCATGAACCACATTAATGCCAACGTAAGATAGAATACATTTTCGTCTTTGTTGATCTTTTGGAAATATTCCCAGTTAAGCTGTGGTGACTAAAATTACATAAAATTTAGTATAAAAAAACTATTCAACACTCGATGACCTCAATTTGTTTGAACTACTGCTAATCTTATTCTATAACAAAATAAGAACTGGATGATTTTCTTAGATTTCCTGATCTAAATGTATTTTTCCAATTAATTTTATTTTTTTTTTATTTGAATACTAAATTACTCATTAAAAGCCTTGCTCTTTTTCAAGTTTAAATTATATAATAAAGACTCAATTTGTAAAAATCAACTCACGCCAAACGATTTATAAACGACAACACCATAACTCAACATAGCGCCCAAATACGCTGTATAGTAATAATTTATTCCCTCAGGCCAACTAAGGGTGATCCAGTACCAAAAATAAATAGTTGTGCAAAAGAGGACAATACAATGTCCACACCACCAGGTGAATTGAGGGTGCTATATAAAACATAATGCAACGTAAGTCATATATATAAGATTAAAAGAAATCGCGTAAAAAAAAATACAGATACCTTAACGAGTATCCAAAGTCGGTTTGCGAGAGGTTGTTGTGCCATCCCAAGTTCTGTTACAATCTATATAAAATATTAAACTCGTCTTTAATCTTTCTTAATATAAAAAGATATGTTGTTAGGTTTAGAAATAAGAAAAAATATGGGGAAATTAAGAAAAATCACAGCACCAGATTTGGTGTGATCGTTGAAAAATCTTTTAAGACGTCACCTATCATTTTTGGTTGTTGTCCCACCAACTAAAATAGATTGTTTAATTTGTCGATACTTTTTATCATCTTTGTATCACTTTCCTTGACACTTTGTATCATAAAAACAAAAAAGAAGAATGGTTCATTTCAATATTTTATTAATTTAACACATACATTTAAAAATTTTGTCGTCAAAATGATAACGATTTTTGAATCTCTGCCAAGAGGTACGCCCATGATCTATTACTTTTGGGTATAGTGAAATGTTAGCCACATCGTCTCACTTTTAAGGAGTGGATAACTGCGGATATTGACCAAATTTTCAAATTCGGGCCATTTATTAAATTACCCCTTAACATACCGCAGTTTTTACTTTGTCCAATCAAAAGTGATCTTAAAGTATAGGACAAGTGTAAGTAAATCCCATTGTTTTTTGCATTACCCTTTGGAGTTATATATTGAAACGCTGAATATCTTAAAAAACATTCATTCACTTTTCACGTTTCTTTCCTTTTCGATTTTTTCTTTTTTTTACCTTTTCTTACCATTATTACACCATAACCTTTTAAAATTATGGCTGGTGCTCAAGATGACAACAGACAGCAGTATGAAATCTTATGTTTGATCTGTTTTTTTATTATTTGCGATTTTTACGATTATTGATCAATTGTTTATTTATAGTTTCAAAAAACAACAAAACAGACAAGATTACAATGCCAATGCCAAACGAAAGAATTCTTTCGGTAAGAGTGAAAATCCCATGTTTTTAAACTTGTTTGACGTTTTTTTTTGTTAATAAATTCTCCATACTTCTAAAATCAATCAAATAGCGGGAAACAATAAAAACGTTCACAGTAACACTTTACCACCAGCTTCAGGTACGGTGACTACTTCTCCGACTACCCCAACTTCAACTTCCTCCAATCATACATCGTTTGCTGGTTCTGGTCCAGCTTTACCTAGTATGAAATCAGCCCCGGATCATGTTCCTGTTAATAATTTTAACGCTCAGGAAGTTTCGAATTATTTAAATAACAGTAAGTAGTGAAAATACGATTTATTTATTGGTTGAATTATTAATTTTTTAAATCGCGATTTTTTAGCTTGGAAAGAAAACTTTGAACGGGTTCACGATAACAATCTTCCCGAAGCAGGTAATTACTAGCAAGAGAAAAAAAATCATTTATTTAATTACTTACATGAACGTATATTGTTTAGAAAAACCAGAGTTATATAGATCCGAAAAGGCCTGGGGAGGTGGACATGTCTGGGGACAAAAAGGTTATTAATAATTCATATTTTCCAATGTTAATCAGAATCATAATATATATAAATTTATAAATTTCGTTTATAGGACATTTAATGGCGAATGGCAAAGATTTCTTTGCTGAATTGAGAAAAACTTCACCCACTCAAGCGTCAAATGCTCAGCCGGCGACAGCCAAGTAAAATAAACAAAATAATTAAAATGCATTCCATAATTTTTATTAGTTCATATTTTGTAATATAACTTATTTGTACCAAAGTATTAAAAGGACGTCTAACCAAAGACGAACGAAATTTTTTGGTAAAAACAATCGGAACAATGGCATGTTGTAAGTTATGAAAGCTAGATTGGATTGATTCCCTCTCTCGATTCTCTTATTTTATTAACCGCCACGGTTTGTCAATAAAACCGTGTTGAACGAAATTATTATTTATTATTATTTTATTTTTTTGTTATTTAATATTTTACTTTATTGCATTTATTGTTTATTTGTTTTATGTTTGAAATAATAGAAGCTCCCAAAATTAAATGATAATGGATAAATGATTAAAACATATTTGATCTGCCAGTGTAATACGCGATTTTCTGAATAAAGACAATTCACGAAGGTTTGTTATTTCGAGATATTAGTGAATTTTATTCCATGCGAATGGAAATTAGAAATAATAAATATGATCAAATAGCACTAATTCATTAGCGCTATTGTTTTTTTTATTTTTAGAGCGCACCTAAAATTTTATAAGATTAAATTATAATTTTTTAATGTTGAAAAAAAATAAAAATAATTGAATAATTGATAATTGGATCATTAAATACATATATATATAATTGAGAAGTTTAATTATCTAATTATGAACTGTTAAATAAATAAACGAGTAATTGAACTGTAATAAATTCAGTTACACAATTTAGTCGCGTGTACTATAAATAATTTTTATTCATAAAATTTTTAGTTAAAAATGATTTATGCTGAAGAAGACACGCAGACTATTTTTCAAAAAGAACAAGAAACTTTGGTACCTTTATTTATAAATACTTTACCTTTTTGATGTATCTTATTAATTTTTGTTTTTATTCTAGGCGAAGGAATTGGATTGGTTGTTGATTTCTCAATTACCAAATGCACTTTATGAGATAAAGAAAGGGCTGAAGGTAATTGATCTATTTTGCTAAATTTATTTTGCTCTCTTAGTAGTCTATTATATTTACAATATTAACTAAATTAGAGGTATATATATATACATTATATATGTATGTAAAATATTTTTACTAAATGGGTTAATTGAATTTTAAAATTGTAGAAATGTGAAACGATTATGAAGTCACCTGAACATGATGGTAGAATTTATTTCTTTTATATTCTATCGTAATAAATAAACTCAAAAATGTTAATTATTCAAATAGATTCTCTGGGCACAAGTACTTTACCGATATCATCAAACAAGTATATATATATATATATGATTTAGTTGTTGTTATTTAAATGATTTTCTAATTTAGTTTTGTTTTAAGTAATGATTTTTTAAAAGGATTCATTACTTTAGATGGTAGCGATATTATCAAAGGGGTATATTCGTACTTTTATTTGGTTTTTTTTTTATAATGAAATATAATAAAATAAATAAATTTAATCTTTAATTCGATATAATTATAGGAATTATCAGTAAAATTATCTAATTACAATAGGGGTAATTTAATTAAACTAACCATTAATCCAAAAAAGCCTTACTTTATTGAACAGGTAGTCTTCAATATAGATTATACTCGCACCACTCGCACTATGTTTTCTTGATTTAATATAATATTCATAATTTCATTAAGTTGGTTGATGCACAGAATTACCTTACTTTGGCATTGGATGCATTGGAACGCACTAGTAAAGATCTTACAAAAGAAAGTGCTCGAGAGGTAGATTCATTTCTTAAATGAAGTTTTTTGTTCGTTGATAAAAATTTTTGCTGACAATATTTAGTTGTTAGATTCTGTTCTCATTTATATTATAAGTAGTCGATCAGTTTTGGTTTGTGCTCATGAAGAAAAATTGTTCCCTTATAAGATTTGCGATCCTCAGGTAAAGACTTTTTTCTTGGTCTCTTTTATATCAGTAATAAATAATAAATTGACATTTTTTTAGATGTTTGGTACAGTAATACCCGAAGATTTAATTATTCAATTTCATGTAGAAGGATCAAATGTTGTTTGTTCAGTTTATGGACTACATTACCATTCTTCTTTACCATCACAAAAGAAAAACGGTGGTTTGTTAGGAACGGCCAAATCATCTTCAAATATTTGGTATCCTTTTTAGCATAAATTTAGTATTAAGTTAATATATATTTTTATATTTTCTTTATTTTCTTGACATTCTAAACTCTTTATAAAATAGGAAGTATAAAGATAAATATGCTTCTGTGTTAGATAAAGTGATTGTAAAATCACGTGATCCAAAACTCGAGGAAGTTATGGAAGGTTTGGAGAAATTAGAAAGAGAGTGTTTAGCTTGGAAAGGAAAAATTGCTTTATTCAAAAATTTGGAATTAGGAAATTGACCATCCCGCACTTTTACGTGATGATTTACACCAGAATAATGATTTTAATATTTACTCTCAGTATTCATTATATGATATTATTCTAATATCCGATTAACTTTTTTTCTTGCATTGTATTTAAATAAAATATGATATTGAAAAAAATTTTCTGCAAATTATTTATATCGTTTTATAATTTATTAATTCTTTAAGATAATTTGCTTTTTCCTTTTACCAACTTCTTGATATATATATATATATGATAAAAGTATTTACAGTAAAAGAATTTGAATAATTATTAAAATAATTCATCTATAACATGTATTTTATAATGTCTATATTTTTTCAGTCTTAATAAAAGTAAAAGTCTTAATAAAAATAAAACAATGATTAATATTATACTATTTAAGCAAATGCATCTTCTCGATCAGCCTCAATATCTTCTTCCATAGAGCTAAAATTAAGGAAATGTTGTGGCCTGCATAACATATATTATATTAGTAAAATGAAATGAAATCCTAGATATTATAAATTATAAATGTTCACGTTACCTGTGTAATTCATGGTAGAATTCTTTCGGTACATCCAACTTGAGAGTATATTTCATATTGGCACTATGACTAGGTCCCATAAATGAATAGTTCCAAATATCATTTTCCGGGACCATAAAGAACCCCATGAATCGATCAGACAATAACATTTGTACTTTTTCGGCAAATGTTGGAAGATAACCTAGTTGATTTGATATATTGGTATTTAAGTAGATGATATTTAATAAAGTCTAACTATAAATCTAATAGACGTACCTGGTGGATTAACAGATGTGTCCTTATTATTACGAGCCCATTCGAAACCGGCAGGTGTCAATTTGTATGCTGTTAATGAACAAGACCCAGGCGTGAATGAGACTGTCATTGAAATTGTTTTGTCTGCATCCCAATTCCTATTGTCTGCTACAATTCTTGCATGAAGAGACAAAATTGTTGGAGATAGCTGTGCAGTCTCAAATGGTTGGGTCACAATAAGACCAAGAGGCTCGAGGTCTTTAAGGTATTCATGATCCGGTAACGCATATGGTAAATTCACTGATTGATGTGTACCATACTGTGGAACTATAACCAAACTCTTTATTTCTTTGACTTGGGCATTATCACGCGGAGATATTCCATAAAGATACGCAGCAATTTGTGTTCGAAGGTCAGCAACTTGAATAAATCGTTTCAATATATTTTTTGGTAATACATAAGTGTATCCAGTATCTTTAATATCCTCCGCATTGACATAAATGTGATTGGTACGAAGATGTAAATTTGTTGAAGAAATAGCTCTCACGCGCCATTCTGTTTTTGAAGAGAACGTTTGTGTCTCGTAATTACTAGTGGTTGTCACGATCATTTCATCCCCGTGAACATTTTGAGTTTTCGTAGTTACAGCAGTAAGCTGAGATTGTTCCTTAGTTTGTTTTTCAATCTCAGCAATTTGTTGACGTTGTAAAGATGGTGCAGAAATTTCCATACCAAGAATAATATCACGAATTTCCGATTGCGTAAGAGACGCAACATTTACATTATTCTTTTTTCCATAGTCTGCTAAGATCAAATCTTTCAGGGCAACTTCGACTTTAATCCATTCTTCATCAGTCAATGTTGGCCATATATGATGAGGTTCAGTAATAGTATTTTTATCTGGACGTAAAATCATCTTAGTCTTATCCGTATTTACATGTAAAGCACGTAAAATAAGAATAAGACGCGAGAATGCAGTATATGAAGAAATCGTTTTAAGCCAATCGTCAAATAAGTTAAATAGAGTCTAGGAAAAAAAAATATGTATAAATTTTAATAAAAAAAAAAAATGTAGAATGACAAAAATACCAAAGTGATTATTATAATACACTGAATACACTGCCATGCTTCAAATTACCATTTGAGGTTCAGTAGCCTTGAGAATCAAATCACCAAATTTTTCTAATTTAAGACAAGCCTGGAAGGGAAGTTGTAATTCGCTTCCTTTGATAACAATATTTGGGAAATCGAGCAAGTGTACCTCAAGAGGGTCCAACATGCCTTTTCGTGTAACAATAATTTGTTTGGGTTGTTCTTCAATTGGTAAGGATCTAATTAAAGCAGCAACTTCTTCAGCTGTTTTCCACTTGGCCAATTGACCTAAACGTTTCTGACCGGCCCAAACTGAAGTGTGAATAATCTTCAAAAACAATTGTCCAGTTCTTGGATTAAAGATAAAAATAGCTCCATTAATTGGCTTCGTGGTCAAATTTCCTTCAAATGTTTTGTGAATTGTTACACGATATACGTTCGTATCATCAACGAACCAAATTATCTGATTGCTAAACAATTCGGAATAATTTTGCGAAGATAAATAAGGTTCTGTAGGTTCTGAAGAGTATAATTGTAACCCTTTACGTATACGTTCACGCAAGACATATAATGCAGGATTCGCTTTCATAATCTTCGCCATAGCAGATTGTATTAAAGGTTTCATTCCGGGAATCCAATGACCGTATGCACTATGAAGATTATACGCGAGATCTATACCAATCATAATGCCAAATGGTGATGGATATATACTCATATTATCTGTGGAATAATCCAAAAATTTTGCCCTGGTATATCTTTCGATCTATAAAATGAGGTTAGATGATGTTTATAAAATCTTATTCATAAATAGATGTAGTTTGGAAAACGTTTTACTCACGTCATGTGAATCAAAATCTCCAAATCTAAGTTGTACATCAACAAACCAACGTGAAGTAGTTGTTCCATCCATAGTGTCTTTATTATCATTCAGTAAAGATGGTTTAGATACATTCCATTTGTATGCGGCAAAAAGTAATATATCTGCACAAGAAGAATTCATCTTGTATGACTTTCTCGGATGAATACTTTCTTTTTGAACAGTTTCAATCTGTAAACTTTCAAGCTCTGAATCGAATACCTATTGTAAATATTTTTGATTAGTATCGTAAACATTGATAAAATAGTAATCTACTAATGAAAATTATATTACTTGGCAGAGATCCTAATGTAAAATAATTAAAAATATGATATAAAATTAGTGTAAATGAAATAATCATAAATTCAAATCCGAGTATAAAAATTAAACATAATTCATTACCATCACAATACTCTCGTGAATCTAAATTCATAAATATTAATTAGACCAATGTATATGGATGTAAAACAAGTTAAACAAATTAAATACTGACCTTTTGCCATAAATGTGCTCTAATATTCAATAAAAATTAATTCGATATTGAAAAATTTAGTTATTAATACATATATGAATATACGAACAATTATTTATATTTAAGTATGATAATATATACCTAAAGATTTGAATCAATGAAATCTTTAATGTAGGAATTTTTCCATGCATAAAGATACCCGTAAGATCAAGTTGTACTTGGAAACCAACATAGACATTTGCACGGTTAATAGTTGGAGACCACCACAAAGTAAACCTTCTGTTTGGAATTTGATTAAGACCGGATCGCTGAGCATTTGTTAATTTCTTGTATTTCATTGATTCCTCAAATCCCGAAGCTGTTACAAAGTCACATGAGTAATTTTTTTTTAAAAAAAAAATCACATTTTGCTGCAAGTTCATTTACCTTTTTCCCAAAAAAGACCTAAGATTAAGAAAAAAAAATCATGTTAGTATTCATTTCATTAACTCACGAAATAATAATCCCATATAATACTTGCCTTCCCATGTGGTAAAGTAAGTTCCTTTGAAAAGGGTGTGTTCTAAAATACCTTCAACGCCACCAAGTGCTTGAATGACGTCAGTACGATAATTGTTGAGTGACCAAAGTTTACCGTCATGGCGCGAGCTAGTCCAATGGAATGGGTTATTCTTTAACACCTGATATTGTTTAAAATCATTTCTAACCCGCCATCCTTTGTCATATGCAAGGGTATGTCTATCTTTTGAGAATAATGTATTTATTCTAGGTAATCCTCTATCCCAAGAATCCTCAAGATCTTCAAGTGTCAATCTTCTATTTTGGGCATTAGCTTCTTGACGCTTGAGCGCATATTCTGCCCATACACGTTGGGAATCAATGAATTCAGATTCCCACGGCTGGAGATATCGAAAAAGATTAGGAATCAATTGATCTTCTTCCTTTAATTATGAATGATTGTGATAGCGAAATTAATTTATTATACACATTTAACGAAATTAAACCATTTAGTAGAAAAGGAAAAACTAACATACGTGTGACATTCCTGCACGAAAATGCGTAATCTGCGTTTCTGTTTGTTTACTCCAGCGTAGATCCGATTGAGGAATAAGCTAACAATAAAAATTATAAGTTAGGCAAGCTTAGATCAGTTTTAACTGAAATAAGAAAACGATACAAACCACGTGTCCCATTGACAACATTCCAAGACCACCCTAAACATAATTGAGTTAATAAATATGTACAGGATATAATAATTAAAATAAATTACGTTACCAATTCTTTTGGACAATAAAAAACGTGTACTGGGAAACGGCTAGGCATTTTACTGTTGAGACCAATCTTAATTCTAGTTTGAATCTTATTTTCTGCTTTCACAATTATGTCCAAAAGCTCGCGAGTATGCACGACAGCTTCTCTAAAATAAGACATCAAACCAATTAAGCAAGTATTCCATTTGTTGCTGATTTTGCTAAATGTTGTGCTACCACTAGCCATTAAAATTTGTCGTACACGATTGTGAAACTTTTGCATTGATTCTTCATCAACACGAAGGAAAGCTTGTGCAGTTCTTTCTTTTGTTTGCTCATTAATCAAATTCCATACGCCATCCTTAAGTGTGAATTCTTCATTAAGATTTCGAATTTTTGGAAGTATTCTTACTTCAAACCCGCACATTGAAAACAAAACGTTAGGATTGTCCTTGGAATAAACACTACAAAAAGTGTCTTCCCATTCAATAGTAGTTAATGAACGAGGCAATCTATTTTTGATATCCCAAAATACTGCTCTTCCAGCATTTACATCACTCTTGAAAAGTCTCATTCTGCAATCTCGTGGCCAACACTTCTTATTGTTATATCCAACTATATTTTCCGAATTTGGATCAGGATGTTCTGTTAAATAGCGCTGAATAAGATCTCTAGCTTCTTCAGCGTTAAATCGGAAAAATATGTGAACTTTGTCAATATAACGACAATATAATCTTATTGGATGTCGAGTCTCGGTCGCAACATCACGAAACTGGAGAAAGTCATTAGGCATCGATGCTGGTCCTGCCATTTCAGATGCGCGTTGCAATCCAAGAACTAATAAGTCAAGAATAAGGCCATAATACTGGAAGATAAAACTTGCAAATTGTAAACCACGAATGAGACCATATGCATTAACATGATTCATGTCCTTATAATTTAATACTACGTTATTCTTTGCTGTCATGTAGTCTGCAAGGTTGTGGTCTAAAATCAATCGTAATAATCTGTTTAATAAAGTTAAATCTATCTTTTCATAGACTTTACTAAATTGAGTTTCCAACATGACATTAATCTGTCCTTCAGATGTATCCCACACATCTGTCAAGTTGTTAATTCCTTGACAGAACCTATAAAAAGAAAAATATTTATTTCAAAAATTAAAACCTCATTATAATAATTAAAATCGGTATCAACAGCATATGAATTTATTCATAAGAAAGAAAGTTAAGCATCTTACTTGTAGACAAGCAATGGCGGTGGTTCGGTATCTGAAGGCTTAATCCATGCAGGGAATAAATTTCTTTTTGTTCCCTCATACCATAAGTATTGATCAAGGTATGCGTCAGTAATTTTCTCAAGAGGCTCAACGTCGAATACTGGAATCAAATGACTGTAAAGATCCATAAATTCGATCCCAACTTCTTTAAATGCACGCTGGGTCAATAAAAGACGTTTAATTCGACTAAGAGCTTCATGTGGGTTATCATAAGCTACAAAATAAAGGAGATAAATATTAGTTTTACAACCTATTTAGAATAAACAAAATACGTTAATATATTAACTATAAATTAGTTACCTTGTTCGATCAAACCCAATTCTTCACGTTGACTTTGATTAAGTCTGCCCTTTACACTGTAGGCCTCCTTCAATCTTTCAAGCGCCAATATTAATAACTTTGTGTCATGTTTATATGAAAGTGGTGGGAAAGGAATAGGTGAAAATTTACGACTTTCCAACCAATGAACTGTAGACGTGTAAATGGCAACGGCTTCTTCTGCAGTAATATAAGGGCCATCCTTAAGATAATTATGTTGACGTTCTTGCTCGGCTTTCAGCCACAGACGCGTCAAACGTCCAAGATTTTTCTTGCAAACCTGAATAAGATTAATTAAAAAAAAAATATATTAATAAATAAAAACGTTTCGCATCGTTTTTTAAATTAAGAGAAATGATGTATTTACCGTTTTATCAACAGTTGCACCTCTTCGGATTCTTTCACGATTGTAATGTGCAACACTAGTCCACCAATCAGCTAAATTTCAAAAGATTATATTGCATAATTATTCGATTAGGAAAATCAATTAAGTCAAATATACAATCTTATAAATATGCATACCTTTACTCTTAACATATCTAAGAATCATATTCTCGATAGGTTTAGGCATTCCCATAATATGCCAAGGAACGTTTGCCTTCCAACATCTCCAAGCCTCACTAAGATGTTGTAATATAGTTTTAGATTTATTAGCTTTGATACCCTCCGGCATCATATCCAAGATATCATGCATAACGGCAGCACGAAGTTCAAGGTCATAATGAGATTCGACACGTTGTTTCGTTACAGTCTTAGCAATTCCTTTGGAATGACGGCCTTCGAAATGACGTGCCAATAAATTTCCAAGCCATCGTTCTAATAAAGGAACAATTCCTCTCATAAAAAATAACCAGACACGCCATCCTGGTGCCCAAAAACCACAACCAGGTCCTTTACCTACCGGACCCGTATTGAATCGATAATCTATATAAAAGAATAAATTGAATAAAAAATTTTTTATTTTAAAAAAAAGAAAAAAAAAATCTCAGAACACTTACAAATAAGGTGTTTTAAATCTTTACATAATCTAATTTGTCTCATCAAGCGATATTTATATCTGTACATTCCAGTAAGCTGGCCAACGTGTGCAAATATATATTGTAAGCCATCAGCTAACTGGAATGCATCTACATTACCCAACCGATACTGTACATGTGAATCAACAACCAGCTTTGTCAAACGCAAAATTTCTCGACTAATAAGAAATAATATTAATTAGTTTAATTAGTATGTTCTAATTATGCATAGAAAGATCATATATAAAGATCGTGTTACCATAAATGGAAAGCATTCCCGAATCGAGACTTTTTACGTTCCTTAGTGGTAAGTGTTTTCACAGGTTTTAAATTAAAATTGTAATCCAAATGCAAGTAATTAAGATTCTTACGATGAATCAAAAGGTTAAGCATATTATATCCTTGACGACAAACTTGCAATCCCGCTTCAACCCAATCTAACTCTGTAGTTTGGAAGAATTTTGTGGACTTAAGTTGGCGAAACAAATATTTTTTGTTCAAGGCTTTTGGAGGTCTGTGTTTCAACGCATTTAACACATAACATTTGATAAGTTTTTGATATGAAACGCGAACTTTTACAGGTTGCCCAGGAGGACAATGTTCGAGATACCAATTCTTCACTAAAGGAATATCTTCGGCACGTCTCATTCGACCACTACGTTTATTAAAAGGATAAGGAGCCCACCACAATGCAATACCATCAGCTGTCGTATCTGTATATAACGGCCTATCTTCTAAAAATGGTACAACTTTACTTGGAAGCGAAAACTCTGTATCTACATCTTTTTCATTAAATATTTCATCTTCATGCAAATTTCGTAAATTTAGTGAAGTAACATTGCGTGATGAAATAGGGTTAATGATAGGATCAAAATAAAATGCAGGTAGATCAGGATCCTCGGCACGAATATAAACAACTGTAGGTTCGTGATACCACGACACTTGGACAGAACGTGGCAAAGAATTATAAAGGAAAGGGAAAGCTATTTTATATTCTGTACGAATAGGTTGTCTGATGATTATTTTATTGATGTCATTAAATTCATTCCAATCGTCATCAGCCGCATCCATATCCCTATACAATGGTTCAAACTTTGGACCAGCAGGGATCGCCAAATTTAATGCTTTAGCAGTAAAAAATGACTTTAGGTCAAACAAGTAAAAATAATTTTGATCTGTCAAATCTGATAATAATTGGTGTGCTAAGCGATATAAAGTGGACATGATAGGCAAACTTAGTTTCCATCTTCGATATGTTGATCCATTCACAAACTTAGTGTCCATTAAAGGTTTATGGTCATAGAACCACTCATGAACTGGCGCATCTTCAACCTCATCCAGTTCCATTTGAATTGCTTCCAGTGGCTCTACATCTAGAATATTATCGCCATAATCTAATGGAGGCTCTTCATCATCAAAGGGTGGAAATCGCATACGCTTAAAATGTCGTCTATCCCGTTTCTCGCGACGCATCATAATCCACATAGTACCCCATTGTGCTATATATACTGGTTCAATAACCCATGGAATCTCATTGACGAACGTTATTGCTCCAGTAATATGGTATAAAACAGGTACTTCACGAACCTATAAATAAATAAAAGCAATTATCAGTATTTAAGAGTTTAATAGGGATTTATCGATTATTTTTGCCCAAGATCTTTAACTAACCTGTTCCCAAGGCATTGGCATATTTTCTAGCAACTTTAAAACTGCGTGCGGCACATATTTTAAGGCACCTAGATAGATTCTTTTGTCGTGCCTATATTTCTTACTCGACATATCTCCATGATCTTTTATGATTTTTCTGATATGCTCTGGTGGCATATCAGCCTTTTCATGTTCAATGAATCCAAACTTTCTTTTCTCTCCATATCGCTTTGATTGCATTTGTTGCCATTTTCTTGCTTTCTCCTCTATTTTTTCGGGTGATGGTTCAATCGGTTGTTGTATATTCATAAATTGGTTAGATCCGTTGAATTGTTGATTCTGGACATTAGCGAATTGATAATATTGATATGCAAACGGTTGTTGTTGCGTTTGTTGATCAAGATAATTTGTTGCAGGATAACTCCCTTGAGAGTGAAACGACGAAGATTCACTGTAATCAGACATGAGTCTTTTACAGAGATGTTTAACGTTAAGTTATTTGGTCAAAATAAAAGTGGGTATCGATCTAGTTTTAAATTATTAATGATATATCACGTGATTTAGAATTCATAATTCCTTATCCAAATAAGGAAAAAATTTTATTTTCCAATTTAAATAATAGTAAAATGTTCTTGGTTTTCATTAAAGTCTTCATATTTATTTTGAAGTTCAATAACATTATATTAAATGTGAAATTTCTTGGTTAATATAATTTTCTAAAAGTTTGAAATTTACTAAACAAACTAAACTAATAAATTTTGAAAATCCTGGAAAGTTTTATATTATATAAAATTTATTTTTTTTTTTTTTATTAATAATTATTATTATTATTATTATTATTATTCTGCAGCACATTTGGAACTTTTATCAGAAAATTGCACCTAAACTATTACATTGAGATTACATAAATAGAAATAATAAACTAATATTATTAGGAACAAAACCATCTATCTACCACTCAGGGTAACTATATGTGCACTGTCAGGTTGGAACTTTGAACTAGTGGAGTAAGTCTGTTTTTGAAAACTTCCTTTCTTAGAGAGGATTTCCTTCTCCAGGTCTTTGTCCTGTAAGTGCCCAACAAGACTCACTGTAACTGCAACATAAAACTTAGAACCATAAAAACAAAAAATAAAAAGTTCAATAAAAAAGCTAAGGTAAAAATAATATAAAAAAAAAGGGTTAATAAAATTTAAATAACAAATAACTACTATAGTATTCTATTAGCCCTGCCTATAGCTTACCAGATAGTCCTGTCATTCTGTCAGTTAACTATCTTGTTAAGTATACAGGTCAAAAAGTGAAAAATCAGGCATCAATCAGTCACCAATCAGTCACCAATCAGGTAGCTGATTGGTAACTGATTGGTGACTGATTGGTGACTGATTAGCATTTTCACCAAATATCATCACCAATCAGGCAGTTTGCTAACTTTTGATCCAGTGATCAGAAAAGGATAAAATATAGCTCATTGGAATCGTCTCAACAAGACGAATTTAATGGTAGTAAAATTGCATCTCTAGGATTAATACTTGATGAGAAATTAAGTAAAATATAAAAATAAAAATGTATCATTTATATTTAATTTAATTTTTTATTAACTATTAATCCTAGAAATGCGATTTTACTACCATTAGATTCGTCTTGTTGAGACGATTCCAATGAGCTATATTTCATCCTTTTCTGATCACTGGATCAAAAGTTAGCAAAATTCCTGATTGGTGATGGTATTTGGCGAATATGCCGATTGGTGCCTGGCAATTGATGCCTGATTTTTCACTTTTTGACCTGTGGTAAGAACTTGATTTCTACTAACAAAGTTAGTTTTGCTATACTATCCAAATCCTTTTCCAAAGTAGAGGTGTGCTCCAGTGAAATCTGTTCAATCCATCATCTGATCTGATCAAAAAATGGATCATTCAAATTAAGAATGAACATACAGATTGCGGATAATCCGGATAGATCCGTTGGATAATATCAGATTGATCAGATGTTACATGGATGACTGGATTGACCGGATTGATCAGATAATCTGGTCAAATTCATACCTTTTTTTTTTTTTTAACATAAATGTTTTTTTTTAAAAAAAAACACCTTTTTTTCTTTAGAATAGACTTGGACTTTGACTTCAGAACAACTTGGACGGCTTGAATTTCAAAAAGTAAATGTAAATTTCTTTTTCTTTTGTCTTGGAAATGTCACTAAACGTTCTTTTACTTCATTTCTTTAGGAAACGCCTGCCTGAAACTCAATTTCGGCTTGGGCTATAAAGATAAGTTGGGGGAGGGTAATTTTGATTTTTTGTTTGTCTTTGGGAATATCATTAACGTTTCTTTTGCTTTTTTTCTTTAGGGGATGCCCTCCCAGATTTGGATTTTGGCTTGGCTATAAAGGTAAGTTGAGGGAAGGTATTTTCAGGTTTTTTTTGTCTTTAGAAACATAATTAACGTTCCTTTTGCTTTTTTTCTTTAGGTGATGCCCTTCCTAGACCTGGATTTTGGCTTGGGCTATTAAAGTAAGTCAGGAAAGTTATTTTTGGGGGTTTTTTTTCTTTGGGAGTATCATTAACGTTTCTTTTACTTTTTTTCTTTAGGTGACGCCCTTTCTAGACTTGGATTTCGATTTGGGCTATTAAAATAAGTTGGGGAAGTTATTTTTTTTTTTTTGTCTTTAAAAATGTCATTAACGTTCCTTTTACTCTTTTCTTTAGGTGACGCCCTTCCTGGACCTGGATTTTGACTTGGGCTATTTAGGTAAGTTGAGGAAGGGTGTTTTGCTTATTTTTTTTTTAGGAACATCATTATTCATTAATGTTCCTTTTGCTTCTTTTCTTTAGGTAACACCCTTCCTAATCTGGATTTTGGCTTGGACTATTAAAGTAAGTTGGGGAGGTTATTTTTGGATTTTTTTTTGTCTTTAGGAACGTAATTAACATTTCTTTTGCTTCTTTTCTTTATGTGACGTCCTTCCTAGCCTGAATTTCAGTTTGGGCTATTAAAGTAAGTTAGTGAAGGGTTTTTTATCTTTTTTTTTGTCTTTGGGAACATCATTAACGTTTCTTTTTCTTTTTCTTTAAGTAATGCCTTTCCTAAATCCTGGATTTTTGGGTTGATAACTTTATTAGTCTCTATTACTACGAAAGTTAAGAGGATCTTTGAAATTAATAGTAAACTTACCACAAAACTCAATACCAAAATCTCTAATTAATTCACCACACATCTATCCTTGGCTTGGGCTATTAAAGTATATTGGGAAGGGTATTTTTGGTTTTTTTTGTGTCTTTAAGAACGTAACTAACGTTCCTTTTGCTTCTTTTTTTTAGGAGGATGCCTTTTGGACCTGGATTTTGGCATGGGTTATAAAGGTAAGTTGGGGGAAAGGTATTTTTATTTTTTTGTTTTTAGGAACGTAATTAACGTTCCTTTTGCTTCTTTTTTTAGGGAGACACCTTCTTGGACCTGGATTTCGACATGGGTTATAAAGATACGTCAAGGAGGGGATTTTTTTGTTTTTTAGTTTTTGGATAGTCTTTAACGTTCTCTTCTTTTTTTTCTTTAAGGGTCTTAACACTAGTCAAAATAGTCCAAATCAGCCAAAATTCAGCCAGCCGATTTTAGGCTGATTTATAGTCTAATGCTGGTCGAACTTTAGCCAATTTTTTGGCTGCAATTTGCTACCACTCACCCAAAGTTTAGCTTGAAATTTCAGCCAAAATTCAGTTAACATTCGGAACAATTTCAGATAGCAAATTTTGGTGAATAGTTTTCCAAATGTTGCTTAATTTATGTTGCAAATTTCAATTTACATTTATTTACTAATATTCGGCCACAACTCATTTTATTTGATATTCACAATAAAATCACAACTTTATTTATAAATGCATATTACAAATAAGTATTACTAATCTACAATTCCACAATCACATTCATGTATCCGTATATACTTACGAATCTTGATTTTTTGGAAACCCACCAAAACTATAAAAAAGAAAAGAACGGTTAGTAACCGTTCAAAATATTAAAAAAAAGCAAAAAAAACCAAGATTCTACTTACGAATCTTTGGTTTTTTTCTGTTCTTTGGAATCCGCCTTAGACATTAAACCTATAAAAAAGAAAAGAAAAGAACGGTTATTAATAACCATTCATAATAATATTAAAAATAAAAAATAAACCAAAGATTCGTACTTACAAATCTTGGTTCCACTTTTTCCAAAGATCCCGAAATCTAAAAAAAAGAAAATGAACGGTTATTAGTAACCGTTCATAATAATATTAAAAAAAATAATAAATAATAAACCAAAATTCGTACTTACGAATCTTGGTTTTCTATTCACGAACCTATAAAAAAAAATACAAGAACGGTTAGTAAACCGTTCGTAATAATAAGAAAAAAACAAAGTAAAATTCATACTTATGAATCTTTTGGGCTTTCATTCTTCAGAAACTCCGAGACGCCAAACCTATAAAAAAAATTAAAAAGAACGGTTAGTAACCGTTCCATAACATTAAAAAAAAAAAGATTCACAAGTATATTACTTACTAATCTTAAAAGTTCTCATTTTTCCGATCTTCAGAAGCCTACCCGAACCTATAAAAGAAAAGAACGGTTATTAATAACCGTTCATAATATTTTATTAAAAAAAAATAAAAAAAAATAAAAATTTGTACTTACGAATCTTTATCTTTAGGTTTTCGTTCTTCAGAAGCCCACCCAAATCTAAAAAATAAAAAAAGAACGGTTATTAATAACCGTTCATAATATTTTATGGTCTGGTGCAAAAAAGTTGATACACCAATATGCTATTAATAAAAAAATTTTTTCTTAAAATTAAAGTAAATTTTTTAAATTATTTTATTTATAACTTCAGTTTTAAGACATATTTAAATGTAAATTCATTAAAGTTTTCAATTTTTTATTATTCATCAAATTCTTCAACTTCAGAATCTTCATTTTCATTTTCATATCATCACATAAATATTTATATTTTTTCGCCTTATTAAGACACATTTTCCAAAACCCAATTGTAACTTTAATGGTAACTTTTTTCTTAAAAGTATACAATAATTTGTCTCTAATAGCGAGAAGATTAGGATGAGGACTGGCTCTAGTAACTACACCTTTTACAGTAGACTAAACTCTCTTAATCGGTTGTAGTTCACAATGGTAAGGTAGGGTATACGAAGTACTAATGTCCATTGTGAAATATATGGCCATTTTCTTCAAGTTTTTGTCGTAATACATGTGTTGAAAGTGGGCATCAGAAATATTTGCAGAAATAACAAGGCTGCAACAACATCGCAGTTTAAGCTCTTTTTTTGGTTGGCCATGGTTTTTTTGTGATAAGATCTCATTTTTATTATATTCAGCAACCATGCGCGCAATTGTTGCCTCCCTAATAACAAGAACTGTAGCAACCTCCTTGCGTAGTGATAAGTCTTGATGTTGTCTCTGGCATTGTCAAATATCTAAAAATTATTGGTGGGCGTGAAAGGACCCCGCTTACTTCTAATAAAGGTCTCCGGGCAAAATTTCAGATTTACTAGTAATTTTACCAACCTTTCTTATCTCATAATTTTACCATATATATATAGTGACCTTTTAAAATTATATTAAATTTTACCTTAGATTTTCAGAGACCTAAATTTTTTTAAATATTAAATAAACAAAATATATTTTATAATCATTACAATAAATTTTAAAAATTTTTTATTTTTACTAAGTTTAATTCTTATTCTTTAAAGATAAATAACTTTTATTAGTAAAAAAAGTACTTTGAATTACAAAAATACTATAAAAAAAATCTTAAAGACACACATCTTTAACTTTACTTCAAAACTATTATTCACTTACTTTCTTTAAAAAAATCTAATTAATTTTTTTTTAAAAAAAATAAATTCGTAATTGGTATTATTATGAAAAAATGCTCGTATCCCATAAGTATTAATCCAACTGCTATGAAAATATTTATCTAAATATTTTCGACCTTGCCGAACAACTTTACTTAAGCATGAAAAAGTGATTTCATTTGACCAAAGTGCCCAAATTACGCCCTATAATCACTGATCGGGAAAATAAAAAAAAATTAAAAGTGCGAAAATTGCTCGTATTCCGTAAATATTAAACTGATTCTTATGAAAATTAATATTCAGGTAGTTTCGATCTCGCCGAACAATATTACTTAAGCTTAAAAAGGTGATTTCATTTGACTAAAATGCCCAAATTACGCTCCGAATTTAATAAACAAAAAACGTAAATTTTAAGTTAATATTAAAATAAAAAAATGCTCGTATGCAATAAATATTACTCCAACTGCTATAAAAATTCAAATATAAGTAGTTCGACCTTACTAAACAACTTTCTTAGATAGTAAAATATGATTTGATTTAACCAAAGTACTGAAATTAAATTCTGAAGTTGCTAATTGCTGTACGAATTTTTATATTTTAAAAGCTAATTTTTGTAATAATTTTCAAAAAGATAGTGCTAATGCAAATAAAATTAAAAATATAAAATGGTTTTTACAAGTATAAAGAAGAGAATAAATTTTTTATTTTGAGAAAAAATTATAAAACGTATATTACCAAATATTGTAATAATTGTTGTACAATATTTCAAATTAGTATATATAAGGTAAATATTAAATTTTATATACAATTTTACCTTATTATTTACCGAAACATTTGTAAACTTATATTTGATTTTACCTTATAAAACCGGAAACCTATTTTAACTTTACCTTACATATCTGGAGACCTTTATTTGTCATATATATAATTTTACCTTTATCTATTAAGAGACCTAAAATTTTTTTTTAATATAAATTTTACCTTATATTTTCGGAGACCTCTATTAGAAGTAAGCGGGGTCCTGGCGTGAATAATCACTTTTTTTTCGTTACTAGTTAAAAAGATTTAGTCGTGTTCTGTGTTATCCATGGAGTAAAAAAGGTGTGTTTTTGTTGATAAAGTTGAAGGTGGGAACGTTTCTTACCTATTATATAATTGTTATGCTCATATGACTTGATTGATGATTTTTGTGTAATACTACCAATTTAGGTAATGATATTTGTGTATCAACATTTTTGCACCGGACCATATTAAAAAAAAATAAAAAAAAGATAAAGATTCATACTAATCTTTATCTTTAGGTTTTCGTTCTTCAGAAGCCCACCCTAGAGCTCCAAATGGGTCAGGTCAGGTCAGGTTATATCAGGTTGTCTGTTTGACCTGACCTGACCTGAAACCTGAAAAATTTCAGGACTATTTTTATTAAAGTATTGAAAAAAAATGGTACAAAACTTTTTTTTTTTAATATAATATTATGAAAAAAAACGTTTTTGCAACGTTTTTTATTAAAACTAGTGTTCACCTGTTGTCTACGACAACAGTTAATATGTAATTCCAGCCAGAATTAAAAGATCTGCAACGAATTTCCTTTTTTGGAAATTTGAGCAACACAATTTTTTTAATTTCTCTGAAAAGTAACAGAACCCAAAATTTCAGTTTTTCGCCAGAAATGAAATTGCCTTTTTTGGTCTTGTGTAACATTGGCGACGAATAGGAGTAGAGTTACACAATTCAAATGACTTATTTATATGGTTAATCTAAACATAACGCCCACGTGATTGCAGTGTTTTTTAATATATAGATATTGAAAAAAAATATTGCAAAACGTTTTTTTTAATATAACATTATGAAAAAAATGTTTTCGCAACGTTATTATTGAAATATCAAAAAAAAAACGTTACGAAACATTTTTTTAATATAATATTATGAAAAAACGTTTTCGCAACATTTTTTCTCGAAATATTGCGATTCAACATTTTTATATTGATTTTGTATAAAAAAAGTGAGTTGCGGTATTGCGATTCACTTTTTTATATAGATTCTATATAAAAAAAGTGAGTTGCGGTATTGCGATTCACTTTTTTATATAGATTCTATATAAAAAAAGTGAGTTGCGGTATTGCGATTCACTTTTTTATATAGATTCTATATAAAAAAAGTGAGTTGCGGTATTGCGATTCACTTTTTTATATAAATTCTATATAAAAAAAGTGAGTTGCGGTATTGCGATTCACTTTTTTATATAAATTCTATATAAAAAAAGTGAGTTGCGGTATTGCGATTCACTTTTTTATATAAATTCTATATAAAAAAAGTGAGTTGCGGTATTGCGATTCACTTTTTTTATATAGAATTAATATAAAAAAGTGAATCGCAATATCGCAACTCACTTTTATTATATAAAATCAATATAAAAAAGTGAATCGCAATACCACAACTCACTTTTTTTTATATAGAATCTATATAAAAAAGTGAATCACAATACCGCAACTCACTTTTATTATATAAAATCAATATAAAAAAGTGAATCGCAATACTGCAACTCACTTTTATTATATAGTAGAATCAATAGTTTCAGGTCAACAGGTCAATCAGGTCAGGTCAGGTTACCTGAATTTGGCTGACCTGTTCGGAGCTCTAGAACAGTTTATTAACCGTTCCTTTCTTTATTTTTTTAGATTCGGGTGGGCTTCCGAAGAACGAAAACCTAAAGATAAAGATTCGTACTTATCTAAAAAAATAAAGAAAGGAACGGTTAATAAACTGTTCCAAAATGATATAAAAAAAATAAAAAAATAAATTTATAAAGATTCATACTTACGAATCTTTATTTTTGGGTTTTCGTTCTTCAGAAGTCCACCGAACCTAAAAAAATAAAGAAAGGAACGGTTAATAAACCATTCCAAAATGATATAAAAAAAAATAAAAAAATAAATTTATAAAGATTCGTACTTACGAATCTTTATCTTTGGGTTTTCGTTCTTCAGAAGCCCACTGAACCTAAAAAAATAAAGAAAAGAACGGTTATTAGTAACCGTTCATTAATAAAATTAAAAAAAACAAAAAAAAATTAAAACCAAAATTCGTATATACTTACGAATCTTGGTTTTTTTCGTTCTTCAGAACTCGGAAGCTCCACCCGAAAGCCGAACCTATAAAAAAAGAAAGAAAAAAGAACGGTTAGTAACCGTTCATATTAAAAAATAAAATAAAACTCCAAAGTATTCGTACTTATGAATCTTTAGAGTTTCTGTACTTCAGAAGCCCACCCGAAAGCCTAACCTAATAAAAAAAAGTAAAAAAAGAACGGTTAATAACCGTTCATATAAAAAAATAAAAAAAAAACTAGAAAAAGTGAAAGGGGAAAGGGGAAGGAAGGAAAAGGAAAGGAAGGGAAAGGGGAAGAAGGGAAAGGGGAAGAAGGGAAACAGGGACAAAGTGAAAGGGAAACGAAGGAAGGGAAAGGGGAGGGGAAATAAAAAAAGTTTAAAAAAAGATGTATAAGATGATTTTTTTTTAAACTTTAATACGCGTAACACATAATGCGTAATGCATAATGTTTGATTAACAAAATTAATAAATCGACCATAAATCATATATGTCGAAATTTGGCCGATTTTTAATAATTTCTGAAATTTGGCCAAAATATATGACAGATCAGCCGATTTGTCACATGACCGAAAGTTTTGATTTCGACCAGTGCTTCAAACTGGTTCAATCCAAATCTTAAACTTTTTATAAATATTGCGAATCAACTAATTTGTTAAAAATCATTTGTAATAATGTAAAAATTTTTATAAATATTGTGTCAAGCAATTTGTTAAAAATCGTTTGTAATAATGTAAAAATAAATATTATGTTTATTATTAAAAAATTTTTAATTGTTAATTAATATTGATAAAAAGTATTAAGTAAAAAAAACTGAATTCAGATTCATCAGATTCACTAGATTGACCAGATTATTCAGATATCCAGTCAACCATCTGGTCAAATTGGTGAACAAGTATTGACCAGATATCCAATGATCCATCTGGTCAATCTGATGAATCATCTGGATCAATCTGAATCCAGTCAAATTTCGGATGGATGACTGGATATCCAGATTGACCAGATTCAGAGCATACCTCTATTCTAAAGTTCTTGTTAATTGCTTAGTTTTATGTTTTGCAAAGAATTCTCCCTTCTATTTCTGTTTACTCAAATTATTCTACGCTACCTGACTTAATTCACATTTTGATTCTACATGTTATTCGAAGCCATTCTTTTTTCAAGCATCATGTATTGTTCAAGAAAAGCACAAAGTACCACATTCATATACTATTATATTCTTCAAAGTTAAATATTGTAAATAATTTGTAAATTCTCTTTAGCTAATTATTCTTTCAATCACATAACTACTTTTACTGATATTTATAGTCACAATGCCCCCTTTTTTTTTACAAAACATCTATAGAACCTATTACATTACAGTTAAAAGAAAAAAAAAGAAAAAATTTTTATGTTACGCAAAAAAAAGAATAATAATTTTCATTTTGATTGTTTTTCCTTAACCTTTTAAAGAAAACAGATATCAAGTAACTTTTTCTAATCAAGTTATAGGATCCAGTATACATACAATTATATTAAGACCAATCAGCCATAAAGAAAGAAAACCTTATATTTACAAATAATCTTCAAAATTATAATTGAAAAAAACTTCATATATAATAAGAAAATTGTATGTTAAAATAGGATCCCACCTACTATTAAGATAAGTCATCGTATGGCCTAAGGTAAAGTTTACATATAAAACTCTTTGAAAAGTTTGCTTAGCAGACATGAAAAATATTTGCTTATTGACCTTAGTAAAATTTAAATTTTTCATCTAACCTATATATATATTGTTCGGGATCCTAATAAGACTTTTGTCATAAACTCTTTTCATATTCAAAAATTATGCTTAATAATTTCAAAGTTGTATATTAGTCTTCATAACATTGTTATTTAAGGTAATTTTTTCTTTAAAATGTTTTGTCATTTAGTTTTCGTTCTGATGCATTTAAGGTTGCTAAGCGAAACTAAGTAGTTTAGACAATTGTTAAAATCGAAACTAGTTGAAACATTTTATTAAAAAATTAAAAATTTGCGAAACTGTGAAACTAATGAAATTGGTAAAACTGTAAAAGGTTTAGACATATTTTTACATAGTAATTAATAAAGTTTACCATTTATTATAATAAATTATATGATTTAATATAAATTTAACCAGTTTTGCAATTATAAAATTTAATATACATTATATTAATTGACGATCCATGAGTCAACTAGAGAAATTACATATAAAATTTGACGTAAATCATATACTAATTTGTGTAAAACTTTTTTTTAACGAAGTTTACCTTAGAAGCACGCAGCATTTACTATATTATTAGGTAAACTAAGGTTTTAAAAGTACAAATTATGGAAATTTTTTTATATTTCACTAAACTTTTATGCATATTGCTTTATTTTTGATATATTTTATTAGTAAACTATGCTGTAATAACTTCTAACTTGATAAATTCAAGACTTTTTCACACTCATTATATAAGTGATATGATATGATAAAACTAGTTTTTGTCTTTCAAATCTCAGATCTCTTGGAAATTGGACTTTTTTCCAATGTTACATTATGGTTTTTTTTTGCATGAGATTGGTGGAAAAACTGTGGAAAATTATTTCATTAAAGCAAAATGGCGTTATTTAAACATTTGGCTAGAGAAATTCATGAACAACCCCACATTCAGAAATGCGGCTTTTAATTAATAAATTTCTGTCAAATTTTATTATTATTTTCGCTACTTGACTTGCGGATCACCAATTAATTATTTAAATTATTATATATATTAAAATATATAGTAAGTTTAATTAATAACCAGTTTTATAATTTTACTTTTTATATATTATTACTAGTACAGTCAGATCTCAAAGGTTTTTTTATATAATAAGTATATAAATTAGTTTTTCCCAAAAGTGTGATTATATGGAAAAATTTTATATAATATAATTATATGGAATGTTACTATATGGAAGTCTAACTATATTTATTAATAATTGTATATAATATTTATTTATAAAAAATTTATTTAAATATATATAATAATGTATTAATAATTATTTATTTTAAATTTTATTAATTAGAAAGTTTAGACATAGTTTAGACATTTAGCTATTGTCGAAACCTTTTGTTATAGTTTAAACTATTACTAATTAAAGTTTAGACTTTTGTCAAAAGTTAAAATGAGTTTAACCAAGCAATCTTAGATGCATTTCAGTTCAACTTTTATCATTTACCTTCATAACTAACGAGAATTTTTGCTCAAACTTAAAAAATAAAAATTATCAATACTAAAGCTAACGAGAATTTTTGCTTTCAATACTTAAAAAATAGAAAATTATCGATACTAAAGAAAAAAGAATGTATAAATAAAGGATTTATAAAAAATAAAAAAAGCTTAAAGAAAATATTAAAGAAAAACAAAAAAATAAAATTTTTATTATTCAGAAAAAATAGTCATAGATATAATCAGAAAGAATGTTTCTATTAAATATTTAAACAATTTAATATTAAAAATTAATCAATTTTTATTTATATAATATTATAGTAATTATTATTTATTAAAACTTTTTCTAATTTTATTTATACCCATTTTTTTAATAACAAAAAATTTTATTTAAACCTCTTAATAAATAAATATTGGCGGATTTGTTTATCACATGTCAGCTGAATATAGTAAATTAATTAGAAAATTGGGTTTTTCCATTTCTATAATAAATTTGTTATAGCAAATAACATGTAATGAAACAAATCCGCTGATATGATACTTTTTATTATTTTACTTTATTTTTATTGTTTAAATACAATTATTTTTTATTTTTATATAATTTTCAAAGAACTTATATAATAGGTTGCCAACCATATATTATAAAAAATTATAATATTAAGCAGATCAATCTGATCAGATTGAACTGATTGGTAATATAATACAACCTAAATTAATTGTATTTTGATCAGCTTAATATAATTTAAAATAATCATTAAAATCCAATCATTAGATCACAAGATAATATTTTTCAGATTTAATTTAGATCAGATCAGATTCAAATATGATTACTAAAATCCAGGACTCCGCTTACTTATAAGATAGGTCATCCCTAGGCCTAAGGTAAAAATCATATATAAAATTCTTTGCAGATTCTACTATAAAAAGAAATTTTATGTTACATTGTTATGATTTTTTCCTTTTTAGCTAATTAATCAATAGAATTTAAGAAAAAAGTAAAGTAAAAACTATTAGTAAAAAGCTAATTTTCTACAATGACCTTTATTATAAGTAAGCGGGTCCTCTAAAATCCTAATCTGATCTGAATTTTTAAGAGTACTAGTTACTACTTTTTTATAAAAAAAATCAAAAACAAATACAGTCTACTCTCTTTATAGTCACACATTTGGAACAGTCCATATTTGATGATTATAAAGAAATGTGACTATATAAAAAATTTCTTATATTTGTATATCATAATTCTGGCCAAAAATTAATATACTTTTGACCAGAATTATACTTAAAACTTTATTGTATCGTAACAAGTAACTCTGCCAATATTAATTATAGAGATGATCTTACTACTATTCAATTCGTCTTGATGAGACAGTTCTGATGGTAAAATACATCAAAATCCAATTACTAGATTAATTTCTGAAATTAAATAATATTAATTGCCAATCCACCACTCAATGATACAAAATTGATTAGTAGATCCGTCATAAGTTCTTATATGAATGATGTTAATCGCCACATTTTAACTCCAATTTTGTCTTACATAAGTCATGTTTAATGTAACTATACTTTACTAATCAATAATGCAAAACGTGAATATGTCACAAAAAAAAAATTTTTTTTTGTTTGCTATAAAATTTAAAGAGTTTACTTTGGAGGAAGTCATCATTCCAGCTCATATTTTAGGTAATTTTACACCAATTATTCACAAATTTTGCAAATTTTATAAGGTTTTTTTGTATTATTATATAATATATGGTATATTCTCGCTTAGATTAACAAAATAATGTTTAAAAAAAATAAAATAAAAAATTTTTTTTTTTTTTTGGCAATGTTTTAGTTTTACCAGTTTTATAAAACTATATTTAAGTAATGTAACACCTTTTTTTAATGTATTTTTAAGGCATTTATATTACAACAAAACATTTTCAAACTTGTACAAACACCATTCAGAAGCAATAGTATTTAATATAAAAATGTCTGACAAGATTAATTATAGATTGCCGATCATTTTGTATCACTGAGTAGCAAATTGGCAATTAATGGTTTTTGTATAATAACTCTGCCAATATTGATCCTAGAGAGACAATCTTAGTACCATTTAATTCGTCTTGATGAGACGAATCTAATGGTATAAGATACATCGAAATCCAATTACCAGATCAATTTCCAAAATTAATGGTTTTTAAGTAGTAATTTTGTTAATATTGATCACAGGAAGATATGCTTACTACTATTCGATTCGTTTTGATGAGGCGATTCCAACAAGCTATTAATCATTTTTTTTTATAATTACTAAGTACAGTCAACCCTTGTTATAATGAACCCTAGGTTCCAGACCTCAACTTCGCTATAGGGTTATAGTGAAAATTTTAAGAGATTTGATTGGTTAATTCGTTATAGTAAGGGGAAATTTATTATAGTTGTCTGAAAAATTCACTATATCAAGGGTTCGCTATATCAAGGTTTGACTGTACTGAGATATTTAGCAAAATGCTAAATAGTGCAGTAAACATAAATCAAGAAATATTATAATGCTGATGTTTATCATTTTATTGAATAACTCATCAATCAGTAATCGTAAAAGGATAAAACTGATGAGTAGGCAGTGTATTCCTAGCTTCAGATCAGCCTAAAATGTCCCTATAGGGGATGTTCTTATATAAAGTTCTGTCTACTTAACAGTCAGCGGAAATGTTACACTTGATGTACTCTTGATGTCGATCATTAATTAATAAAGTTTATGTAACCAAAACAGCACGAAGTTAATATCAGAGCAAAAAAAAAACTATATATTAAAAATTTTTTAAACTTTCACCAGTGATACTTTATGAGTTATGCTACAAATTTTTATAGTTTTTGGAACACCTCAATATTTATATAAAAAAAATATTAGCGACGTAACTTTACTCACTTTTCACCTTTATGTCGCTGATTGAACTTATAAACATGCTTGAAAGTTTACGAATACTACCCAAATATATGTCTTTTATAGCGATCTCACACAAAACATAAGTAAGAATTAGCAGTTTAGGCGACGGTTTTTGTAAAAATTTCAAATTATTGTTTTATATATACTGTATGATATTTTTAATTAATTTATTGTAACTTTGCAATTATAATACAAATAATAATAAATAAATTATTTATTTTTATTTACACGATAATTCCACCAATTATAAACCCTTTTTTTATCCCATTCAGTTCCAAGTTGTTGAAGAATTTCATCATATACATGGGTTGGAATCTTATCATTATAATCTAATAGACGGATATAATCTAATAGACAGACCAGTATTTGTTCTTCATGTAAAAGTATTTTTCTTCATTTTTTGGACTCCTGCTTATCAACTTGTGGCTAAAGTAGCATAGAAAGATTAAGTATGAGTTAAGGTTACAATAAAGCATTGCATAGTACAGTACCTCTGGGTGGAATACTTCTTTATCATGCTTTTGCCTTCACCTTGCCTTCCTCTCAGTTTTTTTTTTCTCAGCATAGTCTTTGTGTCTTGTTCTCTGAATTTTTAAAGCACGTCTTCCTTGTACATTTCGAAATTTGATCTTTATCACGTCTTGTTTATAAATTACTTGCATTCGCTCTAAACCATTTTTGTAACATGCGACCAATCTCTCATACTCCTCTTTGTATAATTCAGGTGATTCAAGATCTTTAAAAATTTCATGAGATAATGGATCTATCATATCAAAAATAATAACCAAATCTTCAATTAACTTCCATAATACTTCACTTCTGGAATCAATAGCGCGTTCACTCTGAAAAATTGAAGTGTCATCAAGATATTCACTTAAGAGTAAATCAATTCAATCTCTTTCTGATTGGCTGCTTTAATACTCGCCTTTAATTTTGCTTCATCAATAACGTTTCCAGTAATGTTTTATTTTACAAAATGAATACCGAATGTTTCAAGGGCTTCATCAAAGCCAAAACAAACAGGTTTTTGATCTTCATTTTTATTATCATTGTTCTTTGGTATTCTGAATGCTCCAACATATTGCAAAATCTCATTTAATCTTGGATACTTGGTTAAGGTAGAGAGGTGCTGAGCAATCGCTAATACATAATTAGATTTACCGGCACTTGGAAAAAGAGGTGAGGCTGCAGAAAGAGCATCCTGTTGCAAATTGTGATTTCCAATTCTCATCCCTATTTGGTGCACTTTCCAAATTCCAGCCCATTGATAATAAAGGTACCAAACTTTTAGCAAAATATGTGTGTCATTATTTCCATCTATTATTTCAGATAGAAGAATTTTTTTTTTTTTGCAATATATTAACTGCAACTCTAATTGCTAACCACAAAAGATCTAATACTCTAGATGTTGTTCAATAATCAACAGCAGCTTTGAACTTATCTAAAAATCGAACATCCAATTTTCTCGCTAAATTTAAAAGCCCATAGCTGGAAAATAACACAATTAGGACTGAACAGAAGTTCTTCAAGGTATGCCATTGCCTAAGCAATGGTCTTAATTGGGAAAATTGTGCTTGACATCTCATTAACCGGCAAAAGATTGCTTCATCAGCAACGATATCAAGGTACCCGTTTTCTTGCAAATTAAAATCAGCTCTATACATATTAGTAGTTTCTAATATCGCTTGATCTGAGTTTAGGTTATCAGTTGGTTTAAGAATCACAACATGGGAAGAAAAACCTTTACAACCATGTTCAAATTCTGCCAATATTTTCTTTTTAATTATTTTTGCATCAAAATTTTTATTATATTCTATATTCTCTTCATTTGTTTTTAGGATATCTAACAATCTTTCTAATATATTTTGAAATCTATCCAGAGCTTCTTTCGTAGTAGAATTCATACCATATATATTAGTAGTTTCTTCATCTAAGGTAATTATTTCTTTCTAACGTAATGCAAGATTATTGGAAATCTTTGACTGAAATACCATTCTTAAGGTTGTGTGTGAAGTATCACAAGTGGCATCATATATATTCTCAAAAGAAAAGGTTTTTTGCTTGAAATCTATATTGTCTATAATTGCAAGATTCCATATATTTGACTCTTGGTATAACCTTTGTGCAGGAATAACTTTATTAATACGTTCTTTCTCCAGATTCCGTTCATGACGTTCACTATACCCAATTACAACTATTTTTGTAATTGTATTTTCAGGTAAAGTTTTTTTTTGTTCACGTTGTTTTCTTTTTCTATTACTAACAGTAAGTTTTCAGTTAAAAATTTCTATCAACAGTTTCTGAAAAAATGCTGTAATAAAATCTGGGAATGCATGAAAATATTCTAAAAGTGATTCAGGTGAGTTTAATGAATCTTTTTTCTCATTTATCGCTTCACGTGATTTCTAGAGTTTAATTCCAAATTCTCGTCCAAACTTTTCACAGTCTATATCATCACATTCTTTACTATTGCTAATAGATGTATCAAGAAAGAGAATTTGAATAGTGAAAAGGCTAGGGGTTTCATCTGATTTGAAATTGTTTAAAGTTGATGATATAGTTTTAGTTGATGTGAAAATAAAAGGAAAAATAACTTTAACAATAGATCTTAAGATATCTTCTTTTTTTGTCTCTTTATCTGTATGGAAAATTTAATAAGCCAATTTGCAATTATTTTAATTCCTTTTGTAATATCTTCTTCATGCAATTTATCTTGAACACAGTTTGATTTTTTACCTTGACCAGTACGTTTATGAATATGTCTGCCTAACCGTTCATAACAAGCGCAACAAATAAATCTTGGTTTATTCATTTTATTAAAAGCAGGCTTTGATATAATGTATTACTCCATTGCAAGGTACTTGAATATTTCGTTCATTAATCAACCAAGAATGATTTCTACATCCTTCTCCTCAACTAAAAAAATTATAAATTTTTTTACATCCTATACACCTTCGATGTTGAATTATTACATCTGTAAATTCTTTAAATATTTTTTCTTTAGGATCGTGAATTTGGTTTTGATCATACAAAAAATGCGAATCACATACTCCCAATTTTAAATGGTCGTTATTGACTTGTTGAACTGCATCTTGATCTATTTGCCATGTTCCAATTAAATTTTGCACTTTTCTAAGTTTATAAGTATCGCCATATCGTTTAATTGTACCATGAATATTGTCAATAATTACACAAGGTGAAAGTGCATTGTATTTTTGGCTACAGTGCATACAACCTAGTCCCAACAAAAAAATTTTTAAGCGGCCAAATTTTTTATATTATGTAATACTTAACCCTATAATTTTATTGGTCAGATTTATTTAATTTAAGTCATAATTCTTAATTCTAGCCAAAATTATATATAATTTTAGCAAACGAAAGTAATTTTGGCCAGATTTACATGTAATTCTGGTTAGAATATAATGGCCAAATATTTAATTCAATAGTAAAATATTTCAACTTTGAATTGCTACTACTTTATTAAAAAATACTTTACAGGAAATTTAAAAACATAGTTTTATTAAGCTTAATCTGGTTTATCATTGTATGTTTATACTTTATGTTTATCTTTTTTTTTGAATGAATAGTAGTGATTTAAATTTCATCAAATTTAATTGCTAGGATTAAGTTATATGCACTGTAGTAAGTCCTTCATTTTCATTATTTGGTATTATTTCATCTCTCTCTTCTTGATTATTATCAAAATTATGTTCAACATTAACTTGTTCTAATTCTGCTTCAATATTACTATCATATTTACCCTTATATACTTCCATTTCGATATCATTTTCTTCTTCATAAGCTATCATTTCGCTTAATGCATTACTAAACCTGACAGTAAATTCATCAAAATCACTATCCAGTTCAAATACTTCTTCGTCATCATGCTCAAGTAAGCCGCCTTCACTAAGATATTTTAAGTTAAATTCGATGCGTAGAACTGTCAAAATTTGACATCGTTAAAATACTCCAACTTTAGCTTCTCCCCGATTGAACTGAATGTAATTAAAACTCTCGTCAAAGCAACACTTTTATTTTATTGTTTCAATCATGTATTTTTACGTTACTTATTTTGTAAAAAGACGTTTCATTGTATAATTTTAGTATTACCTTTGACCTGAAAATTCCAATTTTAACTAAATTTGGGCTGACATTATAATTTCGGCCAGAGTTAAGAAAATTTTGACCAGAATTACGATTTAAAGATCAGCATTTTTTAATCATATGCGCATATCTTAACACTAACCCTAATTTTTTTAGGGATAACCCCACATTTTTGTAGTACAACCACATGTGCAGTCATTTAAATTGGCACCTCTTTGATTGGTTAATATGAAATATCTTGTAATACACTAAAATTTGATCTATTTTATGGTTTAATGATTTAATAATAACGATAATAACATAAATAAATTTATGCGCACTTTTTCTACTTAACTAGCTTAAAATGTCTACTTATCCTGCCTCTAACATTATTGTACTTAATCAAAATAGTACTCAATATACTTATACGATTATTAAAGAAGGATATTATCCTCAAAATGATATACTTTGTTACACTTCTGCTCGTTCATGTAATAACACACAGTTTAAGATTCCAGACGACTATTTAATACAAACAAGTTGGAGCAGAGGTTCTTCTAAACATATAATACAATGTGGAATTATTTATATAGAGAAAATACCAGTTTTTAAAATTTCATTTGGAGAAAATTTTCAAGCAAGTGTAGAATCCATACACTCAGCAACAAAGGCAGCAAATGCTTATTTACAAGTAAGTTGTATTAAATTAAATATATTGATACCATTTTATATTTAAATTAATGTTAACTTTCAAATAGATAAAGAAACCCAATACTCAAGCTCGTCTTTCTGGGTTACATGTATTTTGCCTTAATAGTCAGGAGCTAGAAAGGGAGTGTGAAAGAAAACGTAGATCTCATATGCTCAAACCTTTTAATAAAGCTTGAGCAACTCTATGAAAACTAAAAGAGTATATATGTTTAATGAACAATTGGCTGTTAACTTCACAAATACAGCAGCTAAATATTTTCATTCTGATGATTGTCCAACACTTCAAAAAATTTGCTTTACCGTTCAAGACAAAAACTTTCAAGCTTAAAGATATTAGCCGTAATTGATTGGCTGATGCCGTAATATTACAGCATACAGCATTACAGTTATAACACTTTTCGTAATACTGTAATTAGGCCGTAATGCTGTAATTGGGTCGTAATGCTGTAATTAGGTCGCAATGCTATAATTAGGCTGTAATGTCGTAATTTTTAATGGCATAAAAATTTAAAATAAAAGTAATGAATTATAAAAGTAAATTACAATAGTTTATATGTCGTGTAATTTTAATTTTTAGGGGTATATAAGACGCGTCGCGTTTTTTTTTGTATTTTGTATACGCGTTTGTGTAAAGAAAAAAATTATATAATGAAGGGTGGGTGGTCGGGGGTGGAAGGTGGGAAATATTAAGTTTTTTTCAAAAAATTTATATTAAATTAGCATAATATCTTTAATAATTAGATGATTTTATGCATAATTTACATATAAACTTTTTTACAAAAAAAAAAAATTATTATTATTATTATTTTTGATATTATTTACCCCTTAAAATTGAAATTACACGGTCACATATTTCCTAAAATCCAAAATCCAAAATCCGAAATATAATTCCAGCCAAAATTAACGTAATTTCACTTAAACATGTAATTTCAGACGAAAATCATAATTCAGCCAAAACGAGAATGCAGATCTTTTCTTTTTTGGCGATAGCCATTCCACAAAAATTGATTTTAGTGGGAATGACACTGGAATTTTGTGTAACATCACTTTCCTTTTTAGGATATTTGTTAATTTCTGCTAAAATTAAGTGCATAATTCTGGCCGAAATTACATACGTAATTTCGGAATTACGGCATTACGGATTAGTTACGGCATTAAGACCTAATTACAGTATTACGACCTAATTATGGCATTACAACCTAATTACAGCATTACAACTTTTGCTTTTTAATGTAGATAGGTTGCAACCTATTACATACGACACTGTGTCTTAATATTACAGTTACGGCTAACATCTTTATTCAAGCTAGTTTTGAAAATCAAAATAAAGAAAAAGAAAATCAACGAAATGAGGCATTTACTAAAGTAATAGATCAGGGGCCTATTGCATGAGATTCATATCGAAACCTAGCTGCATTACAGCCTGAATTACCACGTGAAACTACTATCTATAAAACAAAAAAAAGAATTAATGAGGAAATGAATAATACAATTCCTATATCAATTTTAAATATATCAAATCAACTATCTCCTACTCCAATTAATGAAAATCTGGATATTAATGATCCAGAAATCGTAGAGGAAGTTTTGAAGTATATTGGTAAAGCTGGATATCACAGAATTACAGATATCTTACTTTTTATACTTCCAGATCTTATAAATCGACATGTTATTAATCCTGATAATCCAATTATTAATTTACGAATATCTGGTGATGGGAGGAACGTAGGATGTAAGGTTAAACATGTGATTATTACATGTGTAATATTAGATAATATTGCGAACCTGCATAAATCTGATTATCATTATACAATTATTTTATATTCAGGAACTGAAAATTACGAATTACTACAAAGAATGATAGAACCAATATCTAACGAATTAAATGATTTGGTATTGAATGGATTAAGAGATTCAAATGGTACAATATGGACAATCAATCCATATTTTAGTAGTGATTAGAAATTTATGGCAATTGTACTTGGCTTTAATGCTCCCAATTCAAAACATTTTTGCTCTTGGTGCCTTTGTACAAAAGAGAATATTGGAAATAAACACAAGGTTTGTGTTATTGAAAAAACTATGGATCAAATTAAGTTAAAGCTACCACCAGGGCATGTTAAATCTCCTTTACTTCAAATGATTCCTTTAAGTCACTATGTTCCAAACGAGTTACACATAATGTTGCGAATTTGGGATAGGTTATGGGATTTAGTACTACAAGAACTCAAAACACAAAATCAATTTAATGATTTAGCAAGAGCAAAGATTCTTGCCAAAATGCGTAGGATTTTAATTTCATTCAATTTTTGGCAGGAACAGGGAACGCAAAATTGGTCTTATACATCTTTAATGGGAGAAGATAAGGAAAAAGTATTAAAAAACTTTAATTTTTGAGTTGTTTTTGCTGAAGAACGTGCATTTTTAATCAACCAATTATGGAGAAATTTTTATGAACTTTATAATAATATGAAATCTCAAAAAATTAATCCAAGTCACTTTGCAGACCAGGTAAAGCAATAGTTAGATTTGTTTCTTACTCCCTTCCAAGGTGAGCCTAATACTATTACTTTCAAGATGGGTTTATATCGTCCAAAAGATGTAACACCTTACATGCATGTTTTAGTTCACCATTTACCTGAATTTATGGAACAACATCAGAAGTTTGGATTAAGTGCTTTTTCATGTGCTTTTGTTGAAAAAAAAAATCACGATCAAGTTTCTGCATTTTTTTGAAAAACAATGAAAGATGGCAGAAAGGGTATAGAAAGAAAATCAGCTATTTTTGAGATTTTACATTATGAAAATAGATCGTTGTATTTTGCTCAAAAGGGTACTATAGATAAATACTCCAAACCACAACATATTCATGTTAAAAAATTAAAAAAATAAAATTCATGTATGTACAAAAAATATTTTTTTTGTTTTATTCATGTACAGTAAATACAATACATAATAAATTCTAAAACTCTATTTTAGTTTTTCTAATGAATATATTATATACATCTATGATAATCAGATTTGTTGTGCACAAAATTTTAAATTAATATATCCTGCCGAAGTTCTATTATTTTTTGCATCTTCTTTACTTTTCTTATATTTCCACTCAACCGTTAATTTAAGCAAGTTAAATCTTTTTAGCCTATTTTTTGGAACCCGATTACCATGTTGATCAGAAAGACTTTCTTGATTAGCATCTGCTTCAGCCTGCGCATCAAATAACACAACAAAAGTTTGCTGGTTATTATTAAAAAATTTGCGTCCTCAATTTGGATTATTAAATAAATTATCTACTTCAGTTGTGTATACGCGTCTGGACCTTGGAAAAAACATTTATAACTACCAGTCTGATAGTTATAATAATGAATATAACCTTCAAAGACTCCAAAAAATAAACTTTCCAGACAAGGTAAAGAAATAGTTTGTCTACCTGACTTAGAAAAATGATCTTTTAGTTTACCTTGAATAACGTGAATAAGCTGTGCTTTGAACTCGTTTATTGCTTCTAGAGGTAATGTATACAACCCTTCACGCTGCGTATTGTATTTTTGTACAATAGTTTTATGTCGTGTTAAAACAGATTTACTTCTGTATGAAGCCTTACAAACCGTACATTCATGTAAAGTGGAGGAAGTAGTTGGTGAAGGAGATGGAGTGAGAATAGGATTTATTTGATTACTTTGATAGAAACTTTGAGAAAAGAAATTAACAAAAGTGTACATGTTTTTTGCGAAAAAAAATATTTAAAAAATTATATAAAATAGCAATGAAAACTTTTAGCAATTTCAATATTCTTACTTGTCAAAAACACTTGGTCAAAGGTTGGAACGATTGGTTTGGCGTCGGAACGATTGGTTAGACATTAAAATACGTTAAAATACGTTAGAACAATTGGTTTAATCATAAAAAATTTTTTTCTCCTCGTGTATTAAGGGGATACTTGCATCAGCTGATAAACCAAGTCGCAAATCACAGCTGCAGAAATCAGCTGATCAGTGGCCTTAAAAAAGGCCCAATTACAATGATACGTGCATATGTTATTTATATATGTATTATATATTCTAAGACAATGATTGTATTGACGATTTACATTATGGATTTATGATAATTAGTATAGAAAATATTAAGTGTAACATTTCCACTGACTGTTAAGGAATTAAGTATTTAATGGTATGATTACCTTTTAGGGATGATAAAATACTGGCCCAATAATACCTCAAAAAGAGGTAAAGGGAGATCTTGCCATAAAAATACTAGCAAAGTAAAAGGATAAAACTACCACCATTTGATTCATCTTAGTAAGATGATTCTAATAAACTATGGTACATCTTTGTACGATTATTAGATGTCAAGTTATTTAATATAATATTCTTTATATAATTGTAATTATAAATAGTTTTTTTTAATATAAGATTTTTGAGGATAGGTGTGAATGTGACTATAATAGAAGTGATTATAGAGAAAGTTAACTGTACATCATATTTATACTCAGAATAAATACCACACAAACCCTTCAGATTTTTTCTATACATATAAAGTCCATTTTTTAAACATACTAAAAATGTTGTTTTTTTTATACTAGTAGAATACAACTCAAAATATTTTTGCCATAATATTTTTTTAGGTACTTAAGTGGTTTATTATTTTTTGTATTTACTTTGTAAGAACTCAAATTTACAATATTTTTGTCAGCAAAAAAATTCTGAACTGCTTTTTATTTCTTCAGTAATTTGAACTTATGTAATAATTAGTTTATCTATTACTGTACATTCTGGACTATTAACCTCACAAATCACAATGATATTTAGCTTTTACTACTATTTTGAATAAGGCAATTTCTATTTATATATGGAATGTTTAAACCCAAGTTATATGATTATTGCCATTTTGACTAATAGTATAAACTTCAAAATTAGTAAATAAATGGATTTTTACTTACTTTACAAGTTTACTTAAGGCATCAAAGGTGCATTTGAATGTCAGTTTTGACTTTACCTATGAATAATTGATTTTGCCAATTGCTTTTAAAAAAATTTAGGAAATAATTGGTAAAGACAGTTTTTCATATATAAATCAAAAACGGTATTTAAAACCTCCTTTGATGTCTTAAGTAAATTGCAAAGCAGTCATAAATACATATATTACATAAAAAAAGTAAAAGGATGTGACATTAGTGTTATTATATTTCATATGACTCGTGTTCAAATATTTATGTAAACTTTGAAATTTTTTTTGAATAAACCTATTATAATGTTGATTATGATTGTAAATATATAATATATGATTAATATAAGTGATAATATTATTACCTTGAAATTTTATTGAAATTCTTTATATTCAAAATCATTTGCAATGATTAATAAAATTCATATTTTTCTATCATAGCCTTTTTTATTCTCTTCTAGTAACTTTTGAAAACACTTTTAAAATTGATTGCTTGAATTAAATACATTGATTGAAATGGTATTTAGAAATCCATTATAATATAAATTTCTAAAGTATTTTAATCTATTAATGGATTAGAATTTTAAGACTAAAATTCATATTAAATAGATAAAATATTTGTTAATTAGATTTTAATAGTAATAATAGTAATCAATTATTATTAACAAGCATATTACCTCCAATTGATTTTTAAAAAATGGGTAATTTCTATGATGTATTTAGCAACTCTCAATATTGCATATTATGCTCAAAGTTTTCACTTATTATGCAAATAATTTAATAGGTATATTTTTTTTAAAGTATCATTTAATTTAATGATTGTACTACTTTTCTATACAAATTAATTTAAAAAAATTGTTATCAATTAGTCATCAATTGGCATTTTTGCCAAATACCATCACCAATCAGGCAGTTTGCTAACTTTTGATCCAGTGATCAAAAAAGAATGAAATATAGCTCATTGGAATCGTCTTAATAAGACAAATCTAATGGTAGTAAAATATTATTTCTAAGATTAATAGTTAACAAAAAATCAAATAAAATATAAATGATATATTTTTATATTTATATTTTACTTAATTTCTCATCAAGTATTAATCCTAGAAATGCGATTTTACTACCATTAGATTCGTCTTGTTAAGACGATTCCAATGAGATATATTTCATCCTTTTCTGATCACTGGATCAAAAGTTAACAAACTGCCTGATTGGTGATAGTATTTGGCAAAAATGCTAATTAGTCACCAATCAGTCAGCAATCAGTTACCAATCAGCTACCTGATTGGTGATTGATTGATGCCTGATTTTTCACTTTTCGACCTATATATATTTGTAATATATAATAAAATTTTCCATTTATCTTAATAGCAAATATTTAATAACTTAAAAAATGATATCTTTCAATGAGGCTTCCAAAAATTCATTATTATTCCAATCTAAAACAAAAGATTCAGAAAATTTTGTTATTGAATTAGGAAAAATTTGTTAGTAACTTAGTATAAACTTATTATCATATAATGTTTTCAGTTATATATATGTAAAAATGTTTGTTATTTATTACAGTTTGTTAGCTTACATAAATAGGATAAAGTAATATACCTTTTTTTAGCTTACTATCATCTTTTATAGTTCACCATTCTCTTGAATATTTTTATAATGCAGCTAGGTACTATTTGGCCAATAGAAATAAGTTTTATATCAAGTATAGGTCATTTATTTATAATTTGATTTAGATTAATGGTGATTACGTTGCTTTTATTATTACTTTTATTACCATTATTAAATTATAATGTAGATTTTTCAATTTTCTACAAATTATAAATTAATTTTTAAGGATAAATCTAATTGTAACAGCCTGTTACACGTCTTATTTGTAACAACCCCCAATTTTATCCAATTAAAATTTAAGATCAGGCGTAATGTAAACAAAAACAAAAGATCAGTTGTATAACTAAGACAAAATAATTTTTTAAAAAATTTCAAGAAACTGCTTATAACTTAAAATTTTGTCTATGAAACTGTCTTAAATACATTAAGTAAAAGTTTTCCAAATTAAATTTTGCATATAAAAATTTTATTTGTGAAACACATTAAATTTATTATTAAAAAAAAATAAAAAAAGGATGTTACAAATAAGATATGTAACAGGCTGTTACAAATACATTTTTTCAATTTTTAAATATTATTAATATATAAAAATATTTATTAATTATATAAATAGTATTAGACTATGTAAAGCAAATTATAAATTTAATTTTTTGATTTTTATATTTTAGTTAAATCAGTTTTTGTTAAATTTCAAAAAAATTTTTATTTAATTTTGTTCTAAAAATATTGTAAAAAATTTGAAAATCCTACTATATTATATATATAGATAAAATGATAAATTACATATAAAAAGAAAATAAAGAAAATTACATTAAATTGTTTTGATTTTTTTTGCTAATTAATAAAATTGCTAGTAAAATTACTAGTAAATTTAAAATTTTTTACAGAAATCTTTATTATAAATAAGTAAAATTTTTAATTTTTACTAAATTTTTCAGTTAATTAGATTTATTTAAAAATCAGATTAATAATTGAATTAATAAATTAAAAAAGTTGATGATTTAATTATCTAAATATAATATATATTTAGATTTATAATTGGTATAATTGGTTAAAAATAAATAAAATAGATTAAATATAAAAATTAAAATAAATAAAATAATATTTTTAAAGTTAAAAAAATTTCATATGAATTTTATATATAAAATTTTTTGAAAAAAAAATTAAAAATTGGGTTGCTGAATTATTTTTAAAATTGTTATATTATAAAAACTAAAAATTAAGTTTGTATAGTAGTTTTATATAAAAATATGTTTAACTTAATTTATTTTAAAAATTTATTATAAGTTTTTTTAGTTCCTTTAAAATAAAAAAAAAATAATTTAATAAGATGATATTAATATATACTAATTATTAGTAATATTTTAGAAATTAGAAATTCTTCTTAATTAAATTTATAAGAAATCCTTTTCATTTCTAAGGATTTTTAATATAAATTTTATAGAATTTTTAAGGAACTATAAATTTTTAAAGATCTTTAAAGAATTTTATAACCAATTTAAAAATCTTTAAGAATTTCTTTTATTTATAAATAATTAACTGAATTGATAAAATTAAATAAATTTAAATTCTGAATAAGTAGATAATTGATTTAATCTAATTTACTAAAAAAGTAGTATTGAATATAAATCAAAATAGATGATGAATTATATTAAAAAAATTTGAAAAATTACTAGTTTTTTAAATTATTTTTAATATTTAATAATTGAAAAAATATATTTAAATATAACTTATTATATTTGACAAATTAAATAATAATTATTTTATTTAAACAAATCAACAGAATTATTAAATTTTGAACTTTTTAATTAAAATTTAATTTAATCCAAATTTTTTATAGAATAATTTTCTAATATTATTATTATAATAAAATTATTAAATTGTTATATATGATTGCAAATATAAAAATTAAAGTTAAAAATACTAATTTAAACTTATTTTTTAAATATTTTAGCAAAAAAATTTACTTAATTAATATCATAATATGAAATAATTATGTCAGTAGATTAACTAATGAGAATAAAAAAATAAAGTAATATATAAAAAATATATAATAATAATATATTTTTTTTTATAGTGTTAAATACCAATTAATAAAATTGGTTTTAAATTATGTTATTTTTGCATATAAAATTATTTAAAATTGATTTGTTTTAAATTTTTCGATTAATGATTTTAAAAGATTTGACTATTATAAGTTAAGGTAATGTGATTATTTTAACTTAGTTTTTCCAGTTTTGGTATCTAAATTTAATTGGAATTTAAAGATTAAAGTGGCATGTATAATCGGGGGTTAAAGTCCTATAGAACACGAAGTAATTATTAATTTTTTTTTAAAAAAATAATTTTTGTGTAATTTTAATACATTATTTTAAAGATGAGACATTTTGATTTGTTGGTCGATCCTTATGATTGAAATTGTTGAAATTGAAAGTAATTTTTTAGTAAATCATTTATTTTATTTAGTGTGTTAGTGATATATAATGCATTATCGATTTGGCGTAGTCTGTTTCTCATCGGAAATTATGAAAAAAGTTAATTATTTTTACTTATTTTGAATTATAATCACATTTGGAAAAACGAATGAAAATCATCAAATCATCATAAAAAAAAATCGCCGATAAGGTTTTTTTAATATCCGCAATGAATTGAATCTAGACCGTTTTTATTTTGACATTAATATAAATCTATACAATCGTACCACTTATGATAGCACCAATAAACAATCAAGGAAAATTTTTTTTTTTTGAAGATCTTCAAACAGGGATTATTTTACAATTGTTCAAATATAACCCCAAAGATCCTTAAAAAAAAAAGGTAAAAGGGAAAATGGTTGTTGCGCAACTATAATAAGCGTAGATTGCCTGCATTTGTTTAAAGACAAATCACTTTTTTTAATGCAATAAGTCACTCTTTAAACTTATTTCAATATATATACGATTTTCCGAAATTTATTTTAATTTTACACAGGATTTATTCGGACAAATCAAAGTTATAATAATATTAATAATATTATATAATCTTATATAATCTTTACATAATCTAAATTCTACCAAAGATGATGAAATTTCATAGAACTGTTTACAAGTTGATGTACTGCATATATGTTTAAGTTCAAACGTTTGTTGTATCACAATTTTCTCACTTTAAAATTTTATTTTTTAATACCAAATGAAAAATTATAAAGAATTATTATATAGTCAAGCAAAATTTTAATATAAGGAAAAGTTGCGTAAAATCTGCAACGCACAATTTTTTTTTTTTTACAAGGAAAGTTGGAAAACTATCATGAAAGTGTACAATTTAAAAGAAAACACTATCTTGTCTTTTTTTTTTTTTTAAAAAAAAATAATATATGTATATATATCCCCAAACGTTTAATAAATTTCGTAGAGAAATTTTATCACAAAAACAAACCACGTTCATAGTAAACCATCACTAATATAAAAAAATTAAATAATAATAATAAATAATAAATAATAATAATAAATATATGCAATAAAATAATATATAATAAATAAATAAATAAAATACAATGAATATACCAAAAAAAAAGGAAGATCAATATATAATAATAATATAGAATTATATATAAAAATCTAATAGTAAGAAAAAAAAAATTTCTATACAAAGAAAAAAACTATTTTAAAAATTGGAAAAGTGACTTTGAAATGATAGATCATGTGCAAAATGGGCTATTTCCGATCGACGGACTAATAAATATTTTTATGGGGAGTACTGTAAAAAATGTGATGAAAAGAATGACCATAGGGATTGAAGGAATGTATATTGATCATATTGTTCGGATTGATTGCTATTATAAATAAAAGAAAGAATTCTATAGGAAAGTAAATATCATTATTATATTATCCCCGTTAAATAATATCTCTTAAAGCCCATCTCGCTCAGTATTCACCATCTATAACTTATCCAATAATTTTTCACCTGCTGAAATCAGGAGGTTTTGTTGTGATAAAATAAAAAGTAAAGAAAATAAAACACACACACACAAAAGAAAAAAATTTACACAGATTTTTTTGTATAAAATCTCATTTAAAGAAAAAAAAAGACACCCTCCAAAGTATATGTATATGTATATATATAATAGTAAGAATATGTATATATATGTATATGTATATGTACTTCAAAAAAAAAAAAAAAAAATATATATATATATATAAAAACTCTCATCCAAAAACCTAAATTTCAAATCACATGTTTTAATTCTGCTGTATAAGTAAGAATCATGAAAAAATTGAGGAGGGCACCAGTATAAACTATCAATTCCCTTTCTCATAATTACGTCGCAAATTATATATAACCTAACACCTCCCAAAAAAACCTTTGAAATTATGATATTAATTACATAATAAAGAATTTACACTCATCCTTGTTGTTGAGGCAGAATCATCTCCAACCGCACTCACATGTGATGATGCTTTTCTCGGTATAGGAGAGATCATCATGTCTTCTACTCGCCCATTATTCCGAAACGTAGGGAGAGAATTGTCCGAAGATATTTCATCATGATCATTTTGATGTGAATGAAAAGTAGCATTATCATCATTATTGTTATGAAAACGATTTGACTGATTGGTATATGATGGAGGATCTAAAGATTTGTTTTCTATTTCGTTATAAAAAGGAATAGGAGATCTAACTGAATTAAATGCTGATGGTCGCCTTTCGAATGAAAACGGTGATTGTGATCCTGAAGGTGAACAAGTTGGAGGTGAAACAAGAGGTTCATGTCGAGATATGATAGGCGTAATCGGATTTGGGCGTGAAACAAATGAAGAAAATGTTTCAGAAACATTACGATCTTGCGAAAAATGATCATGTGAATTGTAGGGGTGAAGAGGTTTTCTGTGCCCGAAATAAGTATGTGAAGAATGATTTGTTTCGTTATATAAAGGTGCTGGCCCGATCTCGGGAATTTGTCTTGGTGATAAAACGGGACTTAAAAGTCCTAACCTTCCTCCACCTAAACTCGAATTAGGTGAACCAATATTATTATTATTATTAATTGGAGTATGCATGGTTAACAAAGAGGGATCAATTGTAGTCGTTGGTGGTGAAGTGATTTGAGTCGGAAACCCACCAACAACTGAACTTCCCTTCATTCTTGGTTGAACGTAATTTGACCCTTCATTTAAAAAAGAAGTTCCAGATTTGATACGCTTGAAAAGTGAGACAATATACAACTTATTCCAAGTTTCTTTACGTGTTAAATCTGCGCAAAAGCCACCACCCAAATACATTCTCACTTCGTACAAATCATATGGACCTATTCTTTGTTTCAGATGCAAGACGTCTGAAATTTCAATTACTTGACCTCCTTGAGCTGGTAATTGTAAAATTTCAGGACTAATTTGTGAAAATCCTGGATCTTCGGTTGTTACCGGTTCGGATAAAGGAGACGAAAATTGATAATGATGAGTGGTTTGATTATGAAATCGATTCGCATCATCTAATAAAGATGAAATCATTTTTCGTAATTTTTCCCTATCTTGAGCATGTACATATTCATACAAAGTCTTATGAACCAATTCTGACGGATAATAACCCATTATTCCAAGACATTCATCAGAAACTCTAGCACAAGCAATATTATCAATTGCTAAAAACATTGTAATAATAGGTGTATTGTCTTGTTGTGAATATGCTTGTTGTCTAGGTGTGAATTTTGGTGATTTTATGTATGGTGTTGAATGTTGACGATTATGATTGTTATGATGATGTAAATGATGCCTGGAAGATGAGTGTTGTGTCGTCTGAATAAATGTAGAGGAATTTGGAGGTTGATCGCTTTGTTGATGTAGATTTGGGTTTGGATTAGTAGTAGTCGGAGGAAGAAATTGTGGATTTTGAACCCAAGTCTTTGCATCTGCAGTTGCGTGAGTATTGTATGGATGAGGTTTCTTATCCTTCAACTTTGGTCTTCCGCGCTTTTTATGTTTAATATCAATACAAGTATCCACTTTTCCAAGGGCCACACATCTTTTGCAAGGTCGCGACACTAAAAAAAAATTATTTTTTTGTTAATAAAGAAAAACATATATATACGATGTATAATTATGCAAGATGTAAAAACGTGTCATGATTAATGGTTTTTTTTTAAAAAAAAGAATTTATATGAAATGTAAACTTTAGAAAAGTAAAAATGAATTTAATCTCCGATTCAACAAAAAAAAAAAGAAAATTTTCCGATACACAAACAACCCGAGTGATTGGATATATGATGAATGTACATAATTTATGTAAGGGGTCGAAACTTAATTAGGGAAATAAGGAATTTAATTAAACTAATTATGAATCTTTAATAATATCGACAAAAGAAGTATTTTCTGCAAGCGAATTTCTTTCGTTTTTTTTTTACATAATTATTATTATTAATTTTTTTTTTTTTGAAAAAAAAAATAATAACATATGGAAAAAGAAAGAAAAAAAATACGTAAACAGTAAAATTTAATTCAACAACTTACCGTCACATGCAAGGTGTGCTCGCTTACAATTGACACAAGCGCTTGGTACATGAGTTTTATTTGTTCGTTTCATTGTTCCAGAGCCTCCCTCTTCAACGCCTAAACCCGAATTCAACATACCCATACTGCTACTTTGTTTTGAAGTACTTGTATCGGCACTAGTTCTTACTCTGGGATTATTAGAGTATGAAGAGTAATGATGTTCAGAAGGAGTATATAGTCTTTGACGGTCATTTGAATCATAATGGAATGTAGGCGATTGTTGAGACGCTGTTATATGCGTATCACTTAGTGAATAAGGTGATAGAGAAGGATACGCTCTTCGTGGTGTTCCCATTTTGAAAATAAATTTTTTTTTCGTGAAAATATATATATATATGAAAGAGAAAAAAAAAATAGTTGATTGTTTTTTTTCCTTTTAGAAAACGGAAAAGATACGTATGTGTATATATATATATTGATATAGATATATATATACAAGAAAAATATTTTTTTTTTTATTTTATTTCTTCTATAATTTAAAAAACAATGTGAACAAGAGGAAAAAAAATAGGGGAAGAGAAAAAAAAAATAAAGTGAAATTTGGTGTGATGATATACTGTTTACCGAAAAAATAATATACTTAAAAAGCAGTTATATTTGTTATAATGTAATATTTGTACTATACTATAAAATTATACGGGAAAAAAAAGGGATATAAGCACCTGTTAAAAAATAAAATATAAAATAAAATAAAATTATGTAAAATAAAAAAAAAAAGTTACACCGATTGCAAATAGCGAATTCGCTTTATTTAGGAGGTATATTACAGTATAAAAAGTAAACTAACGATATTCAAAAAGAGTACACAGCATAAATTCTCCATTTTGTTATTGTACTTTCGGCAAATTTCTAAAAGACCCGCTATTTTAATTCACCGAATTGACACGGTTGGTCGATGAATGTTGATGACTGCGCCACTGGCTCCGTTTATACTTTATTAATTAATTTATATGTTATACAAAATATTATGATTTGACTAGTTCTTATCTATTATTTGAATGCGGCTATTTTTACAAACAATCAGAGAATGGTCGGAGAAAAAAAAAATTAGAAAGGGGAAAATTTTGGTGACAACAAAGCTTTCCTTTAACGAACGTTAATCATATATATCACTGATCAAATTAGAAATACAAACATCACAGTAAACAAACATTAAACTATTTAAATAATTAAAATAATATATTATATATATATATTATATATATATACATATATATATACATATTTTATATATATGTATATATTTATATTTATATTGATGGAAAGTTATTTATTTGGTGGGAAAACTTTCATTTTTATAGTTTTATATAAATAATATCTTTCAACCTTAATAGGTTAATATATGTACAGGATTGGACGTATTGCTGACAATCGATAAAAATGATTACAAATTCACCGAATTTACTCGAAATTTTAAATTTGCAGAAAGATTGTGATGTCAAATGCATTAAAGGCATACATGCCAAGGGGAAGGTTTTTTGTTACATGTATCATGCTATATCAATTAAGGCTAAAAAAATTGAAATCGATCTCTTTCTTTTTTTCTTTGTGTTATGAATGGCTTGCATATTGAAAAAGAATCTTGTGTTGCTTTTTTTTTCTTTCTAAGCCAATTTTTCTTCTCTTCAAATTTATTGGGGTCTCGTGTTTATTATGAATGTAAGTATGTAACTATCATTCAACCACACAAACATCCTTTCCATAATTGGAAAATCACTTTATATTTAAAGTTCAGACTTTCCCGCTACAGTCCGGACGTTCGACAATCTCGGTTTTGGATATTAAATTAACACCTTCATGCGCAGTAATTACATTTTTAATTTCCGCATCCAATTGTCATTCATTGTCATAATTTATGTGGTCATCTACTATAAAATTAATTATTTTAAGCATTGCATAAAAATTTATATCACTGCATTGATCAGAAATATACAGTTTAATTTATATTTTTTTTTTAAAAAAAAAATATTCCGAATATTTATCTATTGTATAATATCTTATTATGCATATAAAATTAAAATTTTTTTTTTTGTCCGGTGGCTTTTCAATAAAAATCTAAACATTGTTAAAATGACTGATAATGCGGTAATTCAAATTGGTTTTGTCCGTGTATTACTTTGTTTCAAAGAATGTATTCACATGGTAACTACAAGTTCAAGTTATTGAACCTGTTAAAATAGTCCTACAAATAGACGACAACATTGTAGATCCAAAATTTTTGGGTCTGGACCCTTCCAAAAGTTCCTATTCGCGGCCAAAAGTCGTCATTCGTTTCAACTCTAGTTTCTGTTTGTTTTAGCTACACATTACGTATTTTTATACTTTTGGTTTGGATCACAAAAATTTACAGCATTAATCCGTTTCAAATACTCCGCTTTAATTATTCCGCTTTTCGATTCAAATTATTTATATTTCTGTCGTAATACTGTAACCTTGCTTAATTCGGTTTTTCATTTTGTCATCTTGCCTTCAAATTTTTTCTTTTTTTCTAAAATTCTGTTCACATTTTGTTGCTTCTTTTCGTGTCACTATTTTCAAGTGTTACATGGAAAATATAATATGATACCATGTCATTATTGTTATGTATTTATATTTTTTAAAATAAACAACTTTTTTTTTCCTTTTTTTTTTTTTTTTTTTTGTTGGGGAAATTTTCATTCACAAGCAAAGAGGAACACAACATTAAAAATTCCGAGTAAAAAAAACAGGACTTCAAACAAGAAAAAAAAAATAAAAAATAAATAAACCGGTTTACCATCTGCATTGATGGAACATCATTTGAACGTCGCCACGATTTCAAATATATATCTCCCTTGTTATACCTGCATGCCGCAGTAAATGTCAATCTAACATTATCCAATTTAAAAAAATCTAATTGGCTGAATTTCTGAAAAGGAAAAATGGTTGTAAGGTGATAATAACGATTTAAAAGGGTTCATTTCGCGTTTTATCGTGTCATAAATATATTTAGTGAATTCAACGATATATTAACGGGTTTCGCTAAGACAATGTTATTTTTGGAATTGTTGCATCACACGCACAATTTTGACTAACTTGCATTATCGATAAATGGAGATTTTGAATGCGGGGCGTTGAAATGTATTTCGCCACTTATCAACATAATATTATTAAATTGCTCACATGTTAAATTATTAAAATTTTTTTCCCACACGATGATATACCCACGCCATTTGCATTTACAATTTAGGTCACTTGGTGATCATTTCGGCACTTTTACAGTTTAATTTGATCCGCGATTCCTCAAGTCCCTGAGAGTTTTTTTTTTTCTCCGAAAGCATAATTAATAATTAAAGATCCGCAAATTATTATGATTTTTAAATTGAACCTTCCCGCCAATATTTTTATTAATTATAATAATACGATATTAACAAATTTATATCCTTTACAAGTACGTATATTGCTTCACTTTAAACTACTAAAATAGTATAATAATTTTATTGCTTTTATCACTATACTATAGATTATAGTAGTATTTGCATAATATATAGTATTGACTCATAAACTGTACTCCATACTTTCTGTAGACTCAATTGTGGAAAGGTATACTATATAGTATCTACTACTCACGCTTTCAATTGTGAAGGTTGTACTCCTCTGTTTTTAATGAATAATTAGTATTCTCCAAAATAAAAGTTTAAAAAAATATTACGAACCGTAGCTACTTATGTGATCAGAATCATAATAGCATTTTTTATATTTATAATAAATTTATTATTCGCACAGTTATAAACTTTCTAAACTATATATATAAATTTTTAAAAATTTTTGTAACAAACGGCGGTTTTCAAATTAACGTTAGCCTTTCTTATATCATATAAATAATATCATTCGTGATCATCACTTTGTTTCTATCTTGCATTTTCTTCAATGCCGCGTTAATTTCTTCACTGGTATACGCTTGATTTTCTGGCAAATTATTATTAATTTCTTGTATAAGAACCTCAAGCGAAATCGAATTTTCGTATTGAGTATCTTTTATAATGCGGTTTAAATTTTCTTGGAATAATCTCATTCTGGAATTAACCATTTAAAAATTAAAACTCTTGATAATGAATAACAAGTTTAAATAAAATTTCAAATAGTACCTATCCGGAGTAACCATTTCTCTATTATCTTCAATAATGAGAGTATCGAGATTTAGTTCAGCAAAAGACTGTTTATGCGTCTCATCAGTATCCATAAGATCTTCTGTTTCTTTAGATGATGAACCATCAGTTAGAGATTCGATCATTTTTCCTTTGCCTTTATCTTTGCGCGTACTTATACTCTGTTGAGAACTTTAAAAAAACATGAAATTAATAGTATTTTGGCATTAAAAAATTTTCATGTCGAAACAAAATAAAATACCTAGTTTCATCTTTATCACTATCATCATTGGTATCATCATCAGAATCAATTTCGTCATTATCATTAACATTGGTCTTGCGTCTTTTACGTCGGTCCCTAACTGAAACTTCTTTAAAAAGTGCAAATCTGACTATTTCTTCTGCAACTTTAGCATCCTTAATTGTAACTCTTTTGCCAAGTCGCGCCTTTGCATGAGCTGTTGCAAGACGGAAGAGTGAATCTAAAGCACGTGGTGTCAAAGGTGATGTCTAAAAAATGAAGAATGTTTAATTATACAATAATATTATATAGTTAATATTATTGTATGGCTTACTTTCGCTTGCCCATCTATTTCTTCCTCGTTACGAAGATTTACCCAAAGTTCACACAGATAGGCTGCCGCAGCTTTCCCCAATCTAGGTTCTTCGTGGCTCTTTGTGTATTGAATATATTTTTTGAGAAATTCAGAGGAAAGAAAAGTTGCTTGATCTGAATCTCTTTGGTCATTGTCATTATCATTTGATAGTAAATCATATTGCATATAAACTGAAGTAGGTTCCGTGCTCTTCTCAGCTTCTTCCATAAAAATAGTTTGCCCTGAGTCTTCTTTAATGGGAACTCCTAAAAAAGGTAATAAGATATTATTTATCCATTAAAAAAAACAAAAACTATAATTAATTTTGATTAATAATACCTTCTTCCAAATTTGGGGGGCGATATTCATGTAAACGCAATACATGCTTGGAGATTAAACTGTCTCGTGCTTCGTTTATTTCATCTGTTACGACAAATACTAGATCAAACCGAGATAACAATGAATCTGGTAGTGCAATATTGTGGGCAGGATCCTTATGGATATTATACTATTGTTATTAAACCAGAGATTAATAAAGTTCGTATCAGCATTGTAAATAAACAATCTCTGCGATGCACAATACTACAATTTACCTGTCCATAAATGGGATTGGCTGCAGCAATTACACTACATCTTGCATTCAGGGAAGTGTGAATACCCGCCTTGGCAATCGTAACGGTTTGTTGTTCCATAACTTCATGTATAGCAACACGGTCGGTATCCATCATTTTATCAAATTCATCAATACAGACAACACCACGATCTCCTATAATTATTTAAGGTTGGGAAAGTTACTTATTTTGTGAAGGTAATCCTTCCGATATATTTAAAAACAAACATACCGAGAACCATTGCGCCAGCCTCTAAACATTTTTCGCCTAATATGTTAAATTCGTAGAAAAAATTGTTATTAAAGAATTAAAAAAGAGAAAGCAGTTTTACATTAATACCTGTCTCTTTATCTCTAGTAACAGCTGCTGTTAAACCCACACCAGTTGAACCACGACCTGTAGTCGCGATTGCAAGTGGCGCTATATTGAGAACACGTCGAAGAAGCTGCGATTTTGAAGTTGATGGATCACCAACCATTAATATATTAATATCACTACATAAATTTTGGTAAATCGATATAGAATTAAATATTGATACATATGAATTTATCAAAATAATAATAATAATAATAAAATTTACCCTCTTATGTGTGTGCCGCTAGATAGATTTTGTTCTTTTCCACCCAGCAACATAAGTAATATCGCTTTTTTGATCATCTCATGTCCATATATTGAAGGGGCTAAGGATCGTGAAAGCAACGAAAAAACATTTTCGTTCTTGGCGATTTTTTCAATATTCGCGATATCAACATCCGTAATCACTTTAAGTCCAATTTCACCGGAAAGGATAGTGACATTATTTGCTATAATTACGGTCCTTATAAAGAATTTAATTTAACAAGCGAATGATAAGAGATGAAAAAAGTAATTTAATAACTTAGTTAAACATACTTAAATGTCGCAGAAGTTGAGCCCTGGGTAGGTTTGCCTATCGCTCGATAACATCCAGCCAATTGGATACGATCACCAGGCTTCACTTTATCTACTAGATCATCGTCCAAAATAATATCAATCGATCTAGTCAATAATCCGGGAGGCATTTTTTCTGGCATTTCTTGAAGACAAATAGTCTGATGATCACGGTACACCGAATATCCAAATTCTGTTGTTAATGGATTACCATTTTCATCTTCTGTTGGATATGCAGATGATGATGGAATTTGATTTCCAATTGAGGTAGAATCATGATATTCTTTGCTACTAAAATTGCCGGTCTTTTCACAATAGTGAACGCTTTTAGCAAGTTTCAAGCGTACAAGAGAACCTACCGCAAATAAAATTTATTGTTAAAATCCGGAGTACCAATTATTTATAGGATAATATCAAAATAATAATTCATTTACATCGTGAAACAATTCCTTCAATACAAATTAACTTTCCAAGATGAATTGATTTCAATGTTCGTGGATTAACATGATGATGAAAAGTTCCATTGAATCCGATATAGAAATTTTGCTCATCAATGTTAGTACTCTTCTCAGTATCATCAATACCTGATGAAATATTTTTTATGATATTTTTCAGAGCTTTTTCGAATGCTGGTATCCATTCATTGGGGGATTCTTCTAACCTAACATAATATAAGTAAGCTAATTAGAAAGCATGCATATGCAATCGGCTCGCATTAATATAAATTTTTTTTAATTAAACTAACTAAACGAGCCAATTGTATATATGTAAGAAATTATAAACATAACAATACTTTTTAGCATTCTCTGCGTGATAATAACGTAATTCATTAAGATTAACAATAAAACGTCTTTCACCATTTCGTAACATTTGTACGATTTCAACCTTATAGAATTTTTCGCTGCCAAGTTTTTCCTATAATGTTAATATAATCCATGCAATACCATAATATGAATTCAGAACAAACTTCATAAGTTAAAACTTATTTTGAATGCTTTATCGCTTTTATAATACGCGTTGCGAATATTTTGACGCGTTTAGAATTGTGTCTTTTGCCTATTAGATAAACTCTTATACCTTATCAGCTTCTAAAAATTCTTCAAAAAAACGAACACGATCTAAAAAAGCTTCATCTTGTAGTTTTTGTAATTCAGTATTCGAGGCCATTTTTATAGCGAATTCAGGATTCAAAGAATTAGAAGTTATCCAAATTTCGAAACGCGAAATTCAAAATGGATTATAATTGCACGTGGATAATTGACTTTTATGTCATCATCATCATCATTAGCATATTTATAGAGCTACATTGTCCCACCTGTCTCACAACTCAAAATGACACTTAATCCACAGTATGAATATTATAAGGCCCTGGGAATCACTCCTACTGCCTCACCACAAGAGATAAAAAAAGCTTATAAGAAATTAGCTTTAAAATATCACCCCGACAAACATAAACAACGTCTTGATGATGATACAAACATAGCTTCTATTAATAATCAATTTATTTTGATAAATGAAGCTTATTCAGTTCTTGCACATGAAGAATCTAGGGCTCGGTACGATTCTCTGTGTTCTACAGGAAAAGCTTCAGATCAAGAATTATCTGGCGATTGCGGTGAAATTCAATTAATGCACAAACTATTCCGCGAAATAATGACTAAGAGAGAACAGATAAGTGAACTCTCTGAATCATTTGAAAGCCTTGCTATATCAATGGGCTGGATAATACAAACTCATAAAAATGAAGATAAGCTGTTTAATGCATTTGAAAAAGCAATATCATTAATTGAATCCAATATTCTTGAAGACGCGGATATTGGCGAACAAGCTTCATCGGATATAAGCCTTTCCTATTCTGAGCTTTTAACACATTATCTTTCCGATGATGATGTTGTATTAGTTGTTGAAAATCCTCAATGGATTATGATTGAAAAAGAACCATTAATTCATCATCATCAATTATCGGAATTTGCTGAATTTCACATGTTGTTGATAAAATCGGTTAAAATTATTATTTCTCCATTGATGATGGCTTGTACTTATGGGACCTGGGGTGAACAAAGAATTAACTTATTACAAAGATTTACGTCAATAATGACACGTTATATACAATATCTTGAATTTATTCAAAAAAAAACAACAGATGAAGGATTTGAATCCATTGTTGAAAAGGTTTTGTGATTTTTATTATAGAAATCTATTTTATTTATTATTTATTTATTTTATCTTACCAAAATCCAGATGAGTACCCAGAATATCCAATCTCAGGTTATAAATTTATCGAAACATCCAATTTTATCCAAGATTTCCAATGGTCGATTTGGGCTAAACGTTTATCCTCTTGTTAATCTTGCAATTTTGCTCGGACCATCCTTTGTTGGCCAATCAATTTATTGGTTTGTTATTTTATTCTTTAAATTATTATTATTTTCAATATAATTATTTTTTTTATTAAATTTATTTTTTGTTTTTTTTTAATATTAGGTCAATTCTGGCTGTTATCCTTTTGAGTATGGTATCTGTGCATCGCAATGAAGAAGACTTAGAAAAATTTCAGCAATTTTTGAATATTTTTGATGAAATTGTCACTCTTTTGGATAATATAACAAGTAATATCGATATTGACTGATTTTCTGCTCATGGAATCGGCTAAGGACTTTTAACATTGCTTATTTTTTTATTTTTTTATTTTGCAAGGGCATGTACGCTAATAAAGTTATTGCTTTTTAATTGTGTAATAAATAACAATAATATTGTAAACTCTATGTATTTAATACATCACATAATATTACATATATTTACAATAAAAGGCAACACATATGTATCAATAATAAAAAAGATTTGCACTACTAAAAATCTTCGATTTGTTAGAAAAGTCATTCCATGTTCTAATCTTCATTAATGCTTTTTTTTACCTTTTTTTGTAGTTACAACTTTGAAAGCGCCTGCACTATTTATAGAATGATCATCCTTTGTGTTACTGTTACCCGTTCCCGTATCTTTACCTGACTTCCCTTCCGTATTAGTATTCAAAAAACTATTTAATGGTAAACCGCTAGCATCTGCCTTACGCCTCTTAATAAATTCATCTGCAAATCTTCGACCATCTAAAGTGGGAGAATTAGCATAAACCGATTCTTGTATAATTTCAATAGTTGCAGGAGGAGGATCAAGCGGAAATGTGAGCAACATTTGAATAAAATCCTCAACTATAAAGAATTTGGTAAGAAATTAAAATAAATCAAAAAATAATAAGGGATAAAAATAAAATAAAATAAATTTACCATTCACATCATTTAACCCACGTAAAGCCTGACGACACCATTTTAAAAATTCTTCAGAAGGGGGTCGGGGTGTAGAATGCTCATTAGAACTGTTAGCATTAATTGCGCCGCTGTTTGCAGAAGTCTTTGATAAACTTAAGCTGACGGGAGTTGATCTATTAGTATTTTTTAAATGTTCTGATGGTTTATTTGATTGAGTTTGTGATCTAAATTATAAAGTAAAATTAAATAAATACATACATAAATAAATAAATAAATAAAATTTAATAAAATTAAATAAAGAAAAATATATATATACCTTAAGCCATTTATACCCTTGTGCGAATCCATATCCCAAACCACAGTAGAATCTTTTCCGGTAGGCTTTGTTGATAATACATTTACAGTAGTACCAATGTTACTTTGAGGAGATATTGCAGTAGTCGAACGATTATTTGATTTGCTAGCAACAGTTGTCCAAGCGGCGTTCATAGATGTAGATCCTATTTTCTATAATAACAATAATAATGAATGAATGTAGCTTTATTGCTAAGCTTTATTGCTAAACAAAAAAAATTTGTTACAAATGTATATATTATACAAAGAACACTAGATTAACACTATTTTACATGTACCTTTGTTCCAGGGCCACCGCTTCCCGTGGCTACGGTATCCGCATAACGTTTACCCATACTATTTGTAACAGAAGTGCTAGTTCCAGAATTAGCACCAAGCAAAACTTGTTGTTGCATTTCACGAATTTTATTACGTCTTTTCATTGCTTCTTCTTCTTCTTTTTGAATTTCCCTAAGTGTTTTTTTGGGGGCAGAATTGTTTGATTGCCACGCTGGTGTAGTTACAACAGGAGAAGTAGAAAGTGAAGACGAATTTGATGTACTAGACGAATTTTGACCAATGATACCCCAAGAAGAATTTGAGGGTGTTGATTCTTCTTTAGTAACCATAACAGTAGCCTGAGCAGTGACCGTAGACACCGCTTTACGTTCAGCAGCTTTTCGAGCTTCCATCTCTTGAATTTCTCGCAGTGAAGGAGTTTTGTGAGCAGTGTGGTCTTCATCTTTTGCCCATGGTGCAGGTGAAGAAGGAGTGATAGAATTATTATTTCCCCATGCTGCGCTGTTAATTTTCTGTGGCTGGGGTGCTTTGGCAATTGGTTGATTGGAAGTTTGTTGAACAGAGGTAGCGAATTTTTCTTTTTCTTGTTGCTGTTTTTTGCGTCGTTCTTCTTCGGCCTGAATTTCGCGTAACGAAGGTTTTGTACGATACAATTCTTCTTTCTGAACAAAACGAGATGTTTCATCGACAATATTCTTTGATGCAGATGATTCATCTTTTCCTTCATTAATTACTTTTTCATCAATTTTTTTTGAATGTGTTTCATCATCTGCTATTGCCATAGACTTAACCATCTCATTAACTTTACTATCAAGTGACGAATCTTGAATATTTCCACTCATCATTTCATATTGTCTTTCATTACGACGTGATGATTGCTGTAATCCTTCTTTCCTCAAACCAAAATATCCAATTTCATCTGACTGAGTAGCACGTGAAGGAGTAACTCCAATACCGGGTCCCCATGGCGATGATGGAGTTGGTTCAGTAGTAGTTGTGGCAGGCCAACCTGTGGCTCTCGTGAACGGAGAAGTTGGCGCATTTGATATAGGGGCTGATACCGGTCCAGACATTCCTACATAACTTTGGTGTTGTTGCCTAATGAAGGCGTCTGGGTAAGAATTTTGATTCTGTTGATTTTGTTGTAATTGTCTTTGTTGCAGCACCAAATATTGTTGTTGACGATCGATCTGTGAAGATAACACTCGTTGATGATCCAAATAGGTTTGAGGCGGTGAAACATTAAAGGTAGCGGAATTATTATTAAATAAAGGTGGAGAATTAGGGGCTTGTATACGAGGAGACAGACTTTCATTATTAGATGTAAAACTATCAGTTTGTCCCCATGTATTATTTGTAGAATTTAGATCTCCCCATCCCCCATCATTTCGCCCAAAAACACTGCCGAATTGGTATCGATCAAATGGAGTGTTTGGTACAGAAGCAGTTCCGCCAAAAGGATTAAATCTTTGTTGATCCAAAAACAACTGTGCTGTACTAGGAGAATTAGGACCGACCCAAGACCTTTGGAATGGATCATTAACCAGGCGTGATGAATTATTAGGCATAGAGATAGTTAAAGAAGGTCTTGAACCAGGTATCTGTGCTGAAAAAGGCCTTTCATCATCACCTGTCTTTCGTATTAAGACACCTAAAGGTTCAAACGTAGTATCCTCAACTCTTTTAACTAAAAGACTATGAACAAAAAATCCGCCTTTGTACCATTCATTCATTTCTTGACTACTAAAGGGTCCTAAATAATTTAATTAAGTAATTGTTAAATGACATATTATTAGTATAACACAGTTAAAAAAAAATATTAGTGTACCTTGAATGTTACCACTTGGATCACGGTACATCCATTTATATTGTTCAGACGTTACTTTTCTTGATTCAACATTTATTCCCGCACCAGAAAAGAGACTAGCCGTCCCAGAATTACTATCTACAAATGCATTGCTAGTGCCAATAATTGAATGTGCAGAAGTATACTTATTAGTCTTGCCCGTTGGGGATAATGGTGGTGTATTACTTCCTACATTTGAATAAGCAAATGCTTCTTTTAACACATCGTCATCTTGATCTGGATCAAAATGATGAGGTAATAATAATTGCTGATGTTGTTGTAACAATTGTTGTTGACGATATTGATGTTGGTGTTGCAGTAAATCTTGTTGATCTTGTAATATTTGCTGCTGTTGTTGTTGTAGTAACAACTGTTGTTGCTGTTGTTGAATTTGTTGATGTTGCTGTAATTGTAACTGCAATTGTAATTGTTTCTGTTCATTTTCTTGTCTTTGCTGTATTTGTATTTGTAATTGTTGTTCTTGTTCTTGTTTTTGCTGTAGCTGCAACTGTCTCTGTTGTTCTAAAATCAATTGATCTTTTTCTCTGTCTAGTTCAAAGCTGCGATCATCATCTATTTCACGTTCAAGGTCTTTTTCGTCATCTTTACGATTATTTTGTGGTTGTTGTAATAACTGATGTTCTCCTTCACTTCTTTGTGAATGTTGAAACGATGTTTGTTCTCGCTGTTTTTCTTGATGAAAGTCTGTTTGATCTCGTTGTAAAGATGATTCTTCAATTTCTTGATTTGACTGACTTTGTGATTCTTGCCAATCCTGTAACACTTTATTTTTTTTTATTTGACGTTCATGCCGTGTTTCCTGTTGAAGACCAAGTTGCACCGAAGTATTTTCCTGCAAGTCCTCCATAAATTCATTCCTTGTGGAATCTTCAATACCATTCATAGATTCATTGTTCATTTCTCTTTCTGATTTGGTCGTCACAATTTCACTCTGGGAAGACTTACTATAGGTATTTGCATCCGATCGGTCGGTCGGATTTTTCCTTTCAAGCTGCATTGGGAATATATAATGTCATACCAACTCGATTTCTCAAAATTAGATTTTCAATTAGTCGCTCACTAACCTCTTGCTCAAATTTCTTGCCACGTTCGGTATCCTCTTTCTTAACTTTATCTAAAGTTTCATCCTCTACATTGTTCCCGGGAATTCTGAAAACCCCATTACTATCAAAAGTCCCCACTGCATGCCGTGTAACACCATTCCACACTGGATCATCTGCAGATGATAAGTTGAGAGATCCTGATGTTCTAGGTGGACGACTGCTACGAGGACTTGTTCGCCCGCTAAGTACTCCACCAATAATGCCACCAAAACGTTCGCTTCTCGGTGAAGTTAGACCAGTATTAATATGTTTTTCACCACGAGGAGGAAATGGTACTCTATCTCTTTCAACACGTTCACTTCCAGTAACAGTTCCACTCGATGCATTGGAAACGATGCGCCGAGTAAGTTCACTATTAACAGACGTGCCTGACAAAAGCTATTAATCGAGGTGAAATTTTTATATTTAATAATAATGGAATAAATATTGTTTTAATATGTAATGAATAAAAGAAATTCCAATGCTAAAAATTCATCGATTATTGATTATAGTAATTTATTTTTGGTTGATCAATAAATATTCTGCTTAATTCAATATTATGCTAACTACACCCAAAATTTTGATTATGAACTTTCTAAACAATTTTCTTATTATAAAAAATAGATTCAAGGTGTTACCTTTTGTTCCTGTTCTGTATAAATTATCATGGCCATTGGTTGTAGTGGCTCCTCACTTGTAACATATTCATGTCTTTCGAATTCCAAAGGTAATCCTACTGGCTTATATAATTTAAGCATAAATTCTTTTGAGTATTTAAAAGGATTTAGTGCAGAATCACCTGCACCAGGTACGTCAGATTTCTCAGACGCTTCACTATGAAGTGAACGATTTGACGTAGTATTATTATTATTAGCAGCAGCCACTGAAGACCAAGAAAATGTAGTTCCGTTGCTATTAGTATTATTTGTAGGATTTATATTGCTATTTGCACTTGCAGAAATGGTAGACGAATTAGTCGTTGCATTAGATGAAGTCAAAGTAGGAGAAGTGGAACGATTACTATCGCTCGTTGGAGTTTTAGGAAACCGTCTCATCCTTTAAAATTAAATTTATTAAAAATTGAGTTAAAAATCAGAAATACTGAACTAGCTTCAAACTTGGAGTTCACCGAAAAGCCAAATGGTTATGAGTAATTACCATTCTGGTCCGAAGTTCATGGTGTTGCTTGTAGCCATATTAATTTGTACGAAATTTGAACGAGTTTATTTGTGCTATTTCTTGTTCCGATTTACTTTTTGAAAATCAAGTATTGTAATTAAACCAAGCGTTTAGAAAATTAGTAGCGAAAAAAAAAAATCGTAATTATTATTGGAAGATTTTAGCATCATCCATGTATACTAGGTAATGTCATATGATAACCATATGATATTTCAACATATATAGTAAAAACTTTTATTACGTTACTAGTCAATTATTTTTTGTTAAGTCATGGTTGTTTAATTAATAAATAATATTTTCTATAAATAGCATACTTCAACTTGGATGGTTTTTACCGCAGTTTAATTAATACTTTTAACGAAGGATTCTTTTAAAACAAATAAAATTCAACTTTTTCATAGTTTTTTCAAAACTATCCGAATAGTAACTGCCTTTTAACCTAAGGATTGTTCTATTTGTTATATAGGAATACAACCAATACTAAATATGCGTTATTAATTTTATAAAAATTTATTTATTTACTACATTTATTCAAAATTTCTGTCTAATAACAGTCAAAAAACGGACGAGAAGAAAAAAATGGTAAAAATATATTAATATTAAAGGAAAAATTTCTTAGTTTTATTTTCTTAGCTATTTTTAGACCTGGTATTATATACTATGTAATTATAATAAATTCTATTATTTGATAGTTTTGGCCAAAACCTGGGACGACGTGCGTTAGCCGCTGCCAGATGATTTAAGCCGGTGTATCGACAAAACATTATATTTACGACATTGTTATTATTGTCAAATTTTATAGGGATTTTATAAATTTAAAAAATAATATCACTATTATTTATTTCTAATATACAGAAGCTCAATAAATTTAAATATAAAACAAATCAATATAATAACTAATAACAATAATTGAGCAATTGTATAATACCTTCCTTCTAACAAAACGTTTTTATAAGATACTATATGTTTGTTTAGTACATCTATAAAATTAAGTACGGTTATAAAATTACTTATCCTTCTTGTCCAAAATCTTCTGTAAATTTCGTATGTTCTTCAATGTCTTTTGCGTTAACGGTAGGTCTAGAAACTTGTATGGCTCTTTCAAAATCTTTAATAGTTAATTCAGGTTCCTTTAATTGATCAGATTCAACTTTCATCCAACTCATTTCCATGGCACCGTCGTCGCCAGGTGAACAAGGAGTTAGTTTAGTATTTGCGTCGACCTTGAAAAGGTTGTCCAACATTTAACATTGAATTCATTTACCAAAAATTCATAAATGATGAGGAATAACATACCCGTTTGAAATGTGTTGCGGTTTGAACTTTACGAATAGGTTGCATTAAAGCGTCGCGTACAACAACAGCAATATCAGAACCAGAATATCTAAAATAACAAAATGTTAACACAAAATGTGAAGCACACTTGATATATCGGCATAAGATATCCTTACCCTTCTGTCGTTTCAGCCAAGCGTACAAATTCATTATCAGTCAAAGTGCAAGGTGTATTGCCTACATTTAATTTAAACAATTCAACTCTTGCAATAAAGTCTGGAAGTGGTATGTAAATTCTTTTTTCAAATCTTCGTCTAATGGCACTATCTAATTGCCATGGGATGTTCGTTGCACCTAACACAAGAACTCCACTTGGATCATTTCCCACGCCATTCATTTGAACGAGAAACTCTGTTTTAATTCTTCGACTTGCTTCACTTTCACCTTCACCACGTTGTCCACAAAGTGAATCAACTTCATCAATAAAAATGATTGCAGGTTTATTTTCACGAGCCATTGTAAAAAGATTTTTGACAAGACTAGAAAATAAAGATTTAATTAATGTAAAATCTTATTTTAGGGAAATACCTTTTTTGAAAAAGAAAAATAAATAAAATAAATAAATATAATTTGTTATATTAATAATTACCGTTCACTTTCACCCATCCATTTGCTCACCAAATCAGATGAGGAAACTGAAAAAAAAGTAGAATTGGCTTCAGTTGCAACCGCTTTTGCAAGATAAGATTTCCCAGTGCCAGGAGGGCCATATAGTAATATACCCGACCATGGTTTCCGCTTGCCTTACACAAATAATCTTTTGGTAAACAATATAATGAAAAGAAATCAATTATATATTTCTATAATATCTACCAGTGAACAATTGAGGAAACTTGATAGGTAAAATCACAGCCTCTTTTAATGCTTCTTTAGCCGTCTCTAGTCCAGCAACGTCATCCCAATGTACATTGGGCTTTTGGCTCAAGATGGCACCTATGAATAATAGTTAATTAAATAAATCGAAAACCTTTCGAATAAAGCGTTTAAAGTCATATAATATAATTACTTGTTAATGCGCTCTGTAATTTTTTAGTTTCTGCATCTTCATTGTCATCATCTTCGCTGCCATTTTTCTTTCTGTTAAATAATAAACAAATAAATGTATTACAACGATAGATAATCAATAAGTCACGCTATACGAAAAATTTGATAATTAATACTGTGTTAAAGATGTCTCTTTATCATTTAATTACATCATACAGACCTTCCTTTTCCACCTCCGCCTCCCTTTTCGGAACCATTTGCTCCAATAGCCTTCTTCTGGCGGCTGTCATCTTGATTTGCTAAAAATTCCTTTAGTTTTTCAGCCCGATTGAGGTATTCGGTGAACTTTTTACGTATGGATTCTTTCGTTCGTTCATTTTTCTCATCTATTGATATATGAGCGAGGAAAGTTGATATTGGTTTATATATTTATCACTCACGACTTATATAAAGCTAACGTTTTATCGATCAATTCTTCATTTTAAATTCGGAACAAATATGTTTAACTCGCAAGGTTGAAGCCATAAGTAAAGCTTATATTGTTATATGAAAGATAAAAAAAACTATCGAACAATGTGAAAAGATAACTTGAGTACATACATTTCATTGCATGCATGAAATAGTCTAAAGCATTATTATAATATTTGTATGCTTGTTCGTAGTTTCCTTTGTTATCTTCATCTGTAGCTTTTTTTACTATTTCGATTGCTTTCTGTGAAGAAGAAAACAGTTAATTGAATAATAAAGTTTCGAGAAACAAAATATAAACAAATTCTTTATTTACAGCAAGAAAATCACAATTAGCCATGATTCAGTGAGTTATCAGTTAAACTATCGTAAACGGTTTGAGAAGTAAATAACAGTGAGAAACTGGTTTGAAATAACTCTCAATTTTTTCCGCGTTATCCCAGTAATTTCCGCGTTATACCAGCGTATTACAACATCTCATCTTTATATTTATTACCCAATTTTAGTATCAGTATCATCATGTGATTGCTATGTCATAAAAGTCATAATAAACACTTCCAAAATTAAATTATACAATTTATAAAAAGTTCAAATTTTATTAAAGCATCTATAGAACAGTAAGATATTTAATGAAATATATCAGGATTAGATGAATCAGTATAACTAGTGAAATCATTGAAATCACTAAAATCATTAGGCGAAGGAGATCTTTGAATATTTTGTGCAGCGGGAGAAATACTTTGTTTTTTTCTAACAGAAGCAGCAGAAGGTGGAGGCGGTAAAAGAGGAACAGTTTTTGTACTTTCATCAGTATTAATACTTGAAATACTATCTATATGCCGCGTATTATGCTATTATGAAAATAATGAATTTTAGAATGAAATTTTTAAAGATTTTGCAAATCATATATGTCATGTAATTATGTTCTTACATTGCCAATCTTTAATCTAATTGTTTGACCTTCTTTCAAACTATAGTCTCTTTTTGGTTGCTCTAAGGCTTTTTTAGAATATTCAGCTGACTCCTTTTCTATTTTGAGATGTCTATTATACACAAAAAAGTGTCAATTATCTAATAGTAGAGGTATAGAATTATTAGTAAATTTAAGAAGATGATTACTTGACATGATCTTGTAAAGCTACTTGAAAATCAAAAGCTTCCGAACGTTCTTGAAATCCCATGCCTATAAATGCATGTCGACCATCATCTTCAATACGCAATACAAAATATCTGCTTGAATCACGTACAGGTTCAACTGTATTAGTATCAGGATCATATAAACACTGTGCGAATAGTTCTCCTGATGTAGTTGTTAAAATGTGTTAAATATAAGTTAAAAGAAGACTCAAAAAATAAACTTATTTTACCAGTTGTCCCATCTTCTAACTTTATAAAACACTTTTCTCCTACGGAAATAACTCTTAAACGTCCTTTCCATAAAAAAGCCTCCATATCACCCCATTCTGATGCTCTGAATTACAAATTTTTATTAAATGTGGTTTTTTTAAAAAATTATTATATAACATAAGCAATTACTTGTATTCTCGACTAGATGTTCTCGGCGGAATTTTATATACTAAGATCACAATATTTCTTGTTAAAAATCTTGTCTTTATTAGAAAAAAAAACTAATATAAAACATACCATAACATTCACGAATTACTAACAGTACGCTTTCGTACTCGTCTGACATCACAATGTCCAAAAAATATTGCCGGAAAACAAAAATAACGAGTTTATAGTTATCACGCAGAAAATCATGTGATAAATTGAATATCATTATCAGTACCGACTAGTTAGTTTTCCTATTGGTAATTTCATAGAATTTTTGTTTGCTTATTATTTGTTGCGACTCCAATGAAAAATACAGTACGTTTTAACACTCCTTACGAAGACGAAGAGCCAAGAAGGGATGAAGGACGCGAGAGCTTTAATGGATATGCGATCTCGGGAGATTCAATCGTTAATCATAGGAACGGTGTTGGATATGGCAGTTCACAACGACCTTTTCAAAATCTAATCTTTGTTTTACATGGGCTCGATGAGTATCAAAAGCAAAGACTGGAAAGCAAAATATTTCAACAGGGCGGTAGTGTCTCGTCAATGATCAGTGAACGGGTAAAATTTTATTTTCGAATTCTTTTTTCGTATTCGTCCAAACATTTTTGTTGATTTACTGAAAATTTCACTTTGTGTGTTAATATAAAGGAAATATTTATATTAAATTTTTTAAATTTAGACGACTTATCTTGTAACAACGCAAGAGTACCATGATAGAAATACTGAAGAAATTAACGAATTGGTGAAATCTAACAATGTACAAATCATGTTCGATAATTGGATTTATGAAGCGGCAAATGCGGCAAATAATATGCATGAGGACATCGGGTAAATAAAATGTTTAATAACCCTTTTATATCGTCGCTTTAAGTAATAATTAAAAATTGTAAGAATTATATTTTCAATAGTAATCCAAATAATCACCGTTATAATCGCCGTGACAGAGATGATGATAACGACTATGATGATGATGATGATAACGAACATGGCCATGAGAGACCTATAAATCCTATAAATCGAAAATCAAAATCTTATAGTGATAGAACTAAAGATGAAAAGGGCCTAAACCAAAAACATGACTGGGATCATTATTCATATTTTCCAAATGAATATGGTAATAGGAAACGCCACTCTAGAGATGGATTTGCAAGTAGTCGGAGGAGTAATGATGTTTTTGATTGGGATCGAGCATCTAACGATTCAGATGAATCTGATGGTGTAGTTAACGATTTTCCAAATTCTGAAGATGCCGATACTTCTACCACAAAACCTGGATTGACTCATGAAATGCAAAAGGAAAGAATGGAATGGCAAAGTTTTTTGGCATCCGTACTTAATGGCGACGTTATTAAATCGGAGAAACGGCGTATGTCAGGTTCAAATCCAAGGCAAGCGGCTAGTATAAGTTATCAAATTTGGTTGGGAATCCGTGCTATAACGCGTGGACGTACACTCGCGGAAGAGAAGTTGATTGTTGAGGAGAGTCGACAGATAATCGATGTTTTACTCAAAGAAGTTATAGAATTTGAGGTAAAACCAGGTGATGTGCCTGCAATTGATCAGGTAGCCGAGATACTTCAGAGAGTTGATACATGTGAGAATCTTTATCATTCACGCAAAGCAATGATGCTTGATAAACCTTTATATAAATCAGAAGAATTTCAATATAGTTTGGATGCTCTTAATTCATGGTTAACGATAACACGTAGTTTGCAAACACAATTAAAAATTTTACAAAATTGGACAGGAAGTGGAATTTTGGAAATTACTCGACCGAAGGATGCCCCAACCGATGCAGAAAATCCTTCTTTTCTTGAACGAATATTGAAAGAGAATAGTTTGAAACAAACTTTTGAAAACCGAACTCTATCGACTTTAGATTCGCTTTTGCTAAAAGCGAAACGTGTAATGATTGATAATGCTGCTGCTTTTGCTAAAATGAAATTACCTCCTTATATCAACGAATTACAGCAACTTCTTAATTTTCCAACAAAACTTATGGAAGAATGTATGAAATTGTTACTTACGTATTCTAATCGTCTGTCCGATCCTACTATGTTGATGGTTCAGCAGATGATGGAGAATTTTCGAATTTCTCTTTCATTAGCATGTCAAATCAAACATCAATATCTCGAGCTTATCAAACCTGCAGATGGTTGGGATATTCCTCCATGCATCGATGAAAATTATAATACAGTTTTACTAGACTCGTTGAAATTCTACTTTAAGTTACTACAGTGGAAGCTCAAAATTGGATACAAGACTGTATCATTTAAGGAAGCAGAAATTTTAGAAAATGAATGGTCTTTTTTAAGTGGCATATGTCGTCATATAGTGGGAGGTGATTCTGAAACTGCAGTACAATTTTGGTGAGTATGTAACTTTTTGTATTTGAAATTTTTTTATTACACATTTACATATTTATTTTTTTGGAATATAATGTATAAAATTTGCTTAATGTTAGGAACTTTTTTATACATATATACATGGGAAAAATTTAATTTAATAAAAACGAATCGGTTTATTAGTTAATACACAATTTTCACACGATTTTAACAATTTTATAGTTCTCTAACGAATAAGTTACTTCAGAATGTCATGACTTATTATGATAAGGAGCTTGGACTAGGACCTACGAAGTCTGATCCTTTAAAATTTTATAATAAACTCTTGGAAAGTGTACGTTTAAGATTGAGAAGATTGATTCGGTTTACGAAGTAGGTACATTATTTAATTTATTTAAATATACTCTTTATTAACTTCATCGCTTTTATGTAGATTTCTTTTCGGTGAACTCGAAAATGCTGCAGAATATTTTATTGATGATAATAATTATCAAGCTTTTATCAAAGGATTAGAGCATACCTCACATGTTCTTGTGTACCCTGATACTTATGAGTCTGATGGTGTGTGCTTCATTGTTGAACGAACGCTTCATAACCGACCTCAACAAATACAAAAACTACTTACTTCTGTTCTTACGTCCGAAAAAAGACAAGATAATTATGATGAAGAATTAATAGGAACGGAATATGTCCTTATTCTATCACCCAGGGTACAATTTGAATGGAATGGTCTTAATATGGTTGAGTCGATGGAACAACTTAATATTGAACTCAAAACTCACCGTATCAGGCTAGTTTCTGGTGCATATCCAAGACTACAAGCATGCAAACAACGTTTTCGCGAAGCAGTCGATGGTTGTGGTATTGAAGTTTTGTTAGAAACGCGAGCAAACGTACCTTGCGTTAATCGCGAAATGACTAAAATTAAAAAAACTGTTTTCAAGCTTGCTAATAAAATAATTGATAGTGTTGCATTAATTAAAGAAAAAACAAAGAATGAAGAATGTCAAGATTTGATTGAAAACTGTTTTAGTTTTGCAACTGAAATAGGTCAACGTTGTTTGCGTTATATGCATCGAGATGCTGTGCGTGCGCAATTAAATGTTAAATTAACCCGAATGGCGATAGATTGGGTTAGTTTTATATGTGATGATTGTGTTCCCACAGATCGCAAAACGTTTAGATGGGCGGTAATTGCTTTAGAATTTGCTATGGCGACAAATCGTGGTAACAATATTCTAGGTTTAACAGAAAATGAATTTGCCATGTTGCGTAGCAAAGTAGGGATGTGTATGAGGTTACTTATATCTCATGTAGATATTATGGGTGCGCGATCATCTCATGAAGAGCAACAACGGCAAGAGACAACTGGTCATCAGAGTGATCTTGTATTACAGTCTCTTCTTCAACTCCAAAATAATTATGGTAATGCTTATAGCGGCAAGGATTCTTTAGTTATGCGAGATGAATGGATGGCTAAGTTAAATGAATTAGAAGCTAGACGCTACGAAAAGGAACAAGATCAACGTCTTGTTGGTAAAGTTCTTGACGATAATCAACCTGAAAATCGACCTTTAGTCTTTTTAGCATCATCAAGTTCAAATATTTCTTTACGATGGCAACAAGGCAAATTTATAGGAGGTGGTGCTTTTGGATCAGTTTATTTGGCTGTCAATTTAGATACTGGAGATCTTATGGCTGTCAAGGAAATACGATTTCAGGATCCATCTTCACTTACAACGCTTTATAGGTCTGTCAAGGAAGAAATGTCAGTTATGGAAATGCTTGATCATCCAAATATTGTTTCATATTACGGTATTGAGGTACATCGGGACAAAGTATATATTTTCATGGAATATTGTCAGGGTGGTAGTCTTGCTTCTCAGTTAGAACATGGACGTATCGAAGATGAAGGAGTAATTCAATATTATGTTTATCAGATGTTGCATGGGTTAGGTTACTTACATGAAAACGATATAGTTCATAGAGATATAAAACCTGATAGTAAGTAGTTATTTTAACAATTAAACTTTTTTATTCTTACCCCTAACATCACATATTATATAAAGATATACTTTTAGATCATAATGGAGTGATAAAATTTGTGGACTTTGGAGCAGCAAAAATTCTTGCAAAAAATCAGAAGACAATGGGCCGAACTACAATGGCACAAAAATCTAAAACCAATGTTCATAGTCTAACTGGTACTCCAATGTATATGGTTGGTTGAAATAAATATACTTCTAAAATAAATTTTATATTAAATAATACTAACAAATTTGTCTAAAATTTAGGCACCGGAAATAATAACCGGAGGGGAGAAGGGTCGTAAAGGATCAATGGATATATGGTCATTGGGATGTTGTGTATTGGAAATGGCCACTGGTAGACGTCCTTGGTCAAATTTAGATAACGAATGGGCTGTTATGTATCATGTAGTTACAGGTCATCCACCTTTACCGGATCCCTCACAGTTATCGGAATTAGGAATGGATTTCTTAAAAATGTGTTTTATTAGATCAGCACAACAACGTCCTTCCGCTAAAGAATTACTGAAGCATCCATGGATCGAAGATGCAGTTAAAGGAGTTTCTGCGAATATGGATTCAAGCGAGTGGACTCATAATGGTAGTATGTTGAGTACAAGCTCAAACTCCGCAACTAATACAACACCTAACACTAGTAGTACTCCCACAACTCCTTTCAGCAATATATCAATGCGAACAATGGAGTCTGCAATGCGGACTTTAGAACTCGTGAGTGATGAAGATTTTAGACCTTCATCCCCGCCATTATCGAATGGTAAAGAACATGTAGAAGATGATTCTCAAAAGATATTTATGATCAAAGATGGGTTACCATCTAGTACTTCAGTAGTATCTGTTGAAAGCGAAGACGGTGTATTAGTTTAGTTCATATAATGCTATTATTTTATTTATTTTACAATAATTTATTTTATTTTTGTACGAAGATTTTGGTTTGATATTATCTATTTATTTAATTATATCCACATTTTGGAAATAAAAATAAATAACTTTAATAATAATTTGACACATTCTGAACATCTTGCAAATTTCGGAGGGTTTGATTTACAAATACTAAAATTTAAAATCGAAAATTTCCGTGTAGTTTTTTTAAATTCAGAAAAAATTTTAGAGTACATGGTACTAAAGGTGAAGATTATCATGTGATTAGGTAATTAATAAAAATTTGTGACATCATTATTTAAATGCCCTGATAAACTATTAATAAAAGTTAAGTATTACAGGTATTCGATAAATTTTTCTTTTTGCCTGACATTTGGGTTAAATAGTTTATATTATGCCTCTTAAATTTTCAAGTAATATTTCTAGACTAGATGTCTTTTTTTCTTCAATAAATAAATAAAATGGATACAAAAAGAAACATGCTACTTTTTCTTGTTTTGATAATAGTATATTCGATAAGTGTGAATCTGGTTATACCGGAACTTGGTAATCTAATTTTGATTAACGTGTTGATTGCTTTGGTTTATGGACTGGTCTATAAACTTAAGGTTCATTTTTCAAAACACTATGTAATAATAATAAAGAATCCTTTTACACACAAAAAATTTTCTTTATTAACTTCAGTAAGTAAAAAAAACTATATATATTATATATATTGGACATACTGGGTATTTTATTAAAATTTTTTTTGAATGTTAGACATATACCACTTATATAACATCATCCATCATTGAAGAAGAAGAACAACCACAACCACCACAAATTTCACCACAACCACCTACTTTAATTGCCAGGATGCAAGAAGAAAATCGACAATTATTAATAAAGTTAGCTGGTCTTGAAAATGAAAAAATGATGAGTAATAGTGATAACGAAGATGATAGTAAGCGTGTACGTAATTTAAGACGTAAAGGTAATAAATACAAATGTAGTACTGGAACATTAAGTAGCAGACATGCGTCAAGCGTTTTTTCAGCATCAACTTCAGCATATGAAACAACCCTTACGGATATAACACATTATTCTTGTGATTTGGAAGAAATGAAACCAAAAATAATAAATAATAATTGGGAAGTTATTGATGAAAGAGCCGAATCACAAAATAAACATCTTTATCTGTCAAAAATTAGGAATTCGGTTGAAGAGCTAGACGTACGCGATATATTTAATATGGATCAAATTAATTCAGGAGCATTGGGCAAAGTTTATAAGTGCACACATCGAAAGTCACAACAAATTTTAGCAATAAAATTAATAAGTTTATCCTCCTCAAAACTTCTTAACGTAACATATTCCGAAATCTTGGCTTGTCGCCTATTACGTCACCAAAACATAATTCAAAATTATAAACAATATATTTACGAAGATTACTCTTCAACAAACGATTATGATTCAGAATTACCTAATTATACACTATGTTTATTAATGGAATATTGTGAACAGGGGTCTCTGTGGGATATAAGGCACAAACGACAATCAAAAAGATTAACTGAACATGAAATTGCATTCGTATGTAGAGAAGTTTTAAAAGGTTTAGAATACATTCATTCAATGGGAATAATACATAGAGATATTAAAGCTCAGAATATTTTACTATCAAACGACGGTATAGTTAAGATAGCTGATTTTGGTTCTTCTTCTTTACATTCAAGAGCTTCATTAAAACTTGGAACTTTATATTGGATGGCGCCTGAAGTATTACATGACCAAATTTATAATAGTAAAGTTGATATATGGTCTTTAGGTATTATGGCAATAGAATTAATTGATGGTCGTCCTCCATGGTTTCCTTTGGGCCAAAGAAAGGTCGTAGAGTTAATAAGAACTGTAGGAACTCCTCCAATTCCATTAAATATTTCTTTAGATTTTGAAAATTTCTTGAGAGATTGTCTTAAAGTAAATCCTGTTGAAAGACCATCTGCTACTGATTTACTATCTCATCATTTTATAAAAGAATTCTCTCTCGCAATTGAAAAATTACAATTGTAAATTATTAGCATACATACATAGTATAAAATTATAATTATAATGCATTTATATTATTATTTAATAACCCTATAAACTATAATTATGGATAATGTGTAAATGAATAGATCCTACTTACTAAATCCAAATCGTGTGGAACGTCAAAGCGGAAGTGTATTGTAATCATGTGATAACAGAAAATATTTGTTACCCATGTCGCACATTTATAGGGCGTGAATTCATAGAGCCGGCCGGAATTATTAAATTTCCTAATAAGAAATTCCCGGAATTATATTTTTAGATAGAAGTAAAATTCGCAGATGTCGCACCGTTAACCAAATATCATTTTATCAAACAATTTATTGAATAAAATAGATGTATCAAATTTGTAATTAATGCTTGAGTATGTAAATTCTCGATGAGATCATTTTATTTCCCTTTAACTTTTGTAACTTTTCTTTCTATTTTCTAGCTCGAACTCTCGAATTTTTTCCTTTATTATTTGTTCAACTTTCGCTATTTCTTCTGGTGTTGGTGAAGTTGATGATTCTCGGTCATTTTCATCATAACTATAAATGCTATAATTATATGGTGGTGGTCGTGGGACTGAACTACTAGTTTTTGCCCACTTTACACTTCTTTCATGATCATCTTCTAACACTCGTTTTTTAACCCTTAACTTGATTTTTGTGGAAACAGAGTTATCTTTTCGTGATGTTCCGCTATTATCATCATGATTCCTTCTACACGATTTTATATTAACCTTTTGGTCTTCTGATTCTTCTTCATCGAAATTCATATTGCCTTGGTTTATAATCCTATTTATCCGTCTACTTAATCTTTTCGTTAATCTTATAGGATCAGATACCTCATTTGGAATATTGTCTTTTATTAATTGCCGTTCTTCCATTGTTGATTCACTATTTGATTCGAGTTTACCAGTAAAACCAAGTAAAAACAGTGCAAGTTCCACTATGCCTTTCAACTCCCATTGAGACAAAGATGATGGATCCTCTAGAAAATTTTTATCATTAGTAATAATACCTTAAAAGCGAAATTTGTAACTATCCTTTTATCACCTTTAAGTATCTTGTTATAGTGCTTTCCAGCATACCAACTCATTTTCTCAAAATATGGAAATCGATATTTTATTGGAACATTAGTACGTTTCTCAATGTCATAAATAGCCAATTGTATTCCAATATTGAACCCATGCAAAAAATTGCCTCCAATAACTATCGAATCATCTGGTGTATATACTGCATGAATCCATCCGGTAGGAATTATCCTAACGTGAATAAATAATTTGTCAAAATTATTAGACATTAAGGAAAATCCTTTGCTAGTAAATAAATAGAAATTCTTACATAGTATTACCAGCAACTAATTTCACTTCAAAACAATCTTTGACCAAATCGGCAAAAAAGGTCATGGATTGCTCTGGTGATGATATCCATCTTGAATACTTCTTTAAATTAGATGGTGTTGGCGGAACAAAATAAAATACTTTTGATCCCCTTATAACATGATAGAAAACAGATGATCCACCAAAATCAATATGGAAATCGGTAAAGCTATCCTTAATACTCATAAGGCAGTAAAGCTGAACTTTAGGATATTCGACCATTTTTTTATTTGGCCACATGTTCTCGACCCAATCGAGCTCTCTATTTAATTTAAAAAAATATCGATAAATTGGTTACGAAAACAAAATTTTATTATTATTTTAGCATACCTTACAATGCGTGGTCGCAATATCGAATCGCCGAAGGGTGTTTCGCTTACTTCCAGGCTTATTACATTTAAGACCTGATCCCGTTTTGGTCCGTCGAAATAAGTAGCCCATTTATACATATTCCAATCAGGAATTTCTTGTTGGGTAGAAACATCTTTAAGAAAGATAAATATATTTAATAAGTGCGCCGCAGAAATGACGTTGTACAACTAGAAGCTACATTACCAATTACATCAACAGGAGTATCATAACCTGATCAAACAATAAATTTTATATTAGTTTGTCTTAAATTAGGGTAATCATCTAATGAACATACCAACAGTTTCGGCAATTTCGCTAACTGTGATGTCCTTATGAGGCATTTTCATATCAAGGCCATCTGGATTTTCGATAATGATAGGCTCTTCAAGACCAAACCAACGCACCCAATCTATTGTCAACTGTTCACCACGTATTTTACGGAATTTGTGCTTTTGAAATATTTTTGAATCGAGAACACGTTTCCATTTATAAGGATTGCCAGTTAAACCATTTTCTAAATCAGCATAATTGACTTTGGAATGTTCGCGTTTTGACTTTCTTATTCCCACTTTATCTTTAATTAAAAAAAAAATTACAAAGCATTAAATTGAGATAAATTTCGTGAACGAATTATAATATCAATTGATTATATATCATTTCACAACGAATTTTCACTTACAGACACTAGGACCATGAGTCCGTGTACAGTTTGGACAATGATATTCATCAATTCTATCACATTCCTCGGAAGGAAGTTTGAGACAACTTGCATGACACCAGACATTGCATATATCGCATTTTATCCAAGTCTCAGTATTTTCCTGGAACCAAAGTGGAACCAAACGTTGTTTATTAGCACAGAGCGGACATTTTTCGCCCGGAGTATCCATAACCTGAGACATTTATCAAAGGTTATCGAACTAACTGAAATTGTTAACTAATATAGATAATTCTAGTTTTACGGAAAAAAATAAAGCAAATTTCCCTCGAAAAAACCAATAACCAAATCTGGTGAAGTAACTTCAATCTATGAGGTCATCATATAAGACATTTAGAATCAACAATAAATATGATTGGTTGTCGTGTAGAGATCTGACGTGACACCACGTTCAGATTTTTTGGTTACGTGCAATCCGATTTTTCCGGACAAATGACTGATTGGTTTAAAAGTCAAATTTTTTAAACTGATTAATAAATTGAATATTGTCTAGATATCATCGCTGGAGATTGTCACCTCACCAGAATTAGGGTAGTATTAAAAATGTCATGAAACTCCGCCCACTAATATTTGCTAATGTTGACATTTTCTTAAAATCCAAAATTTTTAGGAAATTGCTAAATCTTATCAGTGTGATCATCACCACTATAATTTTTATATATGTAATTTTTATCACATAACTACCATGAAATTTGTTACCTATATCACACCTTCTATTTTTGCATTTAAAGTAGCAATAAATATCTACAGTCAACTCTCTATAAATGCACTACTTATAAGTGCATTCCCTTCTTAAATGCACACTTTGATTCAATCCCAAGTATATATAACCTCTAATTATTTACTCTTTATAAATGCACATCTTTTGTAATTGCACACTTTTATTCAGTCCCAAGGGGGATGCATTTATAGAGAGTTGACTGTAATAAACTTATAAAAGTAAAACTTTTTTCTTTTTATTATTTATTCCAGAAACTTGAATTTTTTTAGTAGAAAAAATAAGATTCTGAACTATACTATAAATCTAACTCAAATTTGAATTTATATAGTTTATATATTAATTCTAGCTAAAATTGCATTATAAAGAAATTTTTAATAATTTTTTATCCTACATACCTCTATTTTAAGTAATCTACTAATTGGATTTTGATAAAATTTATATCATTAAATTTATTTTAATAAGTGGAATCCAATAATAGTAAATTGCATTTTTAATATAAATATTGACTGAAATATTGCAAAAAAAAGTACTTTTTAAAAAACTAAAATTAAAAAATTGGTCATAAAATCATAATGATTTTACCAAATTATATGTAAAATAGCTTATTTAAAAGATGGAAACAGGACTTCACTTACTTAACCAGTGTAATCAGTAGAGACCAAGCATAAATTAATGAAAACAAAAGTTGTAGGTAGTGCAGAAATTAGGAAAATAGAAGGATAGATGGAATTAAGGAAGTAGACAGTAATGCAGATTACTTCAGACCATAAGTATAAACTAATTCCAAAATAAGATACATAAGGATATAATAGAAAAACAAGGATATCACTTATACACAAATGATGGATATTACTCCTATCATATGAGTATAAACTGGGTATATAATGTCAATTATTATATCATAGTTTTTGAAAAAGATATTTTATGTTATAATTTATTTGTAATCAATTTATTTAATAAAAGAAAAATGATTTAGAGTTGAATTTTATTTTTGTTGATTACATATTGTTATTACTAACATTATTTGATTTATTGTACTACTAACTTTTATTCTATAACTTATAATCTGATGTGGCAACTCTTATGAGGAGATTAGGACATTTTACCAGAAACTTAAGGTAAAATTTATAATTGAGAATTTTTAAAGATTCTATTATATATAGATAAATTACAGCTAAAAAAAGAAATATTACACTAAGTTACTATAATTTTTTCCTTTTTAGATCAATTAACCAATAGGATCGCTGATAAAATTACTAGTAAATTTTAAATTTTTTTTAGAGACCTCTATTAGAAATACAGCGGGATCCTATAGAAACCCATAAATTTTATCAATAATAAATTAATATAAAATTTATTTTAGTAATTTTTCTATAATTAAATTTATAATTATATTTTTTTATTTAAAAATTCTTTATATTTTTTTTGCATAAAATATTTTATGTTGTTAAAATTTTTTTTTTATTCAATATTTTTTATTTTTAATTTAAAAATTTCATATTAAATTTTACTTTAAAATTAACATTTGTAGTTAATTTTCTCAAAAAGTAAAAAAATATTAGAATCCCAAATAATATCAAAATGTAATTCCAGTATTCAAATTTATTTTGCATTTTAAATGATAAAATTGCTTTTATTTTAAGTAAACTATACATATTTTTGTAATTATTAGTATTTTTTATTTTATATATATATCAAAATTGTGATAATTTGAATTCTTTAATGCAAATTTTTTTGATATTTATTTTTTGGTATTATTTTTAATAATATTTGAGTATTTCAAATTAAATCTAATCCACTAATATTTTATAAATATAATTTAATTTGAAAATAAATAATTATTACTAATTTTTTCAAAAAATATTTACAGAACTTAAAGTTTGCCGCTACCGTAGTACTTAAATCTGTCAATTAATGATGTTGCCACCTTAAGCTACAAAATAATCCTTTATTAAATTCAATAAAATATTAATTAATATATATATTCATTTTAGCATGTACATTTATTTGTACTGATTTTTTTATAACATATTATATATTATATTGATAATAGTAACTTTCGAAAAAATCTAAATTTTTAATAAATTTAAAATTTTCTTTTTAATTATTATTATGGTCTAATGCAAAAAAATTTGTACAGAACCCTGAACAATACTGAATAGGTAAGGTCCAGAAAAAAAAATTTACTATTAGCTATATGCAGCACTTTTGACTATGATTAGTACGCATTTATAGCTCCTAATAACCCCTGAAATTTTTACAAAATATGCATTCTAATCCTCTAACTTCAAGTCAGTTTTTAAAATTTTAATTGGCTCTTTTATTAGTTTTATCAGTACATTTTATTAAGATTTTTTCAATCATCTTTTCAATAATTTCTAAGGCTCTACATGAGCCAGCTTGAGCCGAGCCAAGGGCTAGCTTAGTTTGGCTCAGCTTGGCTTGTTCCAAAAGCTCACAAGCTAGCTCATTTTCAAAATCATATAAAATTTATTATAACTAAAATTTCAAAACGTGATAACTTCGCCAATATCGCCAATATTGCTCCAAATTTAATGATTTTACTACCATTAGATTCGTCTCATCAAGAGGAATCAAATGGTGGTAAATTCATTAAATTTGGAGCAATATTGGCGAAGTTATCGCGTTTTGAAACTTTAGTTTTAATTTACAATAAATCGAGCTAAGCCAGCACCAAGCCAAGCTATAACTGCAGCTTGGTTTGGCTTGACGTGGCTCAGCTCAAAAGCTCACAAGCTGGCTTGGCTCATGTAGAGCACTAATAATTTCTTCTTCTAAAATAATCAAAATAATATTTTTTCATTACCTACTAATCTTACTAATCTTAAAATATTACCAATAGAAATTTCTGATACTCCTGAACATGCTACATGTCTATTTAAATAATCTACTTCATATCTGCAGTTTAGTTTGATCTTTTCCACATATACATTCTACTTTTTTTGCATTAATAATATGAGCAACGTATTTATGTTTAGCCAATCGCTCTTTACCATATTTCTAATGAAACATTATGTATACAATACAAAAAAGATTTTTTTTTTTGAAAAAAAAATCCAAAAATGTACCAACAATAAGCAAATCTAACATTTTACCATTCTAAAATCCAATCAAAATTACGCAAAATCAAATTCTAACCTTATCAAAATTTTTCGATGATTGTACGCATTTCCAAATTCTAACATATTAATAGCCACTAAGATGGTGATGCATCTTCAGCTCCTATATTAGTATTGTTCGGGATCCTATTTGTACATCACTAAAAAAGGATAAGATTTATGCCAAAGAAAAATTTTGTAAAACTAAACATAACGGGCTGGAATTTATATATTTATTAGTAAATAATTGCCTAAATTTGCTGCTAAAATTTTTTTTTATTATATGATACTTTCTTCTTCCTTAAAATGAAGTGGCATACCACTAACAGACAATGAAAAACTAATGATAATAAAGTATGCATAATTATCTTCCAAAGGCTAATTTTATAAAAGAAAGTCATCTGGAACTTAAATTATGCAAATAAGTTTCTTAACTGAAACACTAATTGTACCAAGAGTACAGTTGGGAGCATTGCATTAGACTGGAATAAATACAGTGATTGCACATTTACATCACATAAAACACTTTGGATGGCCTAATCTAACTTCAAGTATGAAAAACTGGAAGTCAATATTGTTTTTCAAATGAATTACAAAAACTAGAACTATTGGAGCTGGTTTAAATGCACAAGAAAATGTTACCATTTTCTTGCATTAAAATAGCAAAACAATATAATCATGAAGTTTTTATATGTCACTTATTACTATGAACTACAGCCAATTGAAGGTGTTTAAGCAGTTGTAAAAGGTGAAATTGTAAGATCTTAAATTATTGCCTGTTTGAAATATACTTTTAAATGCATTAAAAAATGAAGTTAACTTAAAGATTATAATGAACTTTAGAAAAAAGTGCTTAAAATACCAAGGCATATTTTAGTATATTTTAAGGCTAACAAAAATGTCTAATTAATTAATAAAGAATCTAATAATTATAGTGAATCCGATGGTAATGCACAATTTGGTGTAATAATGATATTATAATATTTCTGAATATATACTGATAAGATTTATATAAAAAAAAATGAAATTTAATTTATTAAAAAATTTTTTATTGATATTTTTTTTGATGTACAAATCTTTTTGCACCAGACTATAATTATTAAATTATTAAATTTATATAAAAATATAAAAAAAATTGACTAAACATATGCGATTATATGATTGTTTTTATTTTTATTTAATTGGAATAATATTGCACTTAATTTAAAGGTTGAAATATCTGTCAATAATATAAATTGATTATAAATTCAGTTTTTATATTCTAACTGTATATTTGTATCATTAAATTACAAATTTAAATTTTTTTTTTTTATATTAAATTAAAAATAGTTTATATTTTATAATATTATGTAATAATTGCATATATTACAAAGGTATTTTAAAATAAAATTATTGATTAAATAACTAAGATTTATTAGTTAAAAATTTTTGAATTTAAAAATAAAAATCTGGGTAGCTGAATCAAAAAAAGCAAATTGTAATATAAAAATTGAATTTATAACTTTGTATTACCTTAATGTAATTTTACTGATTAAATTATATTTTAAAAATAATGTCTATTAAATAAAATTAATTAATAAATAAAAAAAAAAAAATTGCTACATATTACCTACAGTAATTATTACTAGTATTATATAATTAAATTTTAACTTTATTTACTAGTGATCATCATCAGTAACTACTTTTATATAATCTTATTACTAGTGATATTTAGTTAAACTCTTTTTACCAAAAATTTCGGGTTCATCACCAACTAGTTTCAGTTTCATTATTGACTAAACTATATAGTAATAATTTTTAAGTTTAAATTTTAATTATATAAAATTATAGTTTTATTATAAAAATATATAAAATTATATTATACATATAATAGTTTTATAAATTCCTTTAAAAAATATTATATTTTAATATGAATTTATTATTTTTTTTTTTTATAAGTAATTATTATAATTAAAAATCCATGGAAATCTATAAAAAAATCATGAAAATACTATGAAATATTGAATTTCGGCATTTCATCTTTTAATTTTAAATGTCTAAACTATTTCAGTTTAGTCAAATGACTAAATATTTCAGTTTTGTCCAGGATCTCTACTTTTTATTTCATTATTGTTTATTTTATTAAGTTATAAATGCTTTATAAATACTTTATTTCTTAGATATATCTTTCTTTAAACTTTATAGTTAGTATCTAAAAAAAATTTGAAATTAGATATTAAAAGTTTAATAAATTAATAAATTTTATATAATTAATACTTACAAAAAGTAATTTATAACTTAATTTTTCTCATAAATACTCTTTCTAATTTTTTAGATTTTTAAGCTTCTTTTTCAGTTATCTTTATGGCCAGTTTTATAAATAACTTTAAAGTTAGATATCAGTTACTATAATATTGCTAATCAACTTACAAATTATAAATATTAATTATAAATAACAAATATCAAATAAACCAACTATTTAACCTTTAACTGATGAATTATGAATATCATCAAAATTAAAGCCAATTATCATCTGATTAACTAATGGAATATAAATATCAAAATCAGAACTAATTATTATCTTATCTCTAGCACTTCTCTAGCTGATGAATTATAAATATCAAATCCAAGGCCAACTATTGTCCAATCATCAACTAATAGATTACAAATATTAAAATTAAAGTCAATTATTATTTGGTTTTCAGCTAATGGATTATAAACAAGATTAATTATTATCTTATCTTCAATTGATAGACTATAAATATTAATATCAAAGCCAATTATCTGATTAATTTTATCTAATAAATAAAGAAAAAATAATTACTGAATCTAATTATGAATAAAATAATATAATAATAATATTAGGCCAGTTCATAATTGTTCAATCAGTATTTGTGATAAATAAAATTTATTTTAAAAACAATTAATTAGCCAATTTTTTGGACTACTAAAAATGCAGATTATTATAATTAAGTTAATAAAATAAAGGTAAAGTATATATAAAAAATATATACTAGACGTATTTTTCTTTCTTATTTCTTCTTTACTAATAAAATTTCTGAAAGATTCTTTAAATAATTTCAAGTAAATATTTTATATAAAAATAATAAGTTAAATAAAGTAATATAAATTTATATCATATAGACTGATTTATGATGGAATTAAGTTTTTATATTCAAAAAACTAACTTTATTAAACAAATGCAAATACAAGTTACATAAAAATAATAGATTTACATCAGCTGACATAAAGATAATGATCATTGTACTTTCTCTCCCGTTGGGCTCTTCCCATTTTTTCCCATGAAGTTATGGATGAAAAATATGAGGATTTTTTGCCTTGAGTGATAGTAAAAGGACTTTTCGACGTTATATGAAGTTATTACTGAGGTCTTTAGTTTCGCCTGAACTCCTTACGGCTTATATTGAGTTAGAACTGTTATCATGAGTCTTGGAGTTACCAATAATACTGTAAGATGGCAGTTCCATACGAACGTTCCCCTGGGCTTTCTGAAAGGTTGAAAAGTAGTGCGTCTTGGTTCCTACACCTTTAAAATCTAACTGGCCAAGTGGTTCGCAGGCCGGACCAGTATTTCTTGGAAGGAGCTCCTGACCAACGTATTTCTTGCTAGTTGATGTTGTTAACTGGGGAGTTAGTCTTCTAAAATAAAGAGACAGAGTTGAGGTGTATGTTTGGTGTTTTTTACTCAGGTTTTTCTCATTGCACTTCGAGTTTTCCTGAGGTTTATGTCTTTATTTTTTGTTTTTTGTTTTTCTTGGTCACTTTTTTTGGTGTAACCTTATTTTCTTTGGGGGATGGGGGGATACTGGAAAATTTGATCATCATGGTGGCTTGGTGTTACTAATTTTAAAATCGATGATCATTCGGGTGATAAGGGGGGTGACAGGTTGGGTGCCGCAGTTTTTGTAGTATCTAGGGGATAGGTAAATAAACGAATGGTACAACTTAAGGTTACACAGAGCTGATCAAAAATTACCAGAACTGAAGTTTTGTAAAATGGTTACACAAAATAAAATCATATATTAAAAAGCGCAAAAATTGTGAAAAATTTTAAATTTTTTTGATAAAAACGCGTAGAAGAGCAGCCGATTTAAAAAGTTAAGATCATTTACGCTAATTCTACATATACAAAGTAGTTTTGTTCAAATTGGATTAGTGTAACTTTTTACAGGTTACTTTCTTTCTCGTAAAAATGACTCGGAATGCAATTAAACTATTTAATTCACAAATATTACTATATAATGTTCAAAATTTTATTATTTTATAGTAAAGTTGTAGTTTTACAGTAGTCTACAATGCAAACATATACCTTTTTAATAGGGCTTCTTCACAAAATTGGGTTCCTTTTTTTAGGTGGTCAAAAATCAAAGGTATTAAAATTTTTTTTCTCTTATTTTTAACATTATCCCCAAACGCCCAGAGCAACCATTGCAACTCTGCTACTTGAAATATCTTTGAAAATACTTCTTCAGCGTCATCTAGTTTTGCCTAAATTTGAAGTTACCCCAAACCAAGTAACGGATTTTGTGGAATATTTTCTTTTTTAATTAAAGTAGGTTTATTTTCTTTTCTTGAGATAGTTTGAGTGTCTTTACGAAGGGTTTTCAAATTCTCACGAAGGCTTGAAGTTCCTTTCTCAGGAATGAGATCGTTGAATCTTCACCATGTTTTTTGTCTACTCCTCATATATATAGAAATAATTCGTTCATAAAGAAAGTTCCTAACTTCATCTTTTAACTCGTGTCTTTCGTTTGTTGCAGGTTTACAAATTAAAACCTGTTGGTCTGCAAAATCAAGAAGTATATTAAAAGATTGTAATAATGGTAAGTTGCCAAGTAAACTGTTGTATATATATATTGAAGAGTATTTGGTCCTAATTCCTTATGCTTCTCAAATAATAGAAGAATTAATGATTCCATCTTATACATAAACTCTAGAAATTCTTAACCAGGAATCACATTTGTTATTTGTGATCGAACATCTTGTTTATATACCACTTGTTCTGAATTAAGAATTTCAGAGTGAGCGCAAATAGCTTTGAACTGTGGATGCGATTTTGTTTGTTTATCACTTTTGGTTAATTTATAAACAACCCAATCAACAATATAGAAGAATTTTGATGCTTCGATTGGTTCTAAAACAATAATATTTTCAGGTATTAAATTACAATCTGCAGTTTGATCTTTCTTAATAGCCTTTTTTCTAAATGTATGTTCTATAACTTTTTGTAGAAGTAAATACGCAACAAGTCTTAGAGTTGAAGAAGTATGTAATTTAGTTACCGTCAGAAACTCCTCATACCAGATACCAGATCATTGATAATTATTCAAATATAGTTCAAGATGAGAACTCCAAGTTGTCAACCACTGAATACCTGGTTTTTTTGGAATAGCCTCACAAGTTATCTTTTTGATAATATTTTGCCATGATTGTAATAATTTATCAATAGAATCCAAATAAAGCAAAACTTCAATAAGGTTGCATCATTCAGTTTGGAGTTGATAAACTTTAGTATTTTGACTATTTTCACAATTAACACTATCATTAGAAGATTCTGATAAAGATTTAAAACTTCCCATAATTAAATTATCAGTAAGAAGGCTTTCAAAAATCCCACAAGAAAAAGTTGATAATTGTAATAAACGAGTATTATATTTTTGACATATATTATTATTTTCTTTGTCTTCTTCATAGTGTTTTTTATTTTTTCGATAATCTCTAATAAACATAAAATTATTAGTAATAATTCTCATCTGTCATTAAATTTTTAAGACGATAAATACCTTCTCATTAAAGAAGCAATACCAGTTCCCATAGAATTAGCTATTCCGTAATTGACACTTTTTATTTCAGAAGAAATCAATGCTGTAATTTGATATTTATTCAAAGTGTGTCCATATGATTTGAGTGTCTGTGTTGAAGAATCTCCTCCAAGTTCATGAATAGTACTCAAGCATATCTTGTGAAATACGTCATGGTTGAATTATTGAACCTGGATACTTTTTTAAAATAAACTCTAATATTCCAAGAAAACCATTAATAGATAAAATCAAGTCAAATTGGCATTGTGGTGAAATCCATTCCATAGGTCCTACTTTTTGTTTTTTGCCATTTACAAACCAATCACGAATTTCTTTTAAGGTATTAATACGAGAATCATCCATAAAGCGAAAGCAAATTTTACTATACAATATCTCACGATATTTTCGTGCATATTTGATAAATTCCTTTAAGAATTAAAATTATAAAATTATTAAAGTTTTAATTATAAATATATATGTTTAAAAATTCTTACCCTTGTTCCTTCTGATATATCTTTAAGTCATATCAGCGGATTTGGTTACTCATTCCGATAGTGTAATTTTTGTTATTTTTTTTTGGTAAAAAGTATTATTAAGACGCAAATAAGGGTAGGCAAATTAAAAATAAAGATAAACAAATAAAATTGTTACACATTCTTCTAATATTATGTTAGGCTGAAATTATGTTAATTTCGGCCAGAATTAAAATCGTATTTCAATATGATTTATTTTTTATTTGTTTATTTTTTTTAATTAATAACGCATTTTTTATTATAGTAATATGTGAGAGAACATTTACTACGCTAAAATACAAAAGATACATTGAAATTTGGTTGCAACGTGAATGTTACCCCAAATCTCTCCATACCAAAATCTTCGTATAATAAAACGAAGTAGCAACTAACGACCCATGTGAAAATTCAAATAAAAACAATAAATTAAAAATTCTAATAGGCTACAGATTCAGGAAAAGCAAGATCACTAAAAACCCAGTGATATCTGTGAACTTCTAAACACACACTAAAGTAAACACTATATGATAATAACTATGTAGTCTAATATAACGCTAAATCTATTCCACTTACGTTTCCTATATTGACACCTAACCCGACTCTTTTTCTCTCTCACCCTGCACTAAAGCCATTCTTTTCTTTGTATCTTTAATTTCTGATGTCTCTAAATCGTCCGTTGTTGACTCTTATCTATCCTCTTTCTTGTTCCCTTTGGTATTATTCCATATTGATATTGAATTAAAATTTATTGATTTAGCTCTCTTGCTGAATTCTTATCAAAATCTTCCATTTGTTTTTCCGAAGGGACTATCATGCTCCTGTTCAACTGATTATTTGATGGACCTGTATTTTGTGTATCCGTCAAACGTCTTTGTTACTTTGTTATCGACGCTCTACCATTTCGATTTAATATTCTTTCCTTAAAACTACCATGTCCATCAATCAGCTCATCACGTTGTTTCAGGAGTAATCCTTTTCCTATATCGTCGTCCAATGTAACATTAGTATCCAAACAAATATTTCCCAGCAAATGTATTTTAGTATACGTTCATCAGGTTTCACATATGGTTTTAAAGTTTGAACCAAAATCAGATCCATATCATCAAAATCCACGTCCAAAAGAAGTTTCGAAGAAGTCGTCTAAAAAAAAAAGATAATAAATAAATAAAACAACCTAAAAAAGAAAAAGGTTTGACCACGAAATATTAGTTATGTTTCGTTAAATAAAAAATAAATAAAGAAATTTTTTGAAGGTAAATACCTTCGAAGTAGTGTCCGTCGGTGTCCTGAACCTACAAAAAGTAAAAAAGACGTTCATTAAATAAAAATGAAAAAAAAATTTTCAACCCAAATAATACCACCATCATATGAGAAGGCTGGAAACTTAAATAAATAAAAAAAAAGGCGTTAATGTTGTTTAATAACGCCATTACACAACCACACCCACCCAAATAATACCTACCGTTATATTTCACTTTGAGAGAAGGCCAGAAATAATAAATAAATAAATAGAAAGGCGTTAATGTTGGTGATACAAATACCGCCTTCATCGCATCTCTTTCGTTGTTAAGATATGTTTAATTGTGTTAACCCTAACTATTTTCCGAAAATTCTGCCATATTTGTCGATATTTTCTTTAATTGTCACACTATCTTTTATTCCATTTTTTTCGCCCAGTCTTTTTATTACTTGCCAACTAAACTTTTCTTTGTCTTGTTAAGGCATTAACTTAGAAGCAAACATTCTGAAAAAATACTTCCAGTTATTTCTTGTAATGGCTACGTTGATCCCGCATTTCAATACAATTTATAGTTTATCGCACTTGCGATAATATCATATGGATCATTTATAGTTTATTTTTTATTTTCTAGGAACGACTTAGGACTTGGTTGTCCAGATGAATTTCCCACATAAGCATTGCAATACTATGAATATCAGATACAGAAATATATTCTCTATCTTCCAACAATAACTTTGAGCGCTTCATAAGGAAGATTTCCATATATAATTAATGGTTTATCAGCATATCTTTTGAATTGGAACTTTCGTAAAAAATGTATAGCGCACCAATTTATTAATGCAATTATACAATCACATGATACAGTGGTGTATAGGGATGACGCACTTATTGCACATGATATTTTTTCATCGCATATACTACTTTAAACTTGGAGTTTGAAATTGCAAAGTGTGTATTTTTGCTTTATTTTTTTTTTATTTGGTATTTTATTTTTTAATTTGAGAACATCACTAACATTCTCTTTTTTTTCTTTTATTTAGGAATTCCAACAATAAAAAGAAGTAACATGAAATAAAAAAAATCATTCAACTAGCATAAAATTATTTATCTCATTGAACCTAAAGATAACCCTTCATTATAATAACTATTTTAACCAACCACAAGAAGTACAAAACAAGCTAAGATTAAGAGACATGATCAAGGTTAAATTCCAAGAATCAAATCAAGAAACACAACCAAAAGCTTTCTAAAAAAAAAGGAAGAACATTAATGACGCTTTAAGATTAAAAAAAAGATGCAAACTATTTGTGAAATTCATACTGAAGTCCAAGGTATTTCTAGAATAAAAAAAAATATTATTAATAACGTTTTCAAATAGAAAAAAGATACTGAAATAAAAAAATTCAAAAATTACCTTTCCAACAAGATCTATACCGAAGTTCAAAGTGTTTCTAAAAAAAAAAATAAAAATAATGTATATAAGGTTCTCAAATAAAGAAAAAAACATTAAAATGAAAAAACGCGACACCCATCTTTTCAACTTGCAATTTTTCTAAGTCCATATCAAAGCTCTAAAGAAGAAAGAACAATAGCGTTAACAAAAAAGATACTGAAACGAAAAAACAGGACACTCACTTTTCCAACTTGCGATTTCAAGGTTCATACTGAAGTCCAAAGTATTCCTAAAAATAAAAGGAAAGAGTATTGTTAATAATAATGTTCTCAAATAAAAAAAGACACCAAAAAATTTACCTCTATTTGCGTATTGCGAATCTATTAAAACATTAACTGCATAAAAATTAAGTCACAAGATTTCTGCCAATAAAATTTTGTGGAGTGACCTATGCGACAATTGTGATACATGATTTGCAATAAACATACATGTATGGGACAAAACGGAATAACTACCATACATACATCACCATACATTGATCACCATACATACATATATCGGTCACTATACAATAAATACTAAATAATCTTTAAAAAATATTAAGTTTCTTTGGTTTTGATGTAGAAGTTAACAACATCATCAAATAGGTAAAAAAGAGATCTACTTTCGTATTCTAGGATCTCTTTTATAACTGACTTATGCTTACTACCCCACCTTTAAAAGATTGTCTAAAAAAATTAGTAACTTGTTGATGATTTTTTTTTTCTACAGACGCGCAAGAAAATGCCTTTACACCTCATTGCTTATGAATTTCCATAAACTCGGATATGTGATACACAAGAACATGTATATATGGAGTAATTGCACTTGGACTGTACAATCCTTTTTCAATGCGATTTGAATTTGGGATAACTCTATCTGGAGTTAAAAACAATTCCAGCCAGTTATCTGCTTCAAATTGAAACTGGTGTGGGTCATACTAATCTTTTAGTTTAAGATTGAAGTAAATTAGGTTGAATCTATCCCACAACTCCCGAATTTTTTTGGCTCGTGAAAGTGGTAATATTTGACCTAAATTAAAATCTTTTAGAACTTTTAACTTATCATTACCCATTAATGATGTATAATTCCATGTATTAGATCCATTCTCTTTCCAAAATTGAAAACGAACTCCAATTCTGTTCATTTCTTTCACAATTTCATTACGACATACATTATCAAATTGATCAACATCTTTTAATTCTAAGCTCCAAAGATGATCAAAAATTCGAAGCATAATATGAAGCTCATCTGGAATCCAATGATCTAAGGAAATCATATTAAAGAGTGGCTTTTTACTATGACCTGGATATTCATTTATTTTCTCCATTTTTTTACTAATCTTCCAATTAGTTTGATTATTAACTTGGTCATGCTTGGATATCTGACACCATAGGCAAAAATAATTTGAATTAGCTGCATTAAATCCAAGACATATAGACAAAAACTTCTAGTCAGAGCTAAAGTACAACTCAAACTTCCAAATTATATTATTAATTTTTAAACCATAATTTTTAAGATCATTTAGTTCTTGAATGAATGGTGACATCATAACTTCCAAAAGTTCATAGCTCTCTATCCCTGGAAAAAGAATGGTTGTATAGTAATGATCAGGTTTGTGAATGTTTTGTTCATCATTCAAAATCCCCATAGTAATCATAACCTGTTTTATTTTCCTTTCTACGTTACGTCCATCTCCAGATATACGTAAATGAATTATTGGATTACTTATATCCAATACCCCTTTAAAGATGAGAGCTGGTATAATATATGTTAGAATATCTTTTGCACTACGATGCCCTCCATTTGTAATGTTTTTAATTTCATCAGTTATCCCATAATCAAAAATATTTGAATTTTCAACAAAATCTAATTTGTCTAAAGTTGGAATAATTGGAATATTTTAATAAGAGTAATTTCAATTTTCTGATTCATATTTTTTGTTATTTTAAGTCGTTGTTCAGATACTATCCATTCACGTTCTAAATCAGGTTCCACTGCAGCTAAAGCCCTATAACCCTCACGAGACATGTAATTTTGGTCAATTACTTGTACTATTGAATTGAGTTTTTTTTCTTTTTCTCTATCATCCTTTGATCCATAAGCAATTTGAAAGCCCATATACTTAACATTATATGATATTTGCTTGAGAATTACTTGATCCTTGCCATAAATCTTAGCTCCTTCAATTTGAACCTGTTCTTTCAACTGATCCCCAAATTTGCGTTGTCTTTTATATATCATTGATTTGCCACAATGTTCAATTGGTTTTATTTGTTTTAGTTGAATATTACTATTACTTTCCCTTTTACTCTCTCTGGCTTGCTTTAATGTTTCTAAGTGAATTCCAAAAAGATGTATTCCTGACATTAATGTCTTTTCATTATTAGGAAAAAGTTTCTAAAAAAAATATATTTTAATAATTAATTCAATTCTAGCAGTAAAAATTTAACACTTACTCGTATAATGGCATTTGCTGCTGCTGTTGGAGACGTGTTTGAGCAAACATCTTCTGAAAAATTTGACCCATACATAACCCTAAAAAATGGCTTTTCTCTTATATAATTGATAGAACATTCTACTGTTTGCTTGTTATTACCTTGACCCCAGGTAGTTTCAACACAATAAGAATCTGGAATTTTATATTTATTTTTCCCTTGAGAGTAAGCTAAAATTGGAGGTTGAAGATATAGACCTTCTTTTTTAACTCTATAATGATAGCTCCGTCTGCCATCAGTATATAATATAACATCTGTTTTGGGGTATTTGGTAATTTCTTTAGGAATGTTTTCGCAAGTTTTTTTAGCTTTAATTTTCGGCATTGTTAAAATTCTGTGTAATACAGAATGTAAAATTCAAATAAAAAATAATTTTTAGAATTTATAAGAATATTCTTTAAAAATAAAAATGTAAATGTAATAAGATGGAAAAAAAATAAATAAAAAAAAATAAATAAAAATTTTTTTTTTCTTTTTTTAAAAGCAACCAGAATCGTCACTATCGTGATACTCGAATTTATTTATATCCGTACTATTATTGTCGATTATACTTTATAACTATATAAATAAATCTATTTTTTGTATTATATCGTCAACTCATAATTAAGTTTTTTTTAAATAGTAAGCATATTGTTTAATATTACCTTTTTTGTTTACAAACAAACAGCCGATTTTGCTTAAAAAAGAAAATTTTTTTTTTTTTGGTTTAAAAATGAAAAAATTTTTTTTTAATATTTTTTCTTTTTTTTTCGTTTTAAAAAAATTTATTATTTTTTTTTTGTTTAAAAAAAAAATTTTTTTTTCATTTTTTTTTTCGTTTTAAAAAAAAATTTTTTTTCATTTTTTTTTTCATTTTAAAAAAAAAATTTTTTTTTCATTTTTTTTCGTTTTAAAAAAAACTTTAAAAATCTTTTTTTTTCGTTTCAAAATAGAAAACTTTTTTCTTTAAAAAAAAAAACTTTAAAATATATGTTTCCTAATCATTTAGACAATTAACGACGAACTGGAACGCCAGCTTTAAACATATAACGGAAGAACGGGCATGTATATTGAGTATATACATGTATATATTTTTTATTTGTTTGTTTGAGAAACATATTAATGTTTCTTCTTTCTTTTTTGTAGGAATGTTGGCTTTAACAAACTGGACTTGAGCATTTAATGGAAGGCGGAAGTGTAAGTAGGTATAAGAGGGAGGTTTTGTTGTTTTGATTTGAGAAACGTATTAACGTTTCTTCTTTTTTGTAGGAATACCAGCTTTAACGAGAATTTAATGGAAGGCGGAAGTGTAAGTAGGTATGAGAGGGAGGTTCTGTTTATTTGATTTGAGAGACGTATTAACGTTTCTTCTTTCTTTTTTGTAGAAATGCCAGCTTTAACGAACTGGACTTGAGAATTTAATAGAAAGCGGAAGTATAAACAGGTATAAGAGGGAGGTTTTGTTGTTTTGATTTAAGAAACGTGTTAACGTTTCTTCTTCTTTTTTGTATGAATACCAGCTTTAACTAACTGGACTTGAGAATTTAATGGAAGGCGGAAGTGTAAGTAGGTATAAGAGGAAGGTTTTGTTGTTTTGATTTGAGAAACGTATTAACATTTCTTCTTTCTTTTTTGTAGGAATACCAGCTTTAACGAACTGGACTTGAGAATTTAATGGAAGGCGGGAGTGAGTAAAGTAAGTATAAGAGGGGAGGTTTTTTATTTGATTTGAGAAACATATTAACGTTTCTTCTTTCTTTTCTTTTTTGTAGTTTTAATGAGCTTACGAGCCAGACTTTGAGACTTTAATAAAAAGCGGGAGTGCAAGTATGTATGGGTGGGAATTCTTTTGTTTCACAAATGAAACCTTTTAGTATATTCAAAACCGTAGCTCGTTAATTTAGGTGATTGTACAACCAAGTCTTTTTAATATGTTTATTTTTATTTTATACAAATCTAGTTTCTACATGCAATTCATGTAATGTATAATACTTTTTAAAAATTAAGTGCATTAGCTGGAAAAAAAATTATAAATAATTTGTTCTATTAAATTTTCTATATTTAATTATTTTAAATTTGTAACCTTCTTTCAATATTGATCAACTGAAGATGTAACACAATCTGGTGAAAGGAGATACCTAATTTATTGGCTTTCTCTATAATTGAACCTATTACTCATGCAAAAAAAGTTTTTCTTTTATTTTTACCCAGAAAAAAATATATTTCTTTACATTTCTTTTTTTTTATTTTATTTACTTAATGATCTATTATTCTTTTTTTTGTAATCCAGAAATGGATATGTAAAAATCCACCCTCACATTTATTACTCTTTACATCCTTTTCTTGTCGGGGTTTCCATTCAATAATTACTTGTCCTCGTTTATATCGTGAGTTCCTTTGTGAATAAATTTTAAATTTTCGCTTCCGATCAAGAGGATTTTCTTCTTCTGTATCTATATCATCAGATTGGTCACCACCGAAGTTACTTCATTTCCATAATAGAATTTAGTTCCCCAATTTGTATCACCAAAGACCTGCGCTAGCTTACTTGACGCATCTGGCCCCCAAAGATGCACTTATAAACACGAGATTTGTTAAAATAGTGATGAATATTCCCACCAAATGTAGCAAAAAACTGACTTTCAGTGCAGGCCACAGTGACAGCCTTTAATCCAATTTTGGTAAAATGACAAGGAAGTTGGCGATGAATTAAAAAAACTAGTGTTTTTTTAAATTCATTTATAAAATTTTTTGGAAGCTTGTAAAAGCCTACGCGAGAAGAATTATATCGGCGTATAATTGCTTTATGCTGACTTAAACCTCGCTTAGATTTAAATGTCTTTTTACATATAGAGCATTGTAAAATATCTTCGGTAAAACTTATGGGCGAAATTGGAGTAGGAGGTAATATATAAACCATTATACCTGAAAAATTCAATATTAACCAAATAAATAAATATATATAAAATTTTTTGACGAGTCCTTTCTTTTTTATTGATATATATTCAAAAAAAAACCTACTTGTTAGTCTGGAAGATAAAAATTTTGGTGTTATATGAGAAATGGGTTTTTTGTAAGAGAAATGGGTTTTTACACGACTATGTTTTGTATAATAATTTTGGTTCGCGACAAAAATTTTTTACTTCAGCTGGTCATTTAGTCAGATGACAACTTATCATCTGATTTACTAGTGTTACAGTACAATTCTGAGCATGATCTGTTCAGGAAAATCTTTATTTTAACCTATAATTTCAGGATAGACAAATCCGCTGATATGTTTTTTAATGAATGCTAGAGCATTTTCAACTTCCTTTGACAAGGTGTGTTCTACAAGATCCACACGCATTTTACTCCATGATGTGAGCCAAATATGTCTTTTTGTGAGTTTTGTAGCTTTTGCCATTGCATGTTTATTTGTATGTTCATATATACCTCTTATATGTTTCCAGCTAATTTCCTTTCTATTATACATTATTTCTCTAGCATTTTTTTCACCTGTATGACTTTTTGATAAATTATTTCTAAGTTTTTTGAATACATGTGTTGGATCACTAATAAAAAACCACTCATCTCCAGTAATAGGATTAACAGTTTTATGACTTGCTATAAGTTTTTGATCATCATAAACAGGGCGAAGAAATTTATCAATATGATAATTAAAAACCTTCCATCCTTCACTGGCTCCTTCTGCATTAGTAATTTCAATAGATAATGTAGATTCAATTGAATCAAAATTAGTTATTTTTCCTAAATACCATTGATCATCTTTTGGACTCTTGAATTCACATATTTCATTAACATCCCATTTTGATTTTGAATGCATTGGTGGACGAATATAAGTTCGATCAATTGTAAATTTTCCAGATTCATTACAATCACGTAAACATACAGTGAATTTTGTTCTTACATAATTGCTATCTATAATTTTTGCTGTATGAAAAGACTTTTTGTCTTTATGAAAATTAACTTCTACGATATCACCAGAAGACCAGGTTGATGCATACCAATCAAAACTTTTTATATGAGTCCTATTTTCTCCTGCACCATCACAAATTGAACCATATGTATGTATACCAATACATTCTAATCTTGCTGCAAGATTAAATAATAAGGTATTTAAATTGTGTGCTGTAATTGTATTAATACCATAATAAGCAATTGGAAATGCAAAGTTATGAGTTGTTGAGTGCCAAACAATTTGATGAACTTGAGTTGCAAGATTTTGTTCTTGTTTTTTGGTTATAGAATTAGGCAATAGATTATTATTTTCAGATGCTGTATGAATCTCATTTTGACATTGCAAAGCAAATAATTGATAATCTTGCATTTCATCTTCAAAATCTAAATATCCAACATAACAATTCTCACGTTAACTCCAAAGAAGACCTGTTTTAAATATTCCTTAATAAATAAAAAAATATATTTTTTACATGCATTTTAAAATAAATAAATACCTTTCTGAATTTTAAAAGAGTCATGAGAAAAAAATCCTGCTCGTCTGTATCCCCAAATATTATTTGTTGTTAAGCTTTCTAATATTTGAAAAGCAGTTTTGTCTTGCCATCCTGAAAACTGTTCGCCTTCATTAATATAATTTTTAAGAGTAGAAATTGATGGTAAGCGCATTATTGTCTTCATTACATTATAAGCTGCTTTTCCAGATTTACTATATACAGATATTGCCCAACGTAAAAACCTATATTAAAAAAAATTAAATACATTAAATTTTTATTATTAAAACACTAATGATTAAATTCTTACATTAGATGGTATCTTGTTCCATTTGGCTTTTCACTTTGAATGCGAATAAGTTCTTGGAAAATAGGATGAAGACTTGAAATATCTATATTTTTATTTATAACATTTTCAATAACAGTATGGGTAATTTTTGACATATTATCTGATATTTCTCCTCCTTCATTTTCTATTTTCTTTTGTAAACAATCTCTTATATTTGCAAGAGTTACATATTGTGTTTTAATAAGCTTTTTTTGATGCTCAATTTTTTCTATAAGAATCTCTTTAGAAGCATATGCAATTTTCACAGAATTTACGCCAGCCAGGGACCTTCTATAAATTTGTTGCATTGTTTTGTAGAGTTTTTGACAATTTTCACATTTATTATCACATGTATTTTCATCTTTTATTATGAATTTACAATGAATATGTCGGTATGCTTCATCTGGCTGATTTTTGTTTTCTAAAAAGGCAAAGGGAGTATGCTCTTTATCATTGCTAACCAATTGGTCTCCTCGAATTTGAACCACATTTTCAAATCCTAAAATTAAATATTTTAAACAAAAATAAAATATAAACCATACAAATAGTTGACTATAAACTACATACCAACGGTACTTTGACCACAACAAACTTTAAGAGAAAAAACATATTGCATAAGATTGCTTATTTCATCAAGAGTTCTTTTCATTGCTTTAACGGGAAAAGGAAGGTCTACTTCTTTTAATACTTGGTCAAACACCCAAACTTTGTAACTAAGAAAAATACCCTGAGCAAATATTAATATTTTCTTTTCTAATTTTTTTTTGTTATTAAAAAAATGAAGTTCAAGACCTTTACTAATCTCTCGTATAACAGTTCCCATAAATTTTCCTCCTGTTAAACTTTCTCTTTTAATTAAAGAAAGAATATTTTGGATATTCGCGTAAGTAGATACTTTCCAGTATGAATTTGACTTACTACGTAAAATTGATCCAATTGATGGACCGGATGGATTAGGTTCCAAAAAAATGGTTGCAAGGGCTGATCGATAACCTTTATATAGTCCTCTATTTTTCAATCCAACCATCCATTGGGAAAATGTCTCATATTTGTAATCATTTATAACACTATATACATATGCTTTCTTTTCTTTTGCATCATAAAAAAGTACACCTTCAAAATATTTATTTAATCTTGGAAAAAAATATACTTTTTTTCCCTTAAGATCAGGTCGAATATGCAAAAGTTCTTGCAATGACTCCACTTTTTTTTGTTGTTTTGTAAATTTACTATTGATATTCTCAAAAGACTGTTTCCTTTTACTCTAATTATGCAAAATTATTATTATTTTAAAACATATTTATAATAATATTTTTCTTTTTATTGCTCACCATTTTCAACTTGTCTTAAAGTTCGTTAAATTTTAGTAGCTGATTAAGTTTTTCTCAAAAATCTAGAAGCGCGACAGAGATAAAATTCATTCTGTATATAGATGAGCATCGTGTCTTTATGGTATGATCTGTTTGTCTCACGATCACTTTATTTTTATTTAAATCTAACATCAAAATTTTACGTTTAAAATGATTATCATATAGTAATATTAATAAATTATATATAACTTCAGTTCTGGTAATTTTGATCAGCCCTGTGTAACCTTAAGTTGTACCCCCCGTTTATTTACCTATCCCCTAGGTAGTATGCCGATCATGTTGGTCACATGTTGGACTATCATTGGATTGACTTATCTAGGTAGATCTTAGGTCGAAGGATCGTTCGCAATGAGGTGGGTGTCCCTTCGGGGATTGCACGACACTAAAAAGTTCCCCATCAGCTGGACTGCACGACACTAAAAAGTTCCTGGAGGTCTTAGTGAAATAGGTTTGTTATCCATAGTATGTAGTCAAATAGGGGAAATTGAATTTTATGCGTTTCTGATAGTGCTGATAGTAGCTCGGAGGTTTTTTACCGATTCTAGGAGTGGGTACGGCGCTGGATGGGTTATGTATAGCATAGTCAACTTTACTCATTTTGAAATAGATTTGGGGGGAGTAGCTGTAGTTATTTATATAGAAAGGGTGGGGTTTTATCCCTTAAACTGTTTTGCGGGCAAATTTGCCCGCAATTTCTAAATTAGAATAAATGACGCTATAAAAAATTCTTTAATTTTGGCCAGATCGTCACATAATTTTGCAGCCAAATTGATCTACATTCTGGCCATAAATTGTATGAGTTAGATATACAGTACAGTTGATCATTAAAATTGGATTAGAAATTAACCCGCAAAAATAGTATCGGAATTTTTATATAATAAAATTTAAACTTTTCTTACCATATTTTTTCTCTATTTGAATATTTATTATAACTTTTTATTTTTATTATAAAAATTTTGCATTATAATAAACAAAATAGAGATAAAAAAAAATCAATTATTATGAATATATAATTAAAATGCATAATAAAATTTTCATTAATGTTCTATATAAAGTCAAATTTTTACTTTTAAATATCAAAAATCATATTAACAAAAGTCGTTTCTCATACCAAATTCTACATATTCTATTAAGCTTTTATATAGCTACAATTAATTATCAATGAAATCGTCGAAGTTAAGTGCAAAGTTTTTTAAAATTTTGTGATTATCTTAAAATACAACTTTTGACCAATGGGTAATTTTCGATTTTCTAATATATAATTAATAAATGATAATAATTGCTGCACAATATATAATTTAAACTATCTTGGAAAAAAATTTTATTAAAATTGCTTTATTTTTCATAAAATTAGATGAGAGCTGAAATTTGGTAAAATTGCGGGCAAATTTGCCCGCAATTGCTTACAGTTTAAGGGATAATCTTATTTATTTTCTTTATATGTAATTTTGGAAGATTATTTGTTCTTTGTTTTTCTATTAGTTCTGCACTTGTTGTGGTACTTTTTAGATCACTCTGTTGTTCTCTAAAGTCACTTCGGCATTAATTAATAAAATTCAAGCTCAAGCTATGTTTGCCTCAGCTGACATAAATAAAATTGATTTAATTATATTATTTTTGTTTTTTTTTAATAATATCATTAAAATTAAAAAATTTAAATATAATTGTCATGACAAAATATTGAATAACTTAACGTGTATGTGTGTTAGACGAATGAATTTATATTCATTAGAAAGAGGTAATCAAGAGCTATTCATAAACCAAATATTACATGAATTGAATCACAAGTTGCTGAATAATTACGTTCAATATGCTTATTTTTAACTTTTGACTTTAATCGTTAATATCTTCACATCTAGTAATTCGATCTGAATGATTTTTTTTCATTTGGGTAGAGTAGGTTCTGGGCTTTCATATGAATATAAATATATATGTTTAGCATATATGTATGCCAAGATATTAACGATTTTGTTAATTAAATAAATTCTTACCAAAAGATGATCTTTACAGGTATTATTGAGCTCTTTTTACTTTACTTAACAAGGTTTTATTTGCTATTTCTGTTTTAAATTGAATAAATTAATAAAATCAATTTTAAAAAGTAATTAACAAGTAGAATAAAATCAGTATAGTAAAAAAAACAAAAAAAAACATTTCAAAAACTCTAAATCATAACTAAGGATGGCGCTGCAAATAGGCAATTGCAGAATAATTGCGATTTGCGGTATTGCAGAACATTGTGGATTTTGAAGTCTAAATATTCACAAATCCGCAATTCCGCAAATAATCCAAAGTACTGCAATTCAATTGCAGTACAATTGCAGTACTTTACAAAATTGCAGAACATTTGCAGATTTGCAGATTTGCCCATTATAGTCTGCCAGTCTGACACAGATTATCAGATGAATTGCGTAATATAAATCATCTGATGATCTCTTTTTCTTTTTTATTGAAGTTTTAAAATAGAATCATGAAGATAAGGAGAAACCAGACAGGAAGTTGTTTTTTTTTAATAAATTTTTTTTTTTGATTTTGTAGAGTTGCCAGACAAAAAGCATAACCAGACTTTTGAAATTGAAATAAGAGAAGGACTGGAAAGGATTTTTGTTATTTTTTTTTTAATTTATTTTTTATTCGTTTTTGTAGTATTGCTCATAGTCAGACTTTTAGAATCGAGATAAGGGAGGACCGGGAAGGGTTTTTGTTATTTTTTTTAATAACTAATTTATTTTTTTTTGTTTTTGTAGAGTTGCCAGAGGAAAAGCATGACCAGACTTCTGAAATTAAGGTAAAGAAGGACCGGGAAGAGTTTTTGTTACTTTTTTTCAAACTAATTTATTTTTTTTCATTTTTGTAGAGTTTCCGGATGAAAAGCACGACTGAACTTCTGAAGGGAGAACTAGGAAGGAATTTTGTTACTTTTTTTTAATAATTTTCACTAATTTATTTTTTTTTTGTTTTTGTAGAGTTGCCGGACGAAAAGCATGACCAGACTTCTGGATTGAAGTAAGGAAGGACTGGAAAATTTTCATTTTTTTTTTGATATAATTTAATTAATTTATTTTTTTTCTTTTCGCAGGGTTAATTAAAGACATGACCAAAATTTTGAAATTGAGATAAGAAAGAACTGAAGGAAAAGATGTTTGTTGGCTATTTTCTTTAAAAAGAAATATTACTAACATTTCTACTTTTCTTTTTATAGGGTTGCTGGATGAAAATATATATAGCAGGGAAACTTAATTTAAAAAATGGACAAGAATTTTTTCTAAAAAACGGCGCAGTTATGCAATTTAGAAAAATATCAGTCTATACTTAAGACAAATGATAAACAAATAAACAAATAAATAAATAAATTTATTATATTAATTTAAAAAACATTTTTATTTATTTATTGTTATAAAACGGTTAAAAAATAATTTATTATTTAAAAACATCAGCCATCAGAATTGTGGAATTGTGAATTACTAACCGCAATTTGACTTCAAAATCCGCAATATTGCGGATTTGAAAAATCATTTGAGGGCCCATCCTTAATCATAACTCACATTTTTATTTTGTATATATTTTTACTAAAAAAAGAAAGAACTAAGGTTAAAAATAAATGAAAAAAGATTTTTCTTATTAATATAAATTAATATTTGTTTTCTTACTTACTGATTAAAAAAAACCTGCTATATATGTTTATAAACTTTTCTAAATTACCTAACAAAAATCTGATTGAAAAGTGATTGAAAAGTGATTGAAAAAGAAAGTAGTTGCCATTGTTATTTTTGAATAAATGTCAAATTTTTTTTTTTTTTAATTGATTTAGATTATCTGATTATGTAACACATATAATTTAAGCTTGTAAAACATAATTCTTGTTAAAATGTGCAAATCTTTATGAAAATCTTAATTTTGGTTAATTCCACGAATTGGTAGATATGTCAAAATCCTTATTAACAAGAAAAAGGTTTGTTGTTTATATATGAAATAGACAGTTTTGGTTAAGGCTTATTTAAATCTAATTATTTGAAAAGAAAATCTGTAAAGTTACAAATAAAGCTCTAAATGGTCCGGATTGGTCTGGGTTGGGAAGTAACCCAGGACCGGACTGAAAAATTAGTTCATTTCGGTCTGGTCTGGTTTATATTAAAAGGAGAATCTGGGTCCAGATCGGACCAGACCAGTTATTTTGGTCTGGTCCAGTCCAGTCCTATAATAAAAAATGTTGCAAAAACATTTTTTTAATTAAATATACTAAGAAAAAACGTTTTGCACCATTTTTTCTTTAAATTAATTAAAAAACATTGCGCAAACGTTTTTTTAATATAATATATTAAAAAAACGTTATGCAACGTTTTTTCGTTAAGTTAATTAAAAAACGTTATGCAAACATTTTTTTTTAATTAAATATACTAAGAAAAAACATTGTGCAATGTTTTTTCTTTAAATTAATTTAAAAAACGGTGCATAAACATTTTTTTTAATTAAATATACTAAGAAAAAACGTTTTGCAATGTTTTTTCTTTAAATTAATTAAAAAAATGTTGCGCAAACTTTTTTTTAATTAAATATACTAAGAAAAAACATTTCGCAACATTTTTTTTTTAAATTAATTAAAAAAATGTTGCGCAAACATTTTTTTAATTGAATATACTAAGAAAAAACGTTTCGCAACATTTTTTCTTTAAATTAATTAAAAAAATATTACGCAAACATTTTTTTTATAATAATATGTTAAAAAAAAACATTACGCAACATTTTTTTATTTAATAATTAAATAATCGCAATGGTTTTAATATAAACCATTGCAAAAATATTTATCGGTCCGGTCCAGTCCCAACCCATTTAATTCAGTCTGGGTTAGATTTATAATCCAAAACCAGATCGAACCAGACCGAATATTTTAGTCCAGGTTGAAACATCAACCCAGACTGGACCAATCTGAATTTTCGGTCCAGGTTGTCAGATCCGTTTTTAGAATTTGTTGATAAAATTGTTATGAATAGCAGCAATCGCATTCATCGCAGATGACCTAAGGATATCTAAATCAATGAAAACATTAAGAAAGGCGGTAGGCAAACAGCCATTGATCAAACTATAAGAGGACCAGTTGCTAGAAGAAAATGACCAACAAGGGAAAGAAGTAATGGTTTTAATGTGAGCGGAAGGATCATGATTAGCGAGTTCACCAGCTTCGGTAAGTTTAATGATGAGATGGCGCAAATAAGAAGTCATAATTTGTTGCATATGAGAACAGCGCTTTTTGCATATAAATAAGTGCATAAAGTTTTCAAGGTGGTCTTCACAAGAGCGACAAGTAAAGATATCAATATATAAATCAGGTCGAAGCCACTTGAGAATTTTAAGAGTAGGCAAATCTTTCAAGAAAAGTTGGAATTTCATCATGAAGTGCCTAGAGGTGTTCTCCAAAGTGAACGAGTCATCATAATTGGATTGATACATTAAAGTATGCCAAGTAAGTGCCCAATTGACCATATATTGAGAAGAGTCTGTTAAAAGAGCAAGGAAACGGAAACGTGATAAATCCAAAAGGTTTTTCATGAAAAAGGCTTGATTGTATTGTTTAAATAAGTGCCAAGGATTGGATTCACAAACAATATCATCATAATAAAGAATGAAGCTGCTTGATTGAAGCTAGAAATTAAAATAGCATCATCAGATATATACGCAGAGTTGGCCAAGGAATCAGCAAAATCATTCCAATAAAAATTGGAGTTAGCCTTGAAGATTTGTCAATAATTAATTGTTGAATTATAGCCCAAAGTTCAAAATTATTGGTTTTATAATAAAGGTGGGAATTTGAGTATGTAGATAAAGAGCATTGCTTGAGGCCATGGATAAACGTTTGTGAATCTGTGTAAATAGAAACCACAGAATTGGCAGGAGACAAAGTCAAAGCAGCATAGATAGCAGCAGCTTCAGTATGGGAAGAAGAAGGCCAATCACGAATAATACCATGTGCATAAGACGCAATAGAATTGAGAAAGCCAGAGTCTTTAACAACTTGTACGGTTGTACCCAACTCAGACATCATGAGCTCCTAAATTAATAAGAGAACTGTCAGTATAAAATATATAAGATGAATCTGGAGTGGTCACAATGGGAGAGGAGACAAGAACAGCTTCAGCCAAAAGCAGAGGCGATATGGTGGTATTCTCGATAAGAGTAGAACACAATACAAACCAGCTGTAGATTAGACCACCCTATGATTTTCAATTTGAAAATTTGATATTTTGAATTTTTCAAGAATTAGTAAAAAAGCAAGTTTAAATACCTATTTTGGTAATAACTTTAACTCCTTAAAATTAATAAAGATTTTAAAGTAATTTATTTATATTAAATCATATGATATATTTCTATTTTTATCTAAGGAGTTGGATAAACAGGTTTTTAACTTAATTTTTTACTGGTTTTTGAAAAATCCAAAATATCAAATTTTCAAATTGAAAATCATAGGGTGGTCTTACAATTTTGCAATCAGCTATAAACTGGAGAAGAGCAAATGAGGATAGTGCTATCTTGACTTATGTTGACGTTTAAGTAAACACTTGATAGTATTACCCCAAAATTTTAACTCTGCTAAAATCTTCAGCAGGACTATAATGTCTCAGATTTGCTCTTGCTCCTCCTCTCTGATAGCCTCGTATCTGGTGAGTATTTGAGTAGCCTCAGGTTCAGATGATTTCTTTTTGGTTTTGCCATTGTTGGTTGGTTCTTGATTTGTTTATTATCTGTAACATGCACTTTTTGTTTACCTTTCTTCCAGGAATTTTCAGATGTCACAGTTTAATCAACAAAGGTCATTTCCATATCAGGCAGTATTGGAGGCATTTCAACTACTGGATTTGGTGTTTATATCCTTATCATATTGATCACAAGATCATCTTCATCATCATCAAGCTTTTCATTAGATGACTCATCTAATCCATCATCCATAACACCTTCATCATATATGACGTTACCAATATCGCCAAATTGTTGAAAGAAATGGGCTGCAAAATTTTTCCACGATTTGGACAAAACGTATAATGCTATAGAAAATAATAGCTAAAGGGTAATTGGTTGTACATTCATAACTTGAGCTTGTGAGGTAAAGTTTGCAGGGTTGGTGTGTAATATTTTGATAAAATATTAGGTTAAATTCAGAAACGAACTCTACAGCTGGTTTGTATTGTGTTTTACTCTTATCCATAGACATTTTTATATTTATGTAATAAAATTTAATAAAGGGGATAATTTTTTAAAAAAATTATTACGCAGAAATTTTCTTAAAAATTGTATTCGGAAAAGAGTTTACTAATAATTATTTTATTCATATGTAATCAAATATTTAATTATATATATGTAGTGGATCCCATTTTTCAGTTTATTTTATTTTTACTTTTATTTTTAAAATACCAGTTTTTATTAGACAAGCTAAATAACTAAATGATGAACATCTAAGCTAGAGCTCCGAATGGTTCCGGTTTGAACTGGGAACTGATCCGAAACTGACCAAAAATTCGGTTCAGTTCTCGGTTCAGTTTTGGAACTGGAACCGTTTGGTTCAGTTTGGTTCTATTTTATTTAAAAAAAAATGCGAAAATCAAAATAACTCAGTAACCAGTTAATGTATAAGGACGAGCAATAGCTCATTAGAATTGTCTCATCGAGACTCTTCGAATGGTGGTAAGATCATCTCTCTAGCCTTGATATATCATGAGATAATCAACGCTAAACATATTTAATGAAACTAGTGATAGAATCGTATCTATTGATCTAGAGACATGATCTTGATTTCATTCGATAGGTCATAATGAGACGAATCTAATGAGCCTTTAATCATTTTTATATGATCACTACATAACGAGTTATCTTAATTTTCGCATTTTTTTAAATTTTTGAACGTCAAAAATAAAAATTCCGATCTAAGATATGACTCATCTTCTACTGATTGTATTAGAACGATCTTTAGTTCATTAGAACCGTCTCAGCGAGACGATTTGAATGATGGTAAGATCATGTCTCTAGCATCGGTATATCATGAGATAAATCATGCTAAGCAATTTTAGAAAATCAGCATTAGAAAGGTATCTATCAATGCTAGAGACATGATTTTACCGTCATTCAACTCGTCGCGCTGAGACGGTTCTAATGAGCTAAAGATCGTTCTAATACAATCAGTAGAAGATGAGTTATATCTTAGATCAGAATTTTTAATTTCTGACGTTCAAAAATTTAAAAAAATGCGAAAATTAAGATAACTCGTTATGTAGTGATCATAAAAAATGATTAAAGGCTCATTAGATTGGTCTCCAAGATCATGTCTCTAGGATCAATAGATACGATTCTATCACTAGTTTCATTAAATATGTTTAGCGTTGATTATCTCATGATATATCAAGGCTAGAGAGATGATCTTACCACCATTTGAAGCGTCTTGAGACGATTCTAATGAGCTATTGCTCATCTTAATATGATAACTGGTTGCCGAGTTATTTCGATTTTCATATTTTTTCTTAAAATCGAATAGAACTGAACTGAACTGGACGGTTCCGGTTCAGTTTTCATTCAGTTTCAGTTCCTACCTGAACTGGAAAAAAACCGCACTGAACTGACCCGTTCAGAGCTTTAATCTAAGCCCAGCCATTCATCAAACTTTTTTTATCTCACAATATTTTTCAGTTTCCTTTCTTTTTTGTATTGTGCCGGAACTCTATACTCAAAAATAAAATTGTGATAATTATAAATGTTTCAACACTTTAATAAAATAGAATTTCAAAGAAATAAACTGGTAACTTTGTTCTACAAGACAAGTACTATTAAATTACCAGTCAGATTTTCAAAAAAATGTCTACATAAAAAGTTATAAGCGTTTGAAATTTGGTTATTTTTATATGATTGGCCCAAATTTGAAATAAAAAGTCACATAAATGCATTTATTTTATGAGAATTTACATAATTCGTATTGACATTTAATTATTTTAAGGCTTAAAATGGCTTAAAATGTCCTTAATTTACTTAAAAATCTAAATTCAACCCCATTTTAGCTTGATTGTTCTTAAATAAATACTACTTTCTGCTTTATTCTTTAGCCGATTTCCTTTTTTTTCCTTTTTTGTACATGCTCGTATCTGTTTTTTCTAAAATTGTGAGTTTTATTGGCTATTATGCTTCTCACATGATAAATTAAAAATTTGAAACATTTTTGAGTATAGAATTCTGGCATCATATATCATGTAATTATAAATTATCTAATAATTTTTATTAAGTATTTTAATGGTATGTAATTTATATATTACATTATGAAAAAAGCATTTTTGAGTTACATCATTAACCAATGATTTAAAAAGAACTTGTCAAATATGTTGCTCTTGTTTTCAAAGTCCAATACAAATCTCCTCATCATTATCAACATCTGTTTAAAAAACCAATATGTTATCTTAATATTAAAACAAAAAGAATTAGTAAATAAATACTTATTCAACTTGCAACTAATAATTGTTGCCAATCCATAATATGATTTGAATCATAGCATATGGATTAGTTCATTTGCTCCTAATATAATAAGAGTTAAATATTGACTAATAATATTGTTAGCCTGCCCAAAAACCTATTATATAATATTGGTAATCCAACAGTTGGTAAAGTATTACGTGATATTTCAACATTTTTCAAATGCGCAAAATTGTAAAACCACCCTATGATTTTTAATTTGAAAATTTGATATTTTGAATTTTTCAAAAAGCAAGTTTAAATACCTATTTTTGTAATAACTTTAACTCCTTAAAATTAATAAAAATTTTAAAGTAATTTATTTATATTAAATCATATGATATATTTTCTATTTTTATTTAAGGAGTTGAATAAACAGGTTTTTAATTTGATTTTTCAAATTAAAAAATCATAAGGTGGTCTTACAATTTTGCAATCAGCTATAATTATTTTCTTAATATAAAAGTAATAATTGCTAAATATATTTTGTATCAAGCGAAAATTATTTAAAAAATTACTTGTTTACTACCAAGTTTATTACTACAAAAAAGCCAGAAAATAACGACAAAAATCAGTAATTGGAAAAAAAAAGCTATATCTAATTGAAAAAGAAAACTGATAATATGCAACTGATCAAATCAAAATTTATAATCATAATTAGTCTAGCATATCATATAAGAGGAATTCTTGCGCATAGATTGATTCAATCAGTAGAGAACATTTATTTTTATTTTATTTTATTTTATTTCTACAAGAGTAGTCAATAACAACCAATACATAATATAAGACAGTTTATAAGTAAATACCAAAAGCTAATATATGAGTAATTGCGTTGTTAAGGAACATCCAGCGCTAGGAGCTTAAATCCCTGGCCACCAGACCTCACCCTTAGATAAAGAGTAGAGCTATACCTAGGTAAAACTACACTGCCTAGTCTAACCCAACCGCACTGGGTAAAATTAAAGGAATCAACTGAGGTAAGGCCCCTCTATAGCCAACAGATGTATAGAGCAAAATAAAATGTAAAAAAATACTGCAGCTAAAAATGCGCTATATTCTATTTAGAAAAATAACTATAACTAGGAATTAGACTAAATTAATTGTCATAATAAAGTTAAAATCTCTGCTAAAACCTCACTATTACCTGGGAATTTCTTTGCCTTCTTCTGAGAGTTTGGGAACTTCAACTGGTTATCATCTTTAGCAGCTTTGGTTGAGGATTTCTTATCCTTCTTCTTAGGCTTATTATGATCCAAACTTTGTCCAGAAACACCAGACTTCTTATTCAGAAAAACTTGATGAGTATCTAAGGCCTTGAGTGTGGCCTTCCAATTCTTGAAATAGCCTACAAGTTTCCTCTTTCCTTTGCTTGTTTGTATAATTTTAAATGCACTAGCACCACATGACAGTGTTGGCAAGATGGCTTTTCTCCTGTTAAATCTTCATAAACTTTGTAAACATGCATTGATAAATTTAGAATCACTTCCATTTGTAAAAATTCTACAAAATGTTACAACTAAATAAAAAAAAAAATCAATTTATGTTATACAATGATTATCTTCATCATAAGCATTAAACTCAAATTCATTCATTTCTCCAAATACACGTTTATAGGACATACAGTCAAACCTTTATATAACGATATGTCGGGACATATATAAAATTTTTAGAAAATATCGTTATATCAAAGTTATACCGATATTTATATGTCCTCACATATAGTGGGAAAATAAAATTTTATCGGTATATCAAGTTTTTAATAGTATATCGGTATATCAAATATCGGTATATCGAGGTTAGACTGTATCTACCATAAAATATTTAAATTTTGACATATGAATAGCTTGTAATTTAATCATACATAAAATAATAACATTTTCACTATCTGTAAATACTAAAAAATAATTATAATTGTATTATTATCTTTAAAATAAATTTATTAAACTTTTTTTATTAATACTTACTAATTCTTTGAATATAATCACATAAATTTGCTTCATTTTAATTAAAAGCATGAACCACTCCCATAATTCCCTGTCCATGTGGATGTAATAATCTCTGTTCTTTCATTACAATATTACGAAATTTATCTCATTGAAGCATGAATATCTGATAAAACAACTTCTCCAAAAACTGCTTTTATTTTTATTAATGGACCTTTTTTGAAAATCAAAAGTTATTAAAAATAAAATAAAATAAAATAAAGAAAAAAATCAACAATTTATACCTGAAATTAATTTTCGTGGAGTAGTATCACTTACAGCAGATTGAAAAATTGTAAAACCACTCTATGATTTTCAATTTGAAAATTTGATATTTTGAATTTTTCAAGAATTAGTAAAAAAGCAAGTTTAAATACCTATTTTGGTAATAACTTTAACTCCTTAAAATTAATATAGATTTTAAAGTAATTTATTTATATTGAATCATATGATATATTTCTATTTTTATTTAAGGAGTTGAATAAACAGGTTTTTAACTTGATTTTTTACTGGTTTTTGAAAAATTCAAAATACAGTGACACCTCTCTAACACCTCTCTAAGTGCACCCTCCTTGGAACCATAGTAAAAAAATAGTAGAATGTGCACTTAGAGAGGGTGTGCATTTATAGAGAGTAAAATATTAAGAGCTCTTATAAGTTGGGACCAGGCCCACCGTGCACTTAAAGAGAATTTATATAGTGCATGCACTTATAGAGGGTGCACTTATAGAGGTGTCACTGTATCAAATTTTCAAATTAAAAAATCATAGGATGGTCTTACAATTTTGCAATCTGCTGTAAAAGATCATTTGAATTTTTAATTAAATTTTTTACATTTTCTTGTAAGTATTCGATGAGGAAGAAGTGGTAAATGTGAGTGAGTATTTTTTACAACTATGACTATTTATAGACATGATTTTAAATCTAATGGTTCATATTTATAAAATATAACATTACATCCAATTTTTACAAGTGGTAATAGTTCAATTTTTCCATCATTAACGTGAGGGATTGCTATATAAAAATAAAAAAATTACTATTTAAAAAAAATTAAACATTAATTTGTTAATCATATAAATAATTACTTACGACTCTCTTTTAGGTGGTGTTAAAAGTGACCTGATGGAAAACATAGCTGTTAGTGATATAATAAATGATAGGATAGTAACTAGACCTGACCCTTAAATATTTACTGTGGATGCTATTACTATTAGCATAAAAATATAGGAATTAGAGTAGTTGGACTGCAACATAGTAAATTAGTACACATTTTAACAAGGTTATTAGCATATTCAAAATCCTATCGTTAAAATCACTACTTACATACCTTAAAGGTGGTGTCCTGTTCTGGTCACTCTATGATACCATTACAAGTACTAAGAGCTTTACTGCAAGGGTTTAAGATGCTAGATAATCATCATAAATGGTAAAGTCCTTCTTTCCTTTTATGGTTGACAGGTAGCAGCCAATATAAATGTTATCAACTATAGTAGTTAAAGGGTTCTTTAGGACCTGGCCTTCTAATATAGGTTATAACCATAAAGGTATATTTCTGAACAGAATGGATAGTTCAGAAGTTCAACTCCCTATTGTATTCCTTTAAAGGATGATTCTGTATTAAGCTAAGCATCTTACTATCCAAGAGGTTACTACAAAATATACTACTTGGAAATTACAACTGTATTATCAATGCTAAGTAGTCACAGGTTATAGTGGCCTTTAAGTGAGACTTAATACCTAAGATAGTGATATAAAAGGGTTTAGTTAAATATTTGGGTTATTTGACAAAAGTCTTCTGTGATTATAGTTTAGTGTGAGGTTAAAATATATATGAAGTAAGTAGCCTTACAAGTAGCCTGATGTGAGATATCCTTTATGTGTGATAAATATAGCTGTTGGTGATATACTACTGATAGTTCATAGATCATTTGTAGAATGATAGAATAAAACTGGACCTGATCCTTAATTAGGATTGATTGGAAAAGGATCATAAACAATATATAAAAAAATTTATATATATAATTTTTTTTTTATTTTATTTATTATAGATGCGATCTTGTCTTAATATAATTACGCCTACTTACATATACTAAACTTATAAAAATAAGAAAAACATAATACATATAAGAACCAGGCATTATGAAAAAGACTACTCCTCTAAAAGAAAAAGTCAACCTGTCACCTAGATGCTTATATCACTATCAAAGACAATGATACAACTAATTATTTTAGGTGACTGTCAAGATCTACCTAAAAATTTGCCTAGTGACCACCCCAATAGAATGCTAAATCATTCTATTTGTTCCAATTAGTCTCACTCTGTTCTATTGTACAGTGGCCTACAAAAAGTCAGTGAGTACCCGTAAAATATAATAATCATTACACAAATATACTCCAATGTAAAGTTTTTTTTTTATTAATTGACTCACCTTTTGTATTATAAGTTAAGTTGATTACCAAGTTGAATTATGCTTACTCTGAAAATTACATGAATTTCTGATTAAAATTAATTGTTATATTTTGAAATTTATTAAAATATTTAGATATTTTAATGGAAATCTATGGTAATAATTTAGCATTAAAATATTTGCTTTAAAACACTTAATTTTTTTTTAATAAAATTATTTGTCATAATTTACAGCATAATGATCACGAAGTATCATCAACATTAACAAAATAATTAGCAAGTTACACACGTTTGGCAAAGATATTTGGCATCTATTAATTATTTGTAAATTGTTAAATAAAGAATAAATCATGATCTTATATTATGATTATAATAAAAAAGTTAGAAACAAATAGTCAAAATTTCCAACATTCATACAAAAAAAATTTGGCTAAATTTAATGCACTAGTTTTGCTAAATTCCGGTAAATAATCTGGTAGTGATCTACAAATGATCGGCAAATGCCAGTAAAAATGTTGTAACTTGCTGATCATTGCGTTAATACTGATGATAGATACTTCATATAATGTTATAAATTATGGAAAATAATTTATTTAAAAAATAAAATATGATCAAATAAGTTAGTTTATCGTTGTATTAATACTAAAAGATTTCTATTAAAAATCTAATTTTTTTCCAATAAATTTTAAATACAAAAATCAATTTTAATTAGAAGTTCGTGTAATTTTCAGAGTAGGTGTAATTCAACTTGGTGATCAACTTTACTTATAATACAAAAGGTGGGTCAATTAATAAAAAAAAAACTTTACATTGGAGCATATTTGCATAATGATTATTGTATTTTACAGGTACTCACTGACTTTTTGTAGGCCACTGTACCTTCAATATCTTTATTAATACGAAGAAAAAAGTTTTCTTCTGTATTATTAGGCCGTAAACTCAAGTATTTTCTAATGTCATGACATGCTCCATATGTTTCTGGTTCATCTGGTGGAATAATATGAACAGGTTATTGATTAGAATTTGTTTGGTGATAATATTCTCCCTGGTGAGTTTTATCATGAATTGTCACAATGTTATATCCTCCATCATCACATTTTTTAAAATGGCTAGCCATAATACTATGATATGATCACCCTCTACGTGCCATACAACATCCTACCCATAAAAAGACTCTCCTTAATAATCCATCTGGTAAATTACTTGATATATCAGGATGTTCGAAGATTTTTACCATTTCTTCATCAGTAAGAGGATCAGCTCCATTATATTCACCATTATTGATTTCTTCCAATTCTATCATTCTTGTATGTAATGTATCACGCACTATTCTAAATTCAAAATCCTCATGTATATTGAATGGTTCTCTATCTTTAAACATTTCTTGATAAAACCGATTTATAGCATATATACCATTATACAGTAAGTTTACTTTGTATTCCTTTTTGTCTTTTATTTGAATAACTATAATGAATTCACATAACAACATTGCAATGGCCTTTTTGTCATAAAGGGTCATTAAATCTATGTTTGGTTGAGTATCATTTACAAAGCTTTCAAATCTAGAAACTCATAAACGTGTATTTTTGTTAGTATTTTTTGGTTTGCGGAAGAGACATACTATTGTAAAGTTTCTATACAAAGACGATCAAATGTTTCTTTATTAGACGATTTTGATAATGATTTGTGTATTTCAGAAAGTTGATTATTTTCTAAATGATTCAATCTTCCTTTTAATTCATTTATAGTGACAGTATCATTACTTGAATTTAATAATTCAGAGGCTTTTTTGAAACTAGACATTTTATTTTGAAATTTAAAAAGGAGAGAAAAAAAAATGTAAAAATGATTACAAATAGGGTATTTATATTTATTGATATTACACAATAAACTAAAATAGTCTAAAATAGTCTAAACTATATAAATGGCAGGGGATAAATTAATTATCTCCTGGCTAATTGGAATAGTAAAATTTTACTTAGAATCAGAACATGATCGGCCTTCAGCCGATCATTTATCCAATCCTAGTAAAATTTTACTTATTCCTAATTAGCCAGGAGATAAGTAATACATATCTGTTTATCCGTATTTATCTAATCTGTGACTAAAGGAACGGATATAGATAAATTATTACAGATATCCGAATATTCTATTGTTATTCATAATACAAATAATATCCGTAAAATTTGTTAAATCTGTTAGACAGATATATGATGAAATATAAAATAATTGTTCATGTAACTCAACTAAAATGTTTAATTCTTTATTATTTATAAATAACAAAACGAAAAATACAAAATTATATTCAACAAAATAAGAAACAATTACAGATTATGAAATATTAATCTTGAATTATTAAAAATATATTGTCATTTTTTAGAAAAATTCCGCCTGCTAAATTACAATTTTTTTAAGAAAAAGCAAGTGCTCAAATGTAGAATTTGATAATTGGGTTCGCTTTACTGTCATCAAATTACTTGCATTGCTGAATAATCTCTCACTAGGTGTTGATGTAACAGGAATACATAAATATACTTTTGCGAGAATTGATAATATTGGAAATCTTTTCTCATTTATTTTTCACCACTCCAGAGGGCAATAAACCCCCAAAAAATACATACAGATGTCATAAATGATTGGCAAGATTTTGGCCTAAAATAAGCAACTTTTCAAGGACTAGAATTATGATAATGCTGGCCAGTATCAAAATGAACAATAAAATTTAGGCTGGCACTATCTAAAAAAGGCAAGATTTTCATAAAAATTTTGGTTCTTTTTAAGCAAACTCAAATGTGACCTTTTTAACTCCTTTTTATGTATTTTTTAAGGTTCTAAAACAATCATTAAACCGAATTTGTGAAATAGCTAAATAATCTGCTATTTCGTCTGATTCTTTAGTATTTTGCATAAATATACAGTCAACTCTCTTTATAGTCACACATTTGAGACAGTCCATATTTGGTGATTATAAAGAGATGTGACTATATAAAAAATTTCTTATATTTGTATATCATAATTCCGGCCAAAAATTAACATAATTTTAGCCAGAATTATACTTAAAACTTTATTGTATCATAACTTCGCCAATATTAATCGTAGAGAAATGATCTTACCGCCATTCGATTCGTCTTGATGAGACAATTCTAATGGTATAAAATATGTCGAAATCCAATCACTAGATTAATTTCCGAAATTTTAAAAAATATTAATGGTTTTTGTGTAATAACTCTGTTAATATTAATCATAGAAAGATGATCTTACTACCATTCGATTCGTCTTGATGAGACGAATCTAATGGTATAAGATATATCGAAATCCAATCACTAGATCAATTTCTGAAATTAAAAAATATTAAATGGTTTTTAAGTAATAACTCCGTCAATATTGATTACAGAGAGATGAGCTTACCACCATTCGATTTGTCTCGATGAGGCGATTCCAACGAGCTATAAATCGTCTTTTACAATCACTAGGTACCGAGAAATCTAGCAAAATGTTAAATGGCGCAGTAAACGTAAATCAAGAAATATTATAATGCTGATGTTTAACATTTTGTTGAATAACTCGTCAGCCAGTGATCAGAAAAGGATAAAACTCAGATGCCTGCTACTTCCTGTCCGAGTGGTCACTACAAAGTATACAACTTGGGGTAAACAACTGTACTATTGGTGCTAGGTAATCGCAGGCTGTAGTGGCCTTTGAGTGAGACTTAGTACCTAAAATGGTGGTATGAAAGGGTACTAGATGGTTGATGTTACCTGTCGAAAGTCCTCCATGAAAGTAGATGCTCTCTAAAGGTCGTTAAATAAATTGAGTATCAGTATCATGCAATGGGTATAGGATGAGTAGGCGGCGTGTACCTAGCTTCAGATCAGCCTATAATGGCCCGATGGGGGATGTCTTCTATAGTGGTGCTGTTACCTTAGGAATTAAGTACTCGGTATAATGGTTGCCCATTGAAGATGATAAAACACAGACCCGAGATTAGTCTCATAAGAGGCAATGGGTGGTCTGGCCGTAAACACTAGCAAAAGGAAAAGGATAAAACTAAAACTAACTCTCTCCTGTTGCCTTCACGACAATATTGCGACAAAAAAAATAAAAAAAATTTTTCGAAGTATTTTTATTATTTACTTTGTGTTATTACTAACTATTACATATTTTAGTTCTCCCTTCTACTTTTAGCTATGACTAACAGACGAAATAATAAAGCTTCTGGTACTTCTGCTCCAAAACGTCCTGCACAGAGTCCTCCTTCTGGCAACGTTCAAGGTCAAGGTTCTTCTGCTTCTACTCCTGATCCTACTTCGCAACCTACGACCGATAACTCTGCAAAACGCACACGGGTTTCTTCTGAACCCGTTATGGACCAAGACAATATTTTGACTCCTCCTGCTCCTCAGGATAATGCTTCAACTTCTTCTCCCCCTCCCGTTGATACCAACGCGTCCCCTTCGGCTCCTGACTCTGGTACTTCCCTTGATGACTCCCAACATGCCCCCTCTAACTCTGTGGACAAAGGAAAATCTGTAGGAATTTTGTCTCCTGAACCCGACCACGCTGCATCTCCCGACGCGTCTACCGTTGCTATACAATCTTCTCCCCTTCACTTTTATGCTGCAGCTGCGCCCTTTACTATCGAAGGATTTTGGACCCACTTCAAAACCAATCGCAAAGCTTGTGACGCGACTGACAGAGAATTCTCTTCCTTTTCCTCTTATGGTAGTAAAGCTACCACTCAAAGGATCAGGCGACACTAAAATTATTGTTGTCTACTTTCGTTCCAAACCTGATATGGAAAAAGCTATCGCTGCGCCTATCTCCTCCCTGCATGATCTACAGTTTCACGAACATGACTCATCTGCTAAAAAGGTAGATGAACAGCTTCATACTCTGGTAGTTACCGACATCCCTCTCTTTGTCACTGATGCACAATTAAGGGCACTTTCTCCCGTTATGGTATTGCTACCCACTGCCGTACGCGTCTTTTGAAACTTTATCACACTGCATATATAGTTTTCAACTCTGCCACTGCCATGGAACAATTTGAAAACACGTGGGCTGTTCTTTGTACTGGACACTATTTACGCGTCTGCCTTGCTTTTCATTCATCTGATCAACGCGCTATCAGATGAGCTCACGTTGCACTTCTTGCCGGCCTTCCTCAAGGTTCTGTTGCCGCTGACCTTTCTGAAATTGCCAAAGAAGTTTCTGCTAAGAGCGTCAACATCCCTTTCTCCTACAACTCTTACAACCCTAAACCTTATGCCTATGTACACTTTTCCTTTGCTGCTACTAAAGAATCGGCTATGGGGATTACTTGTGCTCTCAAATCTATTGGCCTTACTCTTGGCATGAACCTACTGAAGTCTCCTCTTTTTGCCATCGTTGTGGTCGCCCCAGTTGTAATCTGGATAGATGTGCTTCATTACGTGCTCCTCAACGTTTCTCTCGTCCGTGGTCTAGCAATGATAAATTGCGTGAATTATATAATAAACACTTACCTCCCTCTCATCCCGCTAAACACCATAATCGTTTTGCGCGTCCTGATAATTCCCGGCAACGATCTTATGCTGATGCTGCTGGTAGAAGAGCTCCCTCCCGATCCCAGTTCTGCCCCAGATCTTCCCATTCGCGCTCTCAACATAATAATCATCGTCGTTCTCATCGTCCTTCTCAATCTGATTTGGATTATGACGTGGCTGCAATGGATATCCCACCTTTAATGGATTGGCAATATATTACTAAACAAATCACTATCATACTCGAAGAAATTACTCACCTCACCACAGAATTTGCCCAACTTCAAAATCGAGTTAAATGGCTAGAAGACCAATATTCTTCCCTTCCTATTTCAAGGTCCCAGCAACCTCAAGCTTCTCCTGCCCCCGAAATTGAATCTATGAACCAAGGATGGGATAATATTGAACCCTCTGATCCTAGACATCTTAGTGACAACCTCATGGATTTTAGTTCTCCTGTTTCACTATCGAATGGTCCAAATTTCACTGCTCATTCACATATTCCTCTCCCTCCCCGTATGAATTTTATTCCTGGCCCTGCCACATCACCACAAGATCGCCTTTCCTCCCTTACTGCTACAGTCACTGAACTCACTAAAACAGTACAACAAGGCATGGCTCAACAAAAACAATTTTTGGCTGCTCGCGATAACGCGAACTCCCAATAATTCTTAACTACCAATTATTTCCCTTTACTACTTACCCTTTTATCATAGTGTAGTAATGATGGACAACAAAAAACATAATTTTCTTTTCACCCTTCTCCCCTTATTAAATTTGGTCAAATTAATGTTAATGGCTTATGTTCCCCAGTTAGACAACAACATCTGCTTAATTTTTTTCTTCATTCTTCTTTTGGTGCTTTATCTATTAATGATACCCGCCTTTCCCCTTCAAATGCTAAATTTATTTTTAAAAATGAACATTTCCAGGTCCTATTGGGCCTGTTCAGTTTCTTCTCGTCCTCATGACGGTGTTGGTATTTTATTACGTAATCCTCTTTATAAATATGTTCAAACAATTGATCCTTGGAATGGTCGTCTTCTTAAATTAGATTTATTTTTTCATCAAACGAAATTTCTATTATCTCTATATATTATCCCCCTTCTGGTTCTATTCATCAGTCTATATGTGCTGATCTTATTGCCAAACTTCTTTCTTGGCTTGATCATGCTCGTGCTAATAATTATTTTGTAATTATCCTTGGCGACTTTAATATTGATGAAGTCGCACATTCCAACTATTCATCCAATCACTTCAAGCTTCTTCGTTTACTTTCTTCTCGGTTTTTTACTGACCATCAAGCTCATTCCTCTGTAAATGGTCCTGATCCCACCTTTTTCCATGATAATGGATCTTCTAGACTGGATTATATCTGGTCTTCACCTGGTTTTCCTGCCCCTGGTCTTTTTTCGCAAGTGATTGCTTGCCCTCATCTCCTCGATCGTGCGTCCTTTTACGGATCACAAAGTTCTTACAACTGTTTTTGACTTTAGTTCCTGTCTGGCTATTTTGGCTAAGTCTCGTCTTAAACAGAAAAAAGAAATGCGTACTATCTTCTCTTATGCCTCTACTTCAGTTGAACAATGGAATAATTTTACCGCTGAAGTGGATGATTCTCTTGGAGTGTATTTAAATAGACAATATAACTTTCGTCTCGATTTCTCTTCTCTTTCTCTTGATCGTATGTGGCATGCCTTGAAAGCTGCCATACTTAGTGCTGCAATTGAAACATTACCTTTCCAAAAAGTCTCCAACACACACCGACATTCATACTCTCCTGAATTAACCAAACTTATTGCTATTAACAAGTTTTTTGATCGATTTTTATATCGCCTTACAACTCGTCGTCCTATTCGGCCTACTCAGATTTCTCAAATGATGGCTGTTTTACCTTCCCATCTTGAAAATCTTGTGTCCTTACTTCCTGATTATTCAGTTCCTACCTATTCTGCAACTCCTGTATCTGAATTTAAACTATTTTTACGCTCACAGAAGAATTTAGTCTCTGCCTTTTTATCCACTAAATTCGCCCAACATTTTACGGACTCTGTGGAATACTATACTGCATTACGTGATGAACACTTTTTAAACTCGCTTGGCACATTCATAGACTCTGCCCTATCAGTTGAAAAATGTTCGATTGTTCTTGACCGCGTCTTGGTTGTCTTGGACTCTACTCCTACTCTCTTAACGGACCCTTCGGATATTAAGCAAGCTGCTATTACTCATTTTCAATCAATTGTTTCTCCTCCGTTGGTCCGATATTCTTCTATCGCTTCATTCCCCGCTCAATGGCAACAAGCTTACACCCCTCTTTCTGGTGTATCCGCTTCACTATATGATCCTGTTTTGGCACCTATTTTTCTACAAGAATGGTCTGATGTAATTTCCTCCATGCCAAATAACAAAGCTTCTGGCCCTTCAAAAATTTCTTATGAAATGATAAAACATCTGTCCAGAGAAGCCTTAGATTTCTCTCTTTTACTTGCCAATACTTGCCTTTCTCGCGGCGATATTCCTGCTGATTGGCATGAAGCCTTGGTCTATCCTATTCCCAAACCCCATGACTTTGATGCTCAACTCAAGAACACTCGACCTATTACTCTTTTGGAAACGGTTTGAAAATGCGTAGTTAAGGTCGTCACTAATCGTCTTTCCAACATCCTTGCTGATAGTAAAGTTTTTCAAGGAGGTAACTTTGCGGGTTTACCTGGTAGTTCTACTGATGTCCCTATCAAAATGCTTGATGCGATTATCCATCAGCATAAACATGACTCTTCTGATGATCAGGAATTATGGATCGTTTCTCAAGATATCTCTAAGGCTTTTGATTCTATGGATTTGAATATGCTTAAATTAGCTTTAGTTAGATTACATATTCCTGCACTTTTAGAGCAATTTATTTTGAATCTTTTTACATGACGCAATAACAAAATTATAACTTGTCATGGCGATACAGCTGCTTATCGAGTACGTGTTGGTATCGATCAAGGAGAAATTATTTTCCCCTTACTTTGGGTTATTTACTTGGACCCTTTACTTACTGTTTTAAATCGAGATGCACGAGATCCTTTTGTCTTGAAATCTTCAGCTCTTTTAGAATATTCTCCTCTTGAATTTGAACAACACTCTTTGCCAATTTCATATTTGACTTTCATGGATGATTCTACACTTGTAGCTTTTTCGAAAACTGGAATTGAAGATCGCCTCTCTATAACTGCTGAATTTTATACTTTAAATAATGTTCAAGCTAATTCAGCTAAATATGTTCTTCTTTCATCTTCTTCCCCTTCTTTGAGGATTGTTTTTGATCTTTCACCTTCTTTTTTAGTTTCCAATTTGTTTCTTTCTTTTTCCTCTTTGTCTTTGAATACTTCATTCCGTTTTTTAGGAGTTTGGTTTTCTTCATCCACCTCTTCCCAATTTGTGCTTAAACAAGCGCGCTCTATGGTTAAAGATATGGCTGCTCTCCTTGGTCCAAAAAAATTATTGGCGCAACATGTGGCCTATCTCTACAATGCTATCCTCCTCCCGAGATTGGAATTTCGACTTCAAACCACTCTCTTCTCTGAAAATACTGTTCAGTCAATTGTTACACTCATGTTTTCAGTTATAAGAAGGAAAGCTGGTCTTGCCGCTACTACTCCATTAGCTTTACTCTTCTTGAAACTTCCTTTCTCTATTCAAAATGCTTTTTACCGATTTCTCTCTTCTCACGTAGCTTCTTGGCAAAAAATTTTCACTCATCCAGATTTTAAAGAGTTTGCCAGCTATGCTATTTCATATCTTCAAGGCTTTTTGAGCGCGGAGAGTTGCCCAACTACCATCAACCTAGAGCCGTGGTCACACATTGTTTCTTTACAGACACATACTTTGTTTAATGCTCTTTTGTTTTCTTCACAACTTAATATCACGTGGTCTCTTTCTTTCCGACCTCTGAGGCGTAATCTACAACCGGCCTTGCCATTCCGATCAGTATTACCGCATTCTATTTTTCAATCAAGTTGGAAACTTTGGAAAAACTTGAATATATTTATGCTTGCTCAGTTGGTTTCTCCCTGTGGACGTTATCTTATGAATTGGCCTGATCTTCGGTACCTTGGTATCGTTGGTCGTAAAGGACGAATACCTACTTGGTTTAATTTTATTAAAAATAATTTTCTTTCTTCTTCTTCTTCCTTATTGCTTTTGTCTTCGTATTTTATTAATTCTTCTTTTACTTTAGCTTCTCCTTGTTTATTAGATCATACTGTTAAAGATTATCATTTTTATCCTCAATGGGCTATTAATTTTATTCCGCTACTCAAACTTTATCTGTTGGCCGTGTGTGTATCACTTACAAGAAACAAAACTCTGCTATTATGTCTCATTGGCTTCCGGTATCTAATTTGGCCGATGAACGATCCTATAATCCTTGCCCTGGTTGTTCTTTTAACATACCTGCTTTGTCCAAGAAATCCGCTATTAAACAGCGTTGCAATAGCGAGAAATGTTTTTTCAATGTCAATTTATCTGACACGGTGGGATATCCTACCAGAAATGCTAAAGTGTTTGCGAGTTATCTTCCTATAACTCTGTCTACTTCATGGAGTTATACTACTTCTTTGGCTCTTATACATTTTGCCGACTTGTCCTCGCCTGCTTCTCATGCCCTTTCTTCTCCTATTACAACAATGATGGAAGATGATGTTTTACCTCTTTCTGTGCATAAATTGTACACCGATGGTTCATTCTTTCCTGCTAAGTATTCTTTTTCTCCTTCTATGGCTTCTGCTTGGCTTGCTCTTGATGATGATGGATTTATACTTGACTCTTCATCTTTGTGCCTCCCTGCATGCTTTCCTTCAGCTTTGCGTTCTGAGATCTATGCAGTTGTATCAGGACTAAACGCTCTTTCCCATGGCTCTTCAATTACAATTTATACTGATTGTAGTCAACTTATCTCGTTATGGGCACATTTCGTTAATGTCCCTTTCTCACCGAAGTTGCTTCGTGAACCCAATCATCTTCTTTGGCTTTCTATTCGACAACTTATTATAAATCGTAACCTTAAAGTCGATTTGAGTAAAGTCCCTGTTCATGGCGACGATATTTATAATTTACAAGCGGATTCTCTGGCAAAAGATGCTCATTCATCTTTACAACCTAGTACCTTCCCACCTTTGGCGTTTTGCCATGCTCCATGTCTTTTGACTTTCAATTCTTTGCCTATTGACATGAATGTTCGTCATTTTTTACGCTCTATAGCAGATGCTCGTGCTCTTTTATCTTTCTGTTCAATGGCACGTTTTACTGCTCTTGGTTCTTCTTCACTTTTCGACTGGGCTGGTATATATTTTTGCCTTTCACAAATTAAAGGTTTTGATTCGCATAAAAATGGTCATCCTAAATTTTGGATCTTCCGTATCAAACTTCTTTTGGATATGCTGCCTACCTTATCTACTCTTTAACAACGCAAACTTATTTATACTCTCCGGATTGGCTTTGTCCACTATGCAACTCTGCTCCTGAAGATTTGAACCATCTTTGGACTTGTCCCTATATCCTCCCGGATCTCAATCCATGCTTTACACATCGTTCTGAAGTTGTTAAATTCAGAGATTCCTGTTTATATTTGTTTTTGTCCCTGAAGCCTTTGGATGTTACTTTCCAAACTGGATTCTCTGCTTTGGATTGTTGGAACTGTGAAACTCCTTCTCTATCCTGTCTTTGGCTTACCAGAGAACTGTTACCTGCGCATTTGATGACATTTTTGGCACAATATTTTCCTCTTTCTGTTGTATATAAAACTATCTCTCCTCTTCTTAATGACTTCCAAGTTGAATTATATGGTGAAATTTGGCTATGTCGGAATGTTCTTTTCCATGCTTGGGAAGAGTCACAGGGTATCTCAATTGCTTCTAAATTACATGGCCCATCTTCAAGTTCTCCTCTCGTTACTACTTCTCCGCAAAAACACAACTCTCCTTTGGTGACAGTTTCTCAGGATTCCTGGATTTCTTGGATATCCTCTTCTATAATTCGGGACGGATCATAGATCTCGCACTTGGATTTTCTGCGCCGCTTAACAGTTCAACCTCTTAGGATTTCTTTCTGGTAACGGACTGGATTTTTGGATGTTGGATAGTTGACTCACACTGGCCTTCGGGTAAAGTTGGGGTATGCGATTCTGTAATAGTTTAGTTTTTCTTTGCTTTAATTTATTTTAGTTTAGATTTCTTTACTTGTATGAGTCGTGAAGCTACTCTTTTTATTTTTTATTAGTTTATTTTCTTATTTTTGTAATATTGTTTGACTATGCTTTCGAAGTTTAAAATATAAATAAAAGATAAGTCATAAGACTGTTTGCACAGGAAAAGGATAAAACTAGGGTTGGTCACCCTATCTCGGTGGTTAGTCACTGAGACCCTCATTAAGCCTGAGTATGGTGAGGTCGCAGGTTCGATTCCCATAACCACGGAAATAAAAAGAATTTTACTGCGGACGCTACAACCAATAGCGTGAAGGTACAGGGATTAGTGTAGTTAAGACTGCATCATAGTGAATTAGTGTGTACGGTTAGGCCGCACATTTCAACTAAGGGTCATGGTGTCCTTCTAACATTCCCTATGAGGCCATTGGTATGTGCGCAGTCCTGTTCTTGAGGTCACTACTATACCTTGGAGGGACTTCCTATCCAGGTAGTCACTCCACGATACCACTTGGGATCAGTAATGGCTAGATGGTCGTCCTAGATGGTAAAGCTGAGGGTGCAATGTCTTAGTGGTAGTTTGACCTTCTGTTAGGTCTTAGACCAACCAAGGTGTTCATGCACAGAACAGGTAGCATGGTTATGGGGTTCAATTCCTTACTCCTTGGGTCCTGGTTGGTGATCCCTGTCGGTTGATACCCACCATAAGGGGTGATCCTGGACAGATGCCTGCTACTTCCTGTCTGAGTGGTCACTACAAAGTATACCACTTAGGGTAAACAACTGTACTATCGGTGCTGGGTAATCGCAGGCTGTAGTGGCCTTTGAGTGAGACTTAGTACCTAAAATGGTGGTATGGAAGGGTACTAGATGGTTGATGTTACCTGTCGAAAGTCTTCCATGAAAGTAGATGCTCTCTAAAGGTCGTAAAATAAATTGAGTATCAGTATCATGCAATGGGTATAGGATGAGTAGGCGGCGTGTACCTAGCTTCAGATCAGCCTAAAAATGGCCCGATGGGGGATGTCTTCTATAGTGGTACTGTTACCTGAGGAATTAAGTACTCGGTATAATGGTTGCCCATTGAAGATGATAGGACATAGACCCGAGATTAGTCTCATAAAAGGCAATGGGTGGTCTGGCCGTAAACACTAGCAAAGGAAAAGAATAAAACTACCACCATTCGATTCGTCTCAGTGAGACGATTCTAACAAGCTATGATACATCTTTGTATGATTATTAGATGCCAAGTTATTTAATATATTCTTTATATAACTGTGATTATAAACGGTTCTTTTTAATATAAGATTTTTAAGGATAGGTGTGATAGTGACTATAGATAGATTGTGACTATATAAGATAGATTTTAATAATAAAGTGTTTTGAACATTCAACTGGTGTGACTATATAGTAGAATGTGACTATAACGGGAGTGACTATAGAGAGAGTTGACTGTACTTATCAAAAGTAAGTTGTCATATATCTGATCATTATTTTTATTATTGTAATCATCATCTTCCTAATCAATATAATTTTCATAAATAGACCTAAGTTTTTTTTGTGTCTGAACTTTCAAACGATTAGAAGATAATCATAATTCTTTGCATCTTGGATCCAGTAATATGCCTATCATTGTACAATCGTTTGGTATGTTCCAATAATGATTTATAGCTTTATACAAAGCATTTTTGACTTTTTTTTCTAGATCTTTACAATCTTATGATGTTTCAATATAAATTTTCTTCTCTTTGGATGACTAGTATTAATTTCATCTTCTGAAGAATCAACATACTCAACATCTTCATCAAACACTGTATCTAAAATAGTTAAGATAATATTAACTGATTCTTTAGTTAAAGGATATATGTCTCATTTGATAATTTGTAAAGCTTGATGCATAAAACTAATAGTAGTGTAAATACTACCACCTAAAAGATCAGTAGCTTCTGCAAACTTTTTAATAATATTTGTTAATTTTTTTAATGCCTCCTACTCTTCATCAACTAAATTAATTTCTTTTAATCTTTTACCATTCTTTCATGCTTGTAGATTGATTAGGGGCGTGCCAGAAATTACGTGATTTAGTGGGTGGGTGGGGGGTCAGGTCCTGCAATCAGGTGTCACAATATACCTTTTATGGGGGTCGTCTAAAGTGGAGTCAAATCACGTGATTCGATATAATATGAGTGAACTAATTTTTTTATGAATCAAGTTTAACATAAACTTGAAAATCATAAAATAAGTGTATCTTAGCCTGCTCTACGAGTTTACTTAAGATTAAAAGGTAGATTTTGAATACTGGTTTTCACTTTATATATTAGCAAAAGCTTTTTTGCTGATCATATCCAAAGATGGATAGACAAAAATGAAAAGTCAAATAAATCAAAAACGGCATTCAAAACTCATTTTGTCATTCTAAGTAAACTTGCAGAGCAGGCCAAAATACACTTAGTATATATGTTTAAAAGGTCGTATATATATATTGCGAAAAATTTTATTTAGAAAATAAATTTTTTTTGAAGTCACGTGATTTGACTCCGCTTTAGACGTCCCCCTTTTATGGTAATAGTATATCTTTTATAGTAAATAATATATAATTTGTTTATTAAGAAGCTTTTTTGCAATTATCTCACCATCTAAAAGTCCAATTTTAATGAATTGTTTTTTGTTTTATAAAGTATAAAGAGAGCTATAAAATAAAAAAAAGTTTATGCAAATTGAATTATTGGATAGTAAAATAATTGTATTATAATATATATATAATACTATATAGTAATTTATTTATTAAGAAGCTTTTTTGCAATTAACTTACTATGTAGCAGTTCAATTTTAATGAATTTATTTTTGTTTTGTAAAGCATAAAAAGGTCTACAAAATAAAAAAAAAGTTTATGCAAATTGGATTATTGGATAGTGAAATAATTGTATTATAATATATATATAATATATGATAATTTATTTATTAACAAGTTTTTTTGCAATTATTTCACCATCTAGCAGTTTAATGAATTTTTTTTATTTTATAAAGCATAAATAGGGCTACAAAACAAAAAAAGTTTATGCAAATTGGATTATTAGATAGCAAATTACAGTCAGACCCCCATATAGTCACCTAATTGGTTCCCATAAAATCAGTGATTGTATAGGGGTGTGTTTATATACAGGTACTATATCTTAATTTTGGCCGAAATTAGTAAATTATAATTTATAAAATTATGTAATCACTACGGATATTTCCTTTTTTGGTGATAGCCGTTCCACAAAATTTTTTTTGCCGATTTTGTGTTGGAATGTCGTGTAACATTAATTCTTAAAAAGGAAAGAAAAAATTATATGTTTCGTAATTCTGGGCAAAATTGCTTTTTGGCCGAAATTATGATGTGATTAATAGAGGTCTAATCACTAATAGAAATGATATAGTATCCGTTTGGTATTATGCGGTGATAGTGATTATAGTCAAATTGTAATTATAGAGGGGTAATTTGATAGTATTTAAAACCGTTTCTCAAAATCGAGTTCTTATAAAGAGGTGTGACTGTATAGGGTGTGACTGTATGGGGGTCTGACTGTAATTGTATTATAATATATATATTAATATAATATATTATACTGTATGTATTTTTTTAGCCAATCAGAATTCAATCACATGGTGGGTAGGAGGGTCAGGTTTCTAATTGAGCATAATCACGTGATTTCTGGCACGCCCCTTAGAATCAACACTGAGTGAACTTGCCATTATGTCAATAAGATTTTGAATTTTTAATAATCTTATCCAAGTCAGATAAAAAAAATTCCACCTGGTTGGTATGTCTAAAATTATTCACAAATAACTATCATTTTCCTCCAAATTCTATAAGAAAAAAGAAAAAATATAACTGTTTAATTAGACAATTTTACAGGATAATATAAAATCATAAAAAAAACTCAATTTTTATCTCTGTTTGTAAATGCCGTTCTTTTTTTTTGAATTTCTATTAGCTTTTCCGTTTGTTTTATATATGAAACTGAAATTGGTTAATTTTGACCTCCAAAATGGTTGAAATGGTCAAAATGATTTCGACTTGAGCCCCTCCAAAAGTCGAAATGGTCAAAATTACGTCATAGTCATATGATTTTATAGTAAACAATAATATTAAAATTCAAAGTTAACGAACTTCGCATCCAGTGATTCGATTTTTATGATCTTTACACTTACACAGTTGGATTCAGCTTATTGAGAGGATTTCAATGATATGTATTTCATATCTATAGCATTAATATTGACGGAGATATTCACGTTTAAAATTTGGTATTAACTATTAAATAGTCTTATAATTTTTATAGTAAACAATAATTTTAAAATTCAAAGTTAACGATCTCCGCATCCAGTGATTCGATTTTTATGATCTTTACGCAGTTGGATTCAACTCATAGAGAGGATTCCAATGATATGTAATTTCATATCTGTAGCATCAATATTGACGGAGTTATTCACGTTTAAAATTTTATATTAAATTATAATTATAAAAATCACATGACTATGATGTAATTTTGACCATTTCGACTTTAATTTTGACTTTTGACCTTCCCAAGTCAAAATATTTCTATTTTTGGGCTTTAATTTCGACTTTATGTATAGTTTAACATAAGTCTTTTAGCCCTTGCTACTAAGACTTCTGCTGGTATAAGTTCTTTACCCATTACCAATTGCAACATATATGCTGTACAAGGCAATCTTATAATATCTTCCATTAATTAACCAATAAGGACCATATTGGAGCCATTATCCATTGTAATAGTAAGAATTTTTCCATCAAGTTTCCACTCATGTATAATTCAATTAAGCAATTCAACAATATTATTTGCAGTGTACGGGTAAGGTAAATATTGGATTGCAAGTGTCATTTCACATAATTGAAATGAATCATTTATAAATAAACACGTTACTCCCAAATAGCACTTTGATTCTTGGCTGTCCATAAATCCATAGTTAAAGAATATGAAATTACTTCTTTTTCCATTTTACTGATTAAAACTTTTTTTGTTTGATTATACCCTTTAGCTAAAAGTTTCTTGCATCGTTTTTCACTTGGGAATTGATAATTAGGATCAAATTCATAAATAAATTCAGTAAAACCAATATTATCACGAATACTAATAGGTCTTTGATCTTTTACTAAAATTCCTATAAATTTTTGATCACAGCGGTTTTTAATAGCTGGATTAGTTTGAAGCATATAAGTCAGTTGGTTCCCTTTCTTATTATTTTCCATTTCTTGTGTTTTTCTTTTATAAGTTTCTTCTGTTATACCATGTTTACAAGCCAAATGCACAATGAAATTTCCTGTTGAACTATCAGTTTCCAGCACTTCAATCAAACATTTAACAATTTTCTTATACAGCGGTATTAGAACAAATTGATCAAAGTAAAATCATATCCAACTGTTTCTGGATGGCAGTGCATTTGGAATTAAAGAAAGTTCAATATTTTTTAGATTAATTTTGAGTGGTTTGTCATCAGACTCATTATTAGGGTCTTCATTTATAATTATTGAAGCATTTTTATTATTAAACGCAGTCTTTTTGCTTTTTTTATTAGGCTGTAAGTTTTTTTACTTTCAGCTTTTTGTTTATTATCTCTTAAGATGTTTTGTGAATTTTCTGCTTTCTCTTCTGAAATACCAGCCTCATCAAATATAATATTATTGAGATTTCATTAATATATGTCATGTTTTAATACCTGATATGAAAAAAAAAATAAAGAAAAAACGCGTATCATTAAGTAACGTGACTAATAATTTAATTTTAAGGAGACATCACACAGATAATAAAAAGCCACAAGTCACAAGATTATAAGTACAGTAGATTATTTGTTATTGTCATATGATATACAAATTTATCCAAAAATATCTGAAAATATCCATAAAATCTGTAAAATTTATCTGTAGCTGAAAATTATCATCTGGATATTTGTATATCTTATAAGTATCCGGATGGGTTATTCACAGATCTAACCACTACAATTATTAAAATAATCTTCTACAGTAAGACGGATTATACTGATAAATCTATTCAGATGATAATTCAAATTGTTAGTTCAAAAGGAATTTTACAAAAAGGTTCAAAAGAAGATTCAGAAGATAACTCTAAAGAAGATTTAGAAAGTAACTCTAAAGAAAAGTTAATAGATGATTTAAAAGACGTTTCAAAAGAAAAATCATCTATATTTGTTTAACAACTGGTGAAAAAAATTCATTTGTCTTATATATATTTTTATTATAATCATTAAAATTCTCCATATTGTTTATATTGTTTGAAGAAAATTATAAAAACAAAAAAAGAAAAATGGTATTCTAAGGCTTAAAGTTTGTTTATACATTATGTAAATTAAGGTAAAATTCACTAAAAATGAATTTCACTATAAAATTTTAAAAATTCAATGTAACACATATAAATCAAAGTTAAATTCACCATTAAATTATCAATTTTAGTAAAAATTTATATGAATTAAAGTAAAATTCACCAGTGGTGAATTAATTTTAAATTAACCACTGGTAAATATAAAATTAATCCTTTTTTAAAAATTAATATAAATTTTTTAATAAAATTTACTATTATATTTAAATTTCTCTTAAAGTAGTTATTTTCAAATAGATATATATAATGGTTATACTTATAGTTTCAGGATTTGTATTTTATATAATTCCATACTAAATAAAGTAAAAAATAAATTATAAAACATATCCTTGTATATTTTTAAACTTAATAAGAAGAAAGAAATTAATAATTAATTAGATATCATTTTAGTTGGTTTTCTCTAAATATCTTTACAAAGATTTCTATAAAAAATTTTTTATGATACAGATATTATGAGATAAAGTTATAACATGTGAAAATATTGAAAACATTTCAATGGATTTATGAATTATGAAATATTACTTGTCATCTTTTACATTAAAAATGATTAATAACATATTGCCTCTTTTACCTTTTTGTAAGAAGAACCAGTATAATCTTTTATCATTAATATAAATTTAAAAACTCCCGTTCGTTGAGAAATATTAATACAATTTTTACACGCAGATTTAAATAAGAAAAAAAATTTATATTTATAAAAATACGAGCAAAAGTTATTTACTTAAACGCGTTTAATTATATCGTTCAATAACTGTAAACAATCAAAATCAAAATCAGGATTTTAAAATTAATTAAAAATTACACAAACTCTTTATTTATAATTTCGGTAAAAAACGAGGTCTTTTTTAAATAATTAATAACACAAAATATATGATAGATAACATTAATAATAATAAATCTCTATGCACGATATTACGCAATTAGACTTGTTTAAAGTTTGCAAATAAGAATTATGACTGCATGCAATGATCGCATAAACTCAGGATAATTTTATTATGACAATGATCTCTTTTTCGAAGTTTGTTTCTATGATACATAATTTATCAATATTTTTTTTGCATAAATCGGTTTACAAACAATGGAACCTATAATTTTCCTTTTGAAACTATGTATTTAATCGGTTGTATTACAAATGAAAAACGTGGGGGTATAATCTAAAATTAAATAGGCAAAATACTGTCGATCTGTGTTTCTATTATTATACCGGTTTGAACTAAAAATAGATTGAGCTAAATTTAGCTTATCAATGTTACTAACTATTATTCTATTATTAATCGGAATCAAGCTTTTTTAATTGTCAAATTTATGATCTACGAGGACGTTTGTTATTATTAGTATTTTTTTCTCGGACAATATTAAGAGGTTTAGAAGTGATCCCCCGCATTTGAAGTTTTCCGCGTTTTCCGGTAGTAATTGGAGTCGTGGGAGAAGTTAAATCAAGTTCTTGTTCAATTATTATAGATCGATCTTCGAAAGCCCTTAAATCAGAAGTAAATAACACCTAAAATTTTTTTTTTAAAAAAAAAGTGTTCAATAAACAAAGCAATTTATAAAAATAACATATAAACAAAATTTACAGAATGAGCCCATCCGCTGTATTCTCCAAAAATCTTTCGAAAATGATCGCCAACAGCTTCATAATTACGAGATGTCAATGAATTCGATTTTCCTTTTGTTTTTACGCTAAATCCATATTTCCTTTGAGCGATTTGCCAAACATGTGTATCAACTGGTATAGCATTATGTTTGTTTAATGACATTAAACATACACAATCAGCAACCTTAGGTCCAACCTAATAATATTAAAATTTGCGTTAATAATTATGGGAAAAAAGCATTAGTCTGATAAAGGAATTATTTGTCCTTACACCGGATAGTTTCAAAAGAGCGGCATGCGCTTCCTTGTAATCCAAATTTCGTAAGTTATATAGCCAAATATTACCATCTGGAAAATTCTCACAAATATATTTAGCAGTTTGTACGATATATCTTGCACGATATCCAAATCCAAGTTTTCTCAATTCATCTTCAACATTCGGTGATGTAAGTTTTTCTAATGTAGGAAAATCAAAATAGTCTTCTCCATTCAATGTATATACTTTATCACCATATTGACGACACAATTTTTCAACCTGATTTTTTAAAAAAAAAATTAAGTGGAAAAAAAATAAATTCAAAAGTAAAATTTGACATTATATTGAAGTTACCATCTGAGTAATTCGGTTGATGTTATTATTAGTCGAACAAATAAAACAAAATAAATTTTCGATTGGATCTTGTCGTAGTATCCTAATACCTTTGAATTTTTGAGCTATTTTTGCAAAATGCTTATCTGCTTTACTCCATTTAGTATAACATTCGCTTAAGCTAACGGTATTTAATTGGAAATAATCTATCAAGAATTCATGTAATTTATCCAACTCGTGGAAAGAGGAAACGTCGCAATACGTTCGGTATTCAATATCCGAAGCTACGCGTGATAAATGAACAAACTCAGTTTGATTAATTCTATCTTATATTATTTAATCAATTATAAAAAAAGTTAAATACGTGTTTGTTTTAAAGTGATAAGCCTTCCTTTGAAAGCACATGACCTTTTTTTTAAAAAAAAAGAAATATATATATATTATAATATAAATCTTTATTTAATAAATATATATTGCTGTAAAACTTTAAAATATATTTGTATCTTATTATACCATTCATTTTTTCCGGAAACTTTCCACCTAAACGACTGACCACATTTTAAAGTTTTATCTAATCTTAATTCTTCAGCAGAAACTTTTAGAGTACGCCAAACAGTTGACATTATAATATATTATTTACGGATATTCGGTTTTAAATTTGTTTATATTGAATTCAGTAAACGCGCATAAAGAAAGCTAAAGAAACAATGCACGCGAATGAATTTCAGTTTGATAATAATTATAAATAGTAGTAGTTTAATCAAATTCAAAAAGTAAATCTATGATAAATCTATTAATAAAAATTTAAATTAAACTTTTATTGGCTAGTTAGTCGATGAATAATATTCATTGATTTTCTATTTTTAAATTTGATATGTCCTATCAAAACTTTTAAGGTACTCTGTACTTGATATCTAAAGTTAGAGTTGTTGATCTCATGCATATTGGGGGCTAACACGTTTTTTGATACATTTTATTTTTAGAAAATACCACTTATGGAATTTTAATATAGTACAGCCACGTCCCAACTTATATGAGTATATTTATTTTATAATAATAATAATAAATAATAATAATAAATACAGTAATATAATTATTATTATATTAGTAGGAGATGATCTCCGAATTACTACTGCTACTGTAAAATCTCAATTTTTGTTGTTTGAATAATTGAAAAAAAAAAATTCTGATCAACTGATCAACATTTTTTTGTATATATAGACAAAAAACGCGACTTTGTTTTCGTTCCTCCGTTCAAGAACTTTTTTTTTTTTTGAACTTTACACTAAACTTACTTAAGAAATATCCGATTAAAGAATTTTTTTAAAAAAACAAAAAAAAGAAAATAAAATAAAATCTTTTGCGTAAATAAAATAATTATTTAAAAATGTCTACCGTTAACAATCCATCTAATGATAATCCTAACTCAGCTGCTTCACGTTTAGAGATTCAAAAGCGTCTTCAACAACGGTTGAAAACTAGAACGGATACTACAAGCAGACCAACACCAAGAACGTATCAACAACTTCCCAATTTTCTACAACAAGTTCTTCCTGATAATTACACGTATATTATTAAATCTTATAAAGAATTAGAGCTTGAAACTTTCCCAGGAGCTCCTACAGCCGCATTTGATTCAACATTTTACGTAAATATCGCATCAAGTGAAGCAATCGAAGAATGGCGTACAGCATTTCATAACAAAACAGGAACCATATTTCGTATCACTAGAGCAGATAAAGTAAAAGGCATTAAAGTTATATATCATAAAGATTTTCATTGTAGGCACGCTGATATTGCCGCTATAAAATATATGCAAAAAACTTATGCTCAGAAAGCTGGTCAACGAAGAAGTCGAAATACAAATTGTCAGTGTTTAGCTAAAATTCGATTGGAAAAAAGTAGACTTCAACTTTCACATCCATGTGAAATTCATCTTGTTTATAATCATAATCATCCTTTAGAAACGTTTAATCTCACAACACCCGCCACTCCAGCCACTCCTTCGATTGGAGGCGGATCGTCCGGAAGTGATGATAGCGGAAAAAGCACACCACAACATAATTTTGATTTTGATTCATCGACAAGTAAGTTTAAATTTTATTCTTAATTTTTTTCCTTGTTTAGTATAGAAGTTCTCTTCAATTGAAAATGATAATACTTCAAATGAAGATATAACAACTGCAAGCAAAACAAATCCTCATCAACAAACCTCTTCTTTCTCCTCTTGTACCAATTCTCCTCAAATCTCCGGTTCTTCTTCAACGATCGATATTGATTCTCTCACTGCAAAAACTTTTTCCGAATTTCAACAATTTGTTAAAGAATGCGAGGTTGATATTTTGAAAGGGAACGATACAGAATATTGTAAAGGAATAATTAAATTTATGGAAAATCACCGAAGAGCGAGGGCTCTTTCCCTTTCTCACGCTACGTCTTTTCTTGATCAATTCTCTTGGCCTGAACCTCCTAATATACATCAACACGGTCACCAGATTCAAAATTTTGGAAATTCTCAATTTATAACATATCCTTATCATCAACAACCGCAATTTACAAGTGTACCGGTTCAATTCTCCGGTATTGCAAGTGAACAATTTTTACCTCAACAACTTACAACAATGAATACAACTAATTTTGATACTGGTATAAGACCATCTCTTAAACGTGCCGCTACTGATCAACCGACGCCACGAGACATTGATCCACAACATTTGTTGCGCAAAAGAAGATCAACAAGTGCAAAAATGAGACCGAATGATTTAATTATGAATTTATCTCAACATATGTAAATATTGCAAATATATATATATAAATATAAATAAGATTTTTTTTTCATATTTTTTCATAAAAATAAAAGTATATATACAGCAAACAAAAAAAAAATTCTATGCAAAGAAAAATCTGTAGAGTTGTAACTACAATATAAATAAATAAAAAAAATAAAAAAAAATAGACAATTACGCGTTTGATTAATAAATTTTTCAATGAGAATCTTTGTAATTTTTATTATTTATACATCTCCATCATAAAGTTTATTAAGAAATAAAAAACTATGACTGTATATAAAACCGGATTATTGAAAACTTTTTAGTAAATGCAGATTTAGGCGAGCTTTAAAATGTTACAGTAAAAATAATTAGATCAACTTTTTTTAAAAAAAAAGGCGAATAAAAAAAAATCAATTTAAAAAAAAAATTAAACATAAAAATGAGTATTTAAAAAATATTTTAACAATAAAATAAAATAAAAAAAAAATGTTTAGGGCGACGATATAAATCCATCATAAATATTCTACTCACCAACACGAAACAATTTAAAAATAGAAATAGAATATATTTTTGCTTTTTAAGAAAGAAAAAAGAATCTACAATAGATTATTAAAAAGAGTATAATAAACATGAAATAATATACTGTATTAAGAAAATAAAGAAATAGAAAAAATCAAAAAAAAAAGAGTAAAAAGAAATATATATATATAAGAATAGAAATTTATCATGAAGAAAAACTATAACAATAAGCTGGCCAAGAAACTAAAAAAAAAAAATATATATTTTTCTGACCATACTAATCCTAAATACATATATTTAGTATATTTATAATATATATATATATATATTCGGATTGGCGAGAGAATAAAGTTTTAGTAAATAAAATCGGTATACATCGCCCGCGGTACCGACCAAGAATCCATAATCTCCTTGATAAAAATCTAATGTGAACTTGTAGAAAAAAAAAAGAGAAGAGTGTGCCCAGTAATACTCGACAGCGCCCACCAAGAAACATAAAGGTTTAAAGAAATAAGCTATTATACATCTCGCGCACTAAAAGTGAAAATTATAACAAATAGTTAATCTCAAATTTTTTGTTATTATGACAGTCCAAATCTTTTTGATGTAAAAGTTTGCTTGACGAAAGACCTAGAAAACCCCCAAAAAATCCGTACCAAGGTCGATGAAAAGGAAAAAAAAAAATTCGATAGGGTGAAAGTCGTAATTCCACGAGCTGCCTTCCTGAATTCCAGGGTCCTAAATAATGTTAAAGAGAATTGAATCTTTGACAATCCCGACTGAGAGTCAAGAAAGCAGCTGTGAACATGATGTTTTCCAGTCCGTGCTGAACATCAGCACCACCTGCTATGTTCAGAAATTGTCCTCTCATCAGATCTTCTAGTGCGCTTCATTGGAAGTATTGGAAGTGTCCAAAACCATCATTACGTCATCTACCATTGTTAAATCTTCCAAAAATGGTATTAAATCCAACAATTCAGTATCGTGTGGGTCATTAAACCATGACGATATAGGAACAGCATTAGTTGGATGAAAGATATAACTTGCAGGAGAGTTATCAATAATGATAGTGTCATTAAGTGCTCGACCAAGTAGCGATAAGTCCTTAATATTATTAAATTATGTAAATGTTAGAATTTATCCGATTAATAAGAACATAATTCGTAAACCAATTAGGATTTCTCACTTTCACATAATTTCCCTTATGATTACTACATGATTCTCTAAATAATCGATGTTTAACCACTTTGCTCGTATCTAACATATCAAGAACAGGGTCGGCATACTAAAATATAATTAAGAAGAATTAATATATTTTACAATAATTTTGAGAATTCAAAGAAAGTAGCTAACCTTTGACAAACTTGCAGTAAACACTACAATTTCGTATATTTCCCCCATTTTTTTCAAAAAATGATCAACTCCAGGACGTTTTATTACATAGACATTGTGTATTTGACTTTCAATTTCAACCGGTACAACAAAATCAGCTTGATGAATCAACTATCATAATAAATGCAAATTCATTAATAACCGATAAAAATGAAATAAAATGCAATTATATTAGTAAGATGTAAGAAATTACCTTAAAAGAACTATGTACTAGAGTTTCATCTAAATCTAATACTAAACACTTTCTACCAATATGTTCAGGTCCTATTGGGCCAAGGAGCCATTTATTTTCGACCTATCAAATTCGGATTAGAAATAAAAAATTACAGTAAAAACCCATTTTTCATAAAGTTCCTAATAAGATTGCAAAAAAAAATACAAAACTATAAATAATTATTAACAACCTCTCCTTCATTTGGTTCTTCCAAAATTGGTTCGGGAACCACTGGTGGACTAACTTCGGCAGGCTTTTCCTGTTCTATTGTGGTATTCGTCTGTTTTTTGGTAAAACTTTTATTGCTCACGACGGTCCCAGATGGAGTATTAGTGGTAGGAACAGTGATATTTTCAGGCTTGTCAACATCGTTTATCATAGCGCCAGCTCCCCATGTGCAACAAAAGAGAAACGAGAGGAATGAACGTGGTGGTGGACGTTGCGTTGCTCCTGTATTATTTGGGGATTTTTGACTTGTTTGCAACGGAGGTTCTGCGTTTGCGAGCGTTGTAGACGTGTTACTTGTTGAGATGGAAATATTTTTTGAAGGTAGAGGTTTGGTTGCTGGCTCTTAATAAAACAAAAATAAATCTCATTATTATTAAAACTTTTTAAAAAAAAATCTAAAACTCCTTGGGCCATTATTTGCCTTGGTTAAAGAAATTATTTAATTATCTTTATATAATTCACAGAAAAAAATAAAAATTGCTATTAAGTATTGGAAGGTGTCTCTGTGTGAATTACTATTTATGCACCCTTAACCTTACATTACATATATGGACACATATATAAAGGTGATAATTTACCTTCTGTCTTCGTTCCGATTAGAACTTTTGAATCTGAAGTCTGTGTTATTATACTGCCTGTCACACCAAGTTCATTCTCAGGACTAACTTGAGTAATTGGCGACTGACTCATATCGAAATTCTTATATATATGTGTATATATATTGTATAAAAGTTAAGATTTATAATTTAAATTAAATCAATAAACGACGCAAAGAATTCTAATCGTAGAGAATAAAAACATAAAAATTTGGGTACAAAAGAAATAAATAAATTAATTAATTGTAGAGAACTAAATAAATACAAAGTAATAGAGAAAATAATATTTGAAAACTGTAAACTAACCAAAGTAAGAAAAATGAAAACAGCCGCAGATGGGATAAGGTAAGAGAACCTAAAATGGCCGTATGAAACGAAAATACGGAATGATGGTGTAAGGAAGAGATTATAGGAGACTCCGTAGTGTTAGGCAATAAATGAAGCGAAAGTTGATAAAGACAACTTGACAATGGTACTTGTTGTAGTTGTCGGAGGGGATGAGGGAATACGCAATTACTATTTCAGTGCGATAGCGAACTTATCATAACCGAGTCTTTCGGCACGGAAAACGACCAGGAGTTACTCTTTTTATAAAAATTTAAAAAGGACTAAGGAGTGTGATAGTTGGAAAATGCGAGCCCCTAAGTGAGTGTTTTGTTAGATGTGAAGCAAAGATGACAGAAAATCTACGATGGCGGTTTAAGATTGCCAATGTCAGACTCAACACCCTCAAGCGCAGGGTGATTGAGGAGTGACAAAGTAGACAAAGAACACGCACCTTTTAGTTATCTTGAAATTCTTGAGCGGGCGGAAAGAAAAGGCCGTGCAAAGGGGAAAGATACTTGAACCAGTTTAATTTCAAAGGGTTTTTTTTAGGTGAGTACGTCGCGCAAACAAAATTTTGCGACAAGTTGCTAACCTGCACAACCATAATTTCTTAGATTTCAGATACTTCAGTGACTATTGGTCAATATTGAAGTAACTTAACACTTGTAAGTCACTGGAATACGTTACTTTAGAATTGTCACATCCTTTTGTCTTATTTACATTTGAAATATTAGTGTAATTAGTGTAAACATAAAAAAATTTAGTTACACATATTTATTTAAAGGTAAGTATAATGAAATGAATAAACTTGGATACAGTATAATAAATTTTGCGAGCACAACTTTACAACTTATTAAACTGTCATTATATCATTATCCATTTTAGGAAGTAAAAAATTAAAAACAATTCTAGGTTGAATTAAATTATTATAAATAAATTAATATATTAAATATTAATATCAACTAATATAACAAATATAAATAATTTTGGAACTAGGGAATAAAACATTATGTATATAATTCAATTTTAAGAAATATTTAGAAATATTTTATAATTATTAAATGAAACCAATAATATTAATATAAATAGTAAATATTGATGGAGCGAGAAAAAATAATAGGCAATGCTGGTAATAATATTGTTTTTATGATAATAGATAGACACTTTGTATTAATCGTTTCTCCAAACAAAAAAGTTAACGTTATGTCATGAAACATTTCTTTTTTTTGAAATTAAAACTTGTTTTAAAGTCAGGGCCAGCAATCTTAAAATAGGATGTCCCGATATTTCGACTCATTGTCTCGTTATGGGATTATCGGGAGAAACTTTAGTTAAACGATTTACCAAGATAAAGAAATATTAAAAGTTTCCTTAACAATAATTTATTGTTTTGAGATTTAATAAAAGATAATTTAAATGGATATCGATCCCAAATAATATAAAGTTGATTATATAATAGATATTGTACATAATTGGTATAAAATGTTGAAAACGGAGCGTTTTAAATACACATTCCAAAGGAATGCCCTCCGGGCATTTATAACTTTCAATCAATTTCGCTCGATGTACGTATCTCATCTTTTTTTCGCCATCTATTCCATATGTGTGACAACACAATAATTAATTATTATTTAGTACATAAAGTAAGTAAAATATTAAGAGCTCTTATAAGTTTGGGACCAGGCTCACCGTGCACTCAAAGAGAATTTATATTATGCGTGCACTTATAGAGGGCGCACTTATAGAGATATCACTGTATTGTTGTTTTTCCTGTCTCTTCCAGAATTACGAAAAGTAAAATGGTGCATACTTAAGCTGTTCTATCTACATATATTTTATAGTATCCGAGGCAATACTGCACTCGAAAATATGCTTTATTGACGTAAGAAAATATGTTTAATACTTTCATGCTATGTAAAAGTAGAATACCTTATGAACTAATTAGTCACACCAAGTAACCGTTAAGTTAAACTCACAATTATACCCAAAGTTACTTCGAAGTTCGATTAAGTTGTTCTTTCTAAGATATCAAACTTTTTTCACTAGTGTTATCATAATTTGAGTTATGCCTAATTATGCATAACTATTCTTGAGATTTGAAATCGAGGTCCCCATAACTAAATATTAATTACTATTGTACTCACAACTGCTTTTTTACTTCCTTTCAAGTTATTATTTTTGTTGTATTGTGTAATGATCAATACGCAAATTCAATGTTTTACCCCGAATGGAAGGAGCGATAAAATATGTCCATTTTCATCAAAGTTCTTAATTCTACATGTGTAATAAATTGCTCCAGCATCTGACTCCCTACTAATAGAAAACAGAGTCTTAGGCAAAATATGATTGCTAGAAAACAAATTGTGCAAAGAAATTATATTGTCTGCATTCCGTGCTCTAATCGTTAATAAGGTCCTCAGAAATCAAACTCTGAAACTTCTTAGCAAATGCATGGTCACAGCAAATATTCATACTTTAATTGCGTATGTCTCGTCCAGGCTTCAATAATTTTAATGATTTCTCCTTAGGCTCGGAGAAAACGAGAAAAAAAATTGTACAACGTGAGAGTTACTGCGCTTTATTTTTTCTTGCAAAGGACACATTAGCCAAATGCGGCCTTTCGTACGACCGAAAAGTTGACTGATTATACTCGAAGTACCTATATATATAATACCCTCACTCAAACCTTTTTCTCAAAAACTAAAACTTGCACCTTCACTTGCAGAAAAATCGTCAAAATGATTACTTCATTAAACTGTTATATTCTAGGTGACTCTACTGACAAAATATTTTCGATTTTTTTCCTTCATCCATAAGATGAATATGGTTTCACATCTCAAAGAGTATACCTTGTTTAAGAAAGAAAATAAATTTAGTAAATTTAATATTAAAGACTCTGATGACAAGGATCGTTGGAATATTAATGTTATTGAAGGCAAGCTTGTAGATGTAAAACTTGAGATAACATTCAACGTATACTTGAAGGCTCGAAGATGAGCTCAACGAAGAAGTTTAGAAAATATACGTATTTCCAGATAATTATGCAGATTGTATCATCATCACATTCCCCGCTGATGCTACTGGTAAGTGTCTCCCAATATTTTACCTCTCGAACAAGAACAATCTAAATGTTAGAGTTTTCGCCTTTACTTCGACTTTAGGGTGGATACAAGAACACATACTGGCCGATGGGACAAAACACGTCGGTGCTCGATTTACTTGTATCGATTTAAGTTCTTTCTCTCTGAACAACCACCAGGTGATCGTAACTTTTATCCGATCCCATCCCTAGCTGGTGGTCACGGCATTCCCTTCCTTAGCTCATTTGTAATTATTGGTAAATTTATTCTTTTTATTGTTAAATCACACCTTAACGCTGTTGTTATTTCAATTTCTAATCTATTTATTTCCCCGATTGTGGTCAATCTCTTCTTTCCCCATGTGCAGGGAAATTCTGTTTCTGCAGGAGCTTGTTAATATTAATCGCGACGACGTTATATCTATATTAGGAAATGCAGACGTTACCCATGGAAATGGAACGGAGGCATCAGATTTTGACATGAGAATTGGAGCAGAAGCTTCGCATTATTTTGTATATGGCAAGAAGTGATTAGGCAAGAAAATGTAAAGCAGTTAACGTTGTCCCTTGCTCTAAATACCATCTATGAAAGTAAGCGTAAAAGGAGATAAAAGTATTAATTATCTTGCAATTGTTGTCGGTATTAATGAAGTCAATAAATTACGCGATAAAAATTTCGTATTCTTGTAACTGCTGTTGGCTCAATGAGTTGTTCCCAAGGAATTGTGTTTTTTGTTCCAATCTCAGTGGGTACAATTGAGAGTCCGGGTAATTATTACCAAGTCAATTCATTCACCTCTTCAGTTACCATTACGTTTGCTAGAGCCTTGAGCCACATGATAAAAATTGCGTGTGATATTGGCTTTAACAGAAATTGTTTATAAATATGGTCTTTTCAGCTTTCACGTGCATCTGAAGACCAACATTTTGATAACATTAACTTAGTGCAAATTATGCCTCAGTTGAGGTAGAATTAATTGAACGGTATGGATTCAAAAGTTATACTGGTACAATCATTCCGGTGCTCACAAATGCGATTTTAGAAAATCCTGTTGATGAAGTCTACCCATATGAATCGTTAAAGGAAAGTGGAATTTTGACCAGATGATGGACATATTGGGAATGATGATCGATCCTAATGAATAATTTTATTGGCAACAATGGGACAATTTAGAAACGAAAAAATAAAGTTAGAGAAACCGATAAAGGAGCACGTTGTTCAAATAGTATAATTCTGTTTGCAAGCATCACCTTATTAATCGATTTCCTCCATCTGATAAAAATTATAATATGTTAGATAATGACGGTAATTTCATTTAATTATAATCGTAGTAAAATTTATAAAAATGGGGGAGGTGCGGAAGGTGATGAATTTTACTTCTTAAACATAAAAAGAAAGCCGATGTTATTAGTTTTCCAAATGAGGTGGCGAGACAAAATCCTAAAAACCGATGATAATCTGAGCATAAAAAAGTTTAGAAAGATTGGTTTGGATGAATTGTTGACAAAGATAACTTTAATAATTTTTATGGAAAGATATATTCTTCTCGTGTCCAATTTGCTGCTGGTAGATTATATATTTTTAAAGAATTTGAGAATTTATTGTTTTTTTCGTAGCCCAAGTTAAAATTAAATGTTAATACAGTGTCATTTGAGGAATTATCAAGTTATAAAAATAGTGGGAAAGAATATTGCAAATAGTTAAGATAGTAAAGATTTACGCGAGCGAATAAAAAGGTTCCCGAAAGATTTCTTAGAGATATTGCTTAAATTACGGTAAATTCTTTAATAACTTGGAGATCGTTTAATTACAATAATCGAAATATAGCTTAAATTAGAGAAATTGATTTCATTGCTGATTCAAATAAATTTATTACATATAACCGAACATATTACATGCTTTCAAGGATTACGCCATATAATGCGACTGAGCGACTCTGCGTAATATTATTTTATTTTTCTTTGCTATGTATATATCTAATCTCTGAAGTAAAATATCCAATATTCCTACTTTATATGCAAAATTAATATGTTGAATAAGTGTTCTACCGATCAAAAATAATGTAAATTCGATTCAAAAACAAAAGATTAACCTTTTTGTTAAGTGAAGGAATAATACGTTTTCTCTTGTTGGTTTGATGGACACTTTCGCATTGTACATTTAATTTACGGAGTTATGTTTTAGATCTTACATAATGCATTTTAAATGTTATTTATTTATCGCGCCGATGTATAATATATTGATTATTAACATATCTAAGAGATGAAGCCTGTTAATAAAATGAGGAAGTAAAAACGAACTGTACCAGGATATTGCTAACAAACAACTGAGCGAACCCAATGATGATTTATTCTGATACAAATTAGTTCCTCAAGTGCTTTGACCATGTGATCTACACGGCTTGTATTTTCTTTAACAACTTCGAATTGCACTTTTCCAGTAAGGATTCGACAATACGGATACATGCGTAAAGGATTGTTGAAGATTGCTGGCAATTAACTGCTTCGTTAGTATCAACAACTGTTCCCATATTGCGTTATTGCGTAAGCCATCATCTTCAATAATCAATCCTGTCCTTAAAGAGAATTATGGCATCATATTAACTTTGTATTGCTTTGCAAAAAAATGAGATAATAATTAATTGTGCATCATGTACCTATCTTCGATAGTACGCTTCAGATATGATCTCTTTGACACATCATCTACCAACAACCCGTTGTTATTATTTGTGCACAGCCCAATTCTGTTGGAAATGCGATGCTAATTAAGTCTAAAATATTTTTTGTACCATTGATGAGTAGAGTTGTTGTCTCATCATATAAATATTCCTGTTCTTATTCACTATCTCTTTTTGTATTTCTTCAGAAATAATTTCTGAAACCACCCACCCATTCTATTTTATAGATATCGTGCATCTGACGAAGACGATAATGAGAACTAAACTACAAAATAAGTAAAGTAATCGGTTAAAAATATTCAAATAATGATAGAGGACATATACTTTTTTAAAGATATTAAAAACATAATTAAAACGATAGCATACTTTTAATAAATGGTATTACTGTTTTTGATGAACCATAATCATTGATATATTTTCTATAATACATTAATAAGATTAAGTTTATCCTATCATGTATATGCTTATAATAGTTTATTTTATCACAAAAGCTTAAATAATAAATATAATATTTGAACTAATTATAATTGTTTTAATATTAAGTAAAATAATTGTCAAAAAATCAATCTTTATATGAAACCTAAGTTTTCGGCTATACTATTATATATATAGGGAATATATTTTTGGAATACTGTTTCAAGTAAATTTTATGAGCATAATTAATACGCTAAATCACGTGATAATTACTAGCTGTATTCTGTGATACAAGGTAAATATGTAAATTCCGTTTGGTTAATAATACAACATTTTCAAGACACCTCTTTATTCATCAGGATCAATAAAAGAGTTCTTACTGCTTCAAGTAAATTGAATTATTTTGGACGTACTAATTTCTTAGACTTCGTATTAAATGAGTTATCGAAGAACTACTTTATTTGTAGCTGGCTTTGGGTCTCAAATCAGAGCCAGAGACTTGGCATACGAATTTGAAAGGTATTTTTTTTTAAATTTTTTTTTTCCAACTCTGTCATAATAACGATATAACATTTTTGATAAAGAAAATTCTAATTTTCCATTTTTTAATTTTTAAGATACGGTCGGTTAATTCGTTGTGACATTCCTGCTCCAAGAAGTTATCAATCGAAACCGTAAATATTACTTGTTTTGTACTTGTTCGTGAAAATTTTATGATTTCTATATATATTCTTTAATTACCGAATTGTTTTTGGCTTAGTTATGCTTTTGTTGAATTTGAGGATGAACGAGACGCCGAAGATGCTTATTATGAGATGCATGGGCGTAGGGTATATGGACACGCTTTGAATATTCAGGTTTGGATTCTATAAATATTTATTTTTGAACTTTTTTACATGTTTGAAAATAACTTTCTAATTTTTACTTTCTTTTAGTGGGCAAAAAATGCACCTTCTAGATCTTGGCGGTATGAAGGAAGTAGTCGAAGTTCACCGCGCCGAAGTCGTCGATCTCCAACACCACCACGTTATAGAAGACGTCGTTCTTATTCACGTTCTCCAAGCCGTACTCGTTCTCGATCTCGTGGTCGTAGCCGTTCTCCTCGTTCCGACCGTCGTAGTCGCACGAGATCTAGAACTCCTGAAAGAGACAGAACAAACGGTGAAGATCGTACAGCTGATGATAGAAGGTCTAGATCAATATCGCCTCCCAGAGAAGATACTAAACGTCGTGACTCTCGTTCAGCTTCTCCTCGACCTCGTGAAGAAGCTAGGGATAGATCTCCAACCCCCAATGGTCGTACTGCCACTTCTCGTTCTCAGTCAAGGAGTAGTCCACACCATTCTCAGTCTAGTAGAAGTCCCCCACGGGATTGAATTACTATTCAACAACAGAGACCTACCTTCAATACAACGAAGAATTGAGTGAATTTATACAGACTTCTTGCCATGTAAAATCTTCTTAATATTCTCTATATTTACATTATAGCTTTTGATTTGCGGATGATTTGAATAGTACATGTATTCTGTTCATTATCTTTTTATTTTTTTTTTCATTATTTCTTTTTTTCCTTTACGGTGGCATACTTTGGGATTTTATTGCTCTCGATGAAAATTTATTCTTGTCAATGCTTTATTTTCCATTATTTTTGAATATTATCAAATATTATCAAAAATGATTTCTTCATTGGTTATTTTCAAATTCAAAAAAAAAGTGTGCAGTTATCGGTAACGCATCGGAACGGTCGGTCGCAAGGTTGTACTTTCGTGGTGGTTCCCAAATAGACATTTCATCCATCATATAAACGAGAATTAGACCTTACCTCTATCTCGCACAAACAATTTCCGATATCGATGCGACTCGAAAATCTTTCGAACGCTCTGTACACCTTGTACAATCGAGTCTATTCCTACTCATCACACTTCGCATACCATCCAAACGACCACCGTTTCCATCAAGTGTTAATATATAAAATAAAGTATTTGCTTATATTTTTAGTTTAAGTAAAAAAAAAATATATATATATATATATTCTAACAATGTTATCTTCAGCGTATGACATACTCTTTAATCGTTGTCGTTTCTTACGAGGTCTACTTACGATATAATCACTTTTTCAACTCGAATCAACAAAGAATTAACTTCAACCAGAGACAAATTTGCCATATTCATTTTTAAATAATATAGTTAATATAAATAATATTATCAATTGCCTAGAATCAAACAAATGTAGATATCGCTGCATCTCAAAAAAAGTTCAAACTATTCTTTATAGTTGGAAGGAGACTGGTTTTATATAATTTCAAAGGTTATTTTTTGCGTGCGATCTCAAAGGAAATTTTCGAAGCCAATAAGTAAACGAGCAAAATTCACAAAAATTCACGTAAATATCACTTTTTAGATAGGCTTTGAGCATCAGGAAGTACCTGAATAGCCGAATAGCCAAATGAAAATTTTCTGCATATATTTCAGCTAAGTATATTTATGATTTTTTATTAAGATTAATAAAAACGTGATTTAATGAAAATTTGATGCCCTAGGTAAAGAAAGTAACGATATTAGATGATTAACTAAATAATAGCTCCAAAGTTTTTATTATATTTTTGTGCTTGGATCAATGGTTTTTTTTGCAACAAATATTTAAGCAATAAAAGATTTTAAATTGAATTTATTTTATTTCATCCCAATTTTAAAATTTGGAAAAAATGTGTTATATATATATATCTTTTCTACTATTTTATCAGCAATAATTAAATTAAGTTTTCTGAACAGCAGATCTTCTTTTCTTAAGGTCGGCTTTTCTTTCCTTTTGTTCCTTATTGCGCTTAGCAAGTAAAGTGTCATATTCTTCCTTGGCTACTTTTGCAGCCTTGGCTCTTCTGCGTTTAAGGGCAATACGATGACGTTTACGCTGTAGCGTAAGAGGGGTTACCAAGCGCTGAATCTTGGGAGCCTTTGTATAAGGTTTTTTATTATTTTTTGGAGTAATCTCACGACGGATAACAAATTTACGGACATCATCTTCCTTTGTCAAATTCTATATATATATAAATCAAATTAAAATATAATTCATTTTACATTAAAATAAACCAAATATATTCTGAGAATTAAAATAAACTTACAAAAAATTTGCGAATTTTTGAAGCTCTTTTAGGGCCCAAACGTTTAGGAACAGGATTATCGGTTAACCCAGGAATTGGTTGTTCTCCTTGTTTAACTATGACCACAGATAACACTGCAAGATCATTTCCAACAATACAACCTCGAACAGATTTTCTTTTACGTTCACCAGTACGACGAGGTCTATAACATGAATGACCTTTGGCTAATAAAAGCCTTACACGATCATTACGCAATACACCTTGTTTCATAGGAAAGCCTTGCTTATCATTTCCTCCAGAAACACGAAATATATATCCTTTATATTCGTCTCCAATAGAATCTCCTTGCACTTCAGCACTTATACGTTTATCATAAAAGATACGCCTAGTTAAATTATTTTATAAAATAATATTAAATTTTGCCCATAATGTTATAAATTATTTAATCAATTGATTTTACTTACAGCTGACGCTCATCGTCAAATTCAATCAACTTTTGACAGCCAGTGGCTGGATTGGCGATGTTTAGCTAAAAGGAAAGGATTCAATATCAATTTTTGATAAATATTTGAATTTGGATGCACTTAATTTTTTTTTAATTTATAACGGATGGATAAAAAAAAAAATTTTCATTGTAATTCATGCCGATCAAATAATTTTTAAAGTCCATAAATGGTTTATATTAGAGATCTATTCAAAGAAATTCAAACCAGAACTTACCTTCATTGCGAATAAGCTTTCCTTGATCTACCTGTCAAATTAGAGGTTATTTGCTTTTTTCGAATAATTTTAGATTTTTATACTTGGAGATAAATGGTCACGTGGTTGATTTCCCAGATTCCCAGTTACCGGGATTTTAGTCAAATACGAATGAAAATCATCACCCGAAGATGCGATTTTGTATGCGAGATTCTTCTCTTGTCAAAAAGTATGTCAGAAACGCGACAAGCAACGGATAAACCAAATAGTTCCGCTGAAGCAGTTTTAGAAACGAACCCAAGAGGTATTCCTAAAGTTCAATTTGTAGTATGTATAACGATGAACGTTTACTTTTTAATTTCATATAAAATTTTTGTAACAATTTTTTCCCTATTTCGTGAAGGAGAATGTTGAGGAATTTATTTCTAAATCATCAGCACCAGTTGAAGTTACTTTGGGTAAATTCCAGGAAACTGTTGCGTAAGCATTTAAATGTTTATAAACTTTGATTTTACTTAAAATGATCAACCACTCATTTATGACAATAATTAGAAAATATAAGTTTATGGAAATCAATTTTCTTAATCGAAAAAAAGGCCTTGAACTAAAAATACCCGAAATCAGTAAGACATTGACAGTTGTAGAATATTTAGTATCAAAACAAGTAAATTTAAATTTAATTTTATACTTTATAATTCCGTTTCAAGTGACACTTAATATTTATTCATTTTTCCATTATGAGGATTCTGATGAACCTATAGAGACAACATTTGAATTGAATGATACTTTATGGGCGAATGCTACAATTAAATCTACAAAAACTGTTAATTTATGGCTTGGGGTGACTTTTTAATAACTTAACCGTTGATAATTTTCAAAACATATTAATTAAATTTTGTTCTCTTAATTAGGCCAATGTAATGCTTGAATATACATTACAAGAAGCAAAGGAGCTACTTGAAAATAAATTGGATACGAATCAGAATGCACTCAAAAATGTACTAGAAGATTTGGAATTTTTAAGAGAACAAGTTACAACAATGGAAGTTAGTATCCTTTTAAGCTATTGAAAACAAAAAAAACATTTATATTCCTATTTAATGCCTTAACTCATCTCTTCTGCACGAAGATATTGCACGTGTATACAATTGGGATGTTAAGAGAAGACGAACATTGAAAACGACTAGCACTGTTTAAGAGTTAAAATAATTATATTGTAATAATACATTACAGTAATAATATTATGTATTGCTTTATTCTACTAATTAAAGTATTTTATATTAAACATATTAACTATGTTATGAAATGATTACAATTTCTTTCTCATTTATATCTCGATGGTTTCACTTAATGGACATCTTACAGTTTATTATTTGACCATCTGACCCGTGAATAATCGTAAATTTGAAAATCAACTTTTTGTTGATCGAGCTTGTCTGATCTATATCAAAGTCAAATTAAAAATAAATATTTACATTAGTATTACATGATAATTTATCATTAAAAGTTATTATTTAATTGAATATTAACTTTTAAAGATTCTGGTTCAAATTCTATTGGGATGGCAGCAAGGGTTCCATCAAATCTAAAAATTTGAAATGTTTAAATATTATTAATAATTGAGAAATTATTAAATTAAAAATAAACCTGTTCTTTCTAATATCCAATAATCTCATTTCACCGTTATCAGTTTCTAATCGCTGAAGGATTATAACATTATCGGCTTCTTGTGTTACTTTAGCCGTTCCAAATATAGAGCTGACATCCAACAATTCTTTATCATCCTTTCTTGGATGAACAACAATAGTAATATGAACATTTTTTTCAGTAGCAACTCTTCGTAATGATGATAATATTCGATCATGTAACTCCCAACGATCAATGTACCTTCCTTGATCTGCGGTCATAAATTGTAGATTATCAATAACAATATGTCGAACATCGAAAGCATGAATCGCATGATCCATAGCATCAATTATTGTTGAGATTTCAGTACTTCCATAAAATTTAAGAAAATACATTGGAAGCTAATTATTAATTTTATTAATTACAAAAATGACGAGATTTCAGAAATTTTGAAGGGAGAGAAAAAGGAAAAAAATCAAAAAAAAAAATATTTACTTGTTGAAATTTTTCTGCAAGATCAGCAAACTCCTCTGGATGTTTTGTTAAATCTTTTCCAGCGAATTGTTGCAACATCTTTTTTGCCAAACGTACATTTGGTATTTCAAAACTACCCCACAATGTACTAATTCCTGATCGACAATAATCCAACGATAATTGACTTAAAATAGTCGTCTTACCAGTACCTGTTGGTCCGGTAAATATAGTGATTTCACCAGGTCGATGCCCTTTAAGGATTTTATTCAATCCTGGAAGATCCTTTGATAACACTCCACAAACTTGGTCTGGATTAGCAATTTCACGATATACTGCTTCTTTAATGTTTTCAAAATCTATAATCTGATCATGTTGTAAAGGTTTCGATTTCTTAAGAATATCTGATAACCTTTGGCCAGTTGCTAACGCTTGGCTCGCATTAATCGGTCCGTTTAATCGTCCACACCGCGTATTTACGATCATACATCGGTCAATTCCTAGCTTTTGTGCAAATTTTTCAGCCGCTCCTTGGCCTTCTACATCATCATCAAGCCAAATGTAAATGTTTGAAAAACGCTCAAATAAAGGAAGAACTTCTAAAGGTAACTGATATACATTGTTAGGAAGACATGTCGTTGGTATATTAGTTTCTTGATAGACAGCCATTGCATCAAATTCGTTTCCCGCCAAAATAATGGAATCACATTCTAACTTTGCCAAATGATATCCAAAAAGACCTCCTACGAACGATGGTGGATCAAACGCGACTAATTCTTCATTTTTTATTGAACAGGCTTTAATTCGCGTAATCTTCGAATCTAAAAAACCTTCTTCTTTCGAGTCATCAAAAAATGGTGCTGTGCGCGGAAATGTAAAGCACATTTCCTTATTCTCAATTTTCTGAGTACTTCCAGTCTTACCGGAAATATTTGAAGCTGGATTTATATTATGATATTCTGCAATTCCTACTTTATATGCCTGAAGAGTACCTAAAGTTATACCATGATCTTTGGTAAAATTTTCAATTATTTCTGGATTATTTAGTAAGGCATTTGAAAATTCTTCAATTTCATTCTGAGGCCGTGAAAGGGAAGAACGACCCAAACCCAAGTTTGTTGCGTTGATGATTTGAAACGAATCAGTTTTTGATATCAGTTGTACATATTCACCCCAATTACCCTTTCTCATGCAAGCTTGGCAACTATAAGCACCACTTTTCAAATTAATAGTAGCAGAATAATAGTTGATTTTTTTTGGGCGACACTTAGGACATTTGATTCGTCTCAACTCAACGTTGTTACCAGGTTTAGGAAATATATGATATCTGTTGAGAAAGTCCAATACTTCACCCTCTTTAGGAACATAATGTTTTGATATAAATTTCATTCTATTAAGATCGCTCAAGTCTATCTGCAATTCTTTTGCTGCAGCTTTTTTTACAAAGTGGAGTGTAAAATTACGTGTTAAGAGACCATTAGGTATTCTTTTAAAGAGGAAATTGCTGGTCTCTACGGCAGAAAATATTCTAGGTATAATAGGTAGAATATAACGCGACATTATTTAATAAAATTATAACTTCGTGACAAGACGCGTAGATATGACAATTACAAATTTTACTACGTCATACATTTCTGCGTCACAGACGCAAAAGTATTATATTATTTTTGACTCGGTAACAATATGCATGCAACATTAATTAAGCTCGTTTATAATGGTCGATTATGGGAGTAGACTCTTAGCAAAGGTATGATTTTAAGAATAACATTTATAATAATCGATCCCATATATTAAAGAGCACCGTTTACAAAAAAAAACCAAAAAAAAAAAAAAAAAAAAAATATATATATATATATACTGTATATAACAGAAAAAACAATGACAAAATCATATTACAATTAAGTATTCAATCATACATCACCGGGATACATAACACTCTCCAAATCTTTGACCACAACTGGATCTATATATGGATTTAATAGTGCAGATAATAATTGTTCAGTATATACAAGAAAACTTTCCTCATTTCCTTTAGCTAAAACCTTCAGCGTTTCCATAGCTCTTCTAGCTAACATAATACAATCCTCATCACGATTATGAGCCAGTAGTATTGACATTTTAAGCATCCGATTAATAAATCCAGGTGTAGAAATTATTTTTTTCCTCATTCCTTCCCCGCTCAGGCACGCAAAATTATAAAATGACATAATTAAATAAGGTAATTCTTGAGCCATTAGACGCCCCCCACCACCAGTGATAATATTATTTTCTCCCTTTGGGAGCATTTGTACTAAGCAATTAAAAAATGAAATTAGCGTAGATTCATCGCATCCACCAATCCGTTGTCTATTGTCGTATGAAACGGATAATTTAGCGAACACTTCTAATGCAACTTGAGAATAATAATCATCCATGCTGTCAATAAAATCAGCAATTAAAATTAACAAGTCTCTCGCGACATAAATAGACGGTAAAGGTACATATGCAGCAATGTTTGATAGAATAATTAAAACACTTTTGCGTAATTCCAAGATATCATACGCTTTTTTTCGAATAGCTTTTATACGTTTAGTTTTGACATCAGGCCCAATATCGTTTTCTTTATATAGCTTAAAACTATCGTCATATCCAATGTACAAAACCCGCATAAGAACTGTCAAGAATCGAGGATGAGTTGCAAGATATTCGTGATTTTCATTATTATCATTAGTGAATGAGAAATTCCTTATCATATTTATTACACACCAACATTGTTCATGCAGTGGCAAAACATCTCCAGAGATGGCAGCATCCTCTAATGCTACATCAGCGAACTCTTCACATTCTTGTTTAGATAATTGATATAATTCTCGATATGATTTAAATTTTCGTTGTGATATAATTTCTTCCGTTATTTTTTCATTAACAGGCGATACATGATCAACGTATTCCAAAATCATATCAAATAACACATCAACTAAATCTCCACATTGCTTTAAATCTATCTGAGCACTTCTATAGTATGATAACGTGGTTAATGTATTAAGAGCATTTATGACTTCCAGTTTCATACCACATTTCAAGGACATTGTAAGAGCATGTACGTCCACTGCACCTTTAAACAAAAATAAAAAAAAAATTTAATAATAAAACTAAATTATAATTCTAAATAACTTGATTAATACCTAAATCTTGAATTCCTGGAATAGTTAATGGCAAAGAAAACTTTTCAAAAACTCTCAAATCGAGGCCACCATAACTATCCACTCTTCTTGTTTTCGGGGCATAGTTCACCTTTGGAGGCTTAGGATGAGTAGGTTTTATCGATGGTGGTTGATCGGAAGATATTAAAGGCAAATTATTTGAAACAGAAATTGTTTTATCAGGTTGTCGAGAAACTTGTCTAGAAGTAATGTTCCTGCGTCCAGCTATACCGCTATTAACGGGTAAACGAAGATTAGGCGTAACATTCTCAACAATAGTGTTTTGAGTTATATTCCCAATTTGATTGGGGGGCTGCGGCTGTTGCTGCGGATTATTACTATTATTATTGCCATTATTGCTATTATTCATCGAATGAAGTGCACTGCCAAGCATCTCTGTATTAAACGGAATATTATTAATATCTTTAGGAATATCTGTAGATGGTGTTATTCTTGAGTTCGCAGAAGTTACTTGAACATTCGCATTAAACGAATTCTGGTTGTCATTTGATGGCAAAATTGACGTGGATTCTCCTTGATGTTCTTGTGTTGCTGTGCGCAAATTAATTAATGAATTAGATTTTGATTCTACTGTTGATTGCGGTGATTGATTATAATGGTCGACGATTGCATTCTGAATACTAGAATTAGATGGCATTTCTGTTGATAATGAAGACTGCGTCGATGGCTGAGAATAATTTACATTTGGTGCCATTTTAGTAAATTGTCCTAATTGTGATCCTGCCTGACCTTGATTTTGACTAACATATACTGATGATTGTCTACTAGAATCAGATGACGGATTAGGTGAACGAGGCAACATTCCCAAAGAACTATTCTGTATACTTTTTGGAGACAAATTTTGTGAAACGTTACTTGAAGGGAGAGATGGAATAGAGGAATAAGCATAACTAGCGTCTTCTCGTTGTAGTTGCTGTTGTGATGGCTGCGTAATATGTATTGACGGAGGTTGTGAATGTTGTTGTTGAGATAATGGTTGTGGTGTTGATTGCCGTTCTTGCTGTTGTTGCTGTTCTGATATTGTTTGTTGTAATTGTTGATCTTCTTGCAATTGTTGTGGTGATTGTTGAATATTATTTTGATTAATTGAAGAATATGGTTTTGACGTATTTTGAGATCCAAAATTTAAATTGCTTTGAATTGAATTGGAATTCCACCCTTGTATATTGTTACCCATACCACTCGAATTACTCGTGAATTCTGTTGAACAATTAAAATCATATACAACTTCTTCATCATCTCCCAAGTCTAACCAATCAACCTGGCTTTCTTCTTGTTGGATAGAATTATGTATTGCTTGATTTGATTGTTGGGAATGTTGAGATTGATTTTGATTTAACAGACTATTGAAATTATTTCCAATGGAATTGGACTTTTGTAATTGTCCATAATATTTATTTATATTTTGTATAGATGATGCATAAGCATTTTGCTGTATTGGTGTTGGAGATTTACCGTCTATATTTTGATTATCAGTATTTACAAAGGATTGCGTAGGAACTGTCGACCTTCCAACTATTTGATTAGGAAACCCAGTCGTATAGAGTTGATTCTGATTGGAAGTCTGGCCCATATTTGAAAACATAGGTTGTACCTGTGCTCCCGAGCCTAGTGCTCTTTTTGCTGTTGCTCTACCATTTCCCGTTATAGATGCAATTGGATATACGGGACGAGCAGGGATTGGCATCATTTGATTGATGCCAGTACCATATGCGTTATTTGTCATATACTGCTCAGAATATGCACCAGCGCCCATAACTGTTGAAGATCCTTGAGGATTCCCTGAGAAAGGATAAGGAGCCCGGCTCGGTTGTTGCGGTTGTTGAGGTTGTTGTTGGTATATACTTGGATCCATTGATCAAACGATATTTTATTCTGACGACAAAAAAATTGATAGTTTCCTCCAGTATAAGATATTATAGCAACACAAGCAACACAAGGGTTGCACCAGCTCTCGATTTCACGTGATTTAAAAATGGGTCAAATTTCCAAAAATATAAATATACATTATTTAGTTATGACTCAATAACTGATTATATAAAAAAAAAGTTTATTAATTAAATGTAAAGATAAACCATTTATTTTTAAACAACTATTTATTTTCATTTATAATATTAAAAGATAAAAAAAAACTTTTTTTTTAATTATTAATAATTAAAATTAGCTAATTAAAATTTAGCTAAATAAAATAATACTAAAATCATATATAGTACTATCAGATCTTTATATAATTATCTTTTACATAAAAATACTATTTTGTAAATACTAATACTTATTTTATTAATAATTTATATCTTTCTATATCACTGAATTTTGAGAACTAATTAATAGGTAATTTATTGTTTTTTAAAAAAAATTACTCTTATAAAGATCAGTATTTTATTGAAAAATAATATTTTATATATATATAACTGAAAATATTTTCCATTCAATTAGCAAATATTTTCAAATGAGTTATATATATAAATACTTCTATATTTAAATTAAAATAAAAAACTAATTTAAATATAATTTTAAATTTATAAATCTAATAAAATCAGATAATATTTTGCAAATTTATAGAAATAATAAGTATTTATTAATATAAATTAGATAATTATATAGAATTGCTCTCGCTTTAAATAATTTCCAAAAATGGTATTTATAACCTTTCTTAAAATATTAAATAAATTTATAGAGCAGGCAAAATCACCTATAAATTATAATTATATGTAAAATATATAAATATTAGTATAATTTTGATATAATAATAATATTTTTAAAAAATTTCATATAAATTCTAATATATCAGTTTAATTATATTAAGTTTTATTTTAAAAAAAAATTTTTCATTAAAATTACATTATTTCTTTTTTGAAAATAATTAGTAAATAAATGTTATAATATTATTTTTATATATTAAATTTAAGGAAGGTGAAAAATTACTTAAATAAAAAATAAATTTTTTAGAAAATTTTAACCAGAAGAAAAATTCCTTCTATAATGAATAAGGAGTAACAAATAAGATTTTTAATAATAAAAAATTTTCAAATCTCTAAATTAATTAACAAAAATAAATAATAAATAAATTTAATAACCTAATCTAACTTTTTCCTTCCAAAACATTTTTTATTTTTATATATAATTATTATATAATGCAATTATTTTGGCATTTAATGATCCAATTTTAATAAACTTTTTTTTAATTATAGTTTTTATTTAGCTACCAAATCTAGCTACAAATAAAAAAGTTTATACTAAAATAATTATATAATATTAATTATTATATAATATTTAATATGGCAATTTCTATTTGTACACGGGTGTTTAAACACGGGTCATATTAGTAGATTAAAAACGGCATTTAAAACCTCCTTTAATGCCTTAAGTAAACTTGCAAAGCAGGTGAAAATACATATATTTATCTGTAATATAATAAGAATAAAAAGTAAAAGAATATAATGTCAGTAGCATTCAATTTCAAATTAAAAAACAAAAAATTAGTCTATTAAAAATTATATTTATATGACCTGTGTACAAACACCCTGTGTAAACTTGGAAATTTTCATTTAATATATATTAAATCTATATAATTAAAAAAATTTGTAATACAGTCAACTCTCTTTATAGTCACACATTTGGGACAGTCCATATTTGGTGATTATAAAGAGATGTGACTATATAAAAATTTCTTATATTTGTATATCATAATTCCGGCCAAAAATTAACATAATTTTAGCCAGAATTATACTTAAAACTTTATTGTATCGTAACTTCGCCAATATTAATCGTAGAGAGATGATCTTACCGCCATTCGATTCGTCTTGATGAGACGGTTCTAATGGTATAAAATACGTCGAAATCCAATCACTAGATTAATTTCCGAAATTAAAAAAATATTAATGGTTTTTGTGTAATAACTCTGCCAATATTGATCCTAGAAAGACGATCTTACTACCATTCGATTCGTCTTGATGAGACGAATCTAATGGTATAAGATACATCGAAATCCAATCACTAGATCAATTTCTGAAATTAAAAAATATTAAATGGTTTTTAAGTAATAACTCCGTCAATATTGATCACAAAGAGATGAGCTTACCACCATTCGATTCGTCTTGATGAGACGAATCTAATGGTATAAGATACATCGAAATCCAATCACTAGATCAATTTCCGAAATTAAAAAATATTAAATGGTTTTTAAGTAATAACTCCGTCAATATTGATCACAAAGAGATGAGCTTACCACCATTCGATTCGTCTCGATGAGGCGATTCCAACGAGCTATAAATCGTCGTTTTACAATCACTAGGTACCGAGAAATCTAGCAAAATGTTAAATGGCGCAGTAAACGTAAATCAAAAAATATTATAATGCCGATGTTTAACATTTTGTTGAATAACTCGTCGGCCAGTGATCGGAAAAGGATAAAACTTCGTGTACCTAGCTTCAGATCAGCCTAAAATGGCCCGATGGGGGATGTCTTCTATAGTGGTGCTGTTACCTGAGGAATTAAGTACTCGGTATAATGGTTGCCCGTTGAAGATGATAGGACACAGACCCGAGATTAGTCTCATAAGAGGCAATGGGTGGTCTGGCCGTAAACACTTGCAAAGGAAAAGGATAAAACTTCGCGGGCTGTAGTGGCCTTTGAGTGAGACTTAGTACCTAAAATGGTGGTATGGAAGGGTACTAGATGGTTGATGTTACCTGTCGAAAGTCCTCCATGAAAGTAGATGCTCTCTAAAGGTCGTTAAATAAATTGAGTATCAGTATCATGCAATGGGTATAGGATGAGTAGGCGGCGTGTACCTAGCTTCAGATCAGCCTATAATGGCCCGATGGGGGATGTCTTCTATAGTGGTGCTGTTACGCGGAATTAAGTCTCGGTATAATGGTTGCATGAAGATGATAGGCGAGAGCCAGAGATTAGTCTCATAAGAGGCAATGGGTGGTCTGGCCGTAAACATTAGCAAAGGAAAAGGATAAAACTAGGGTTGGTCACCCTATCTCAGTGGTTAGTCACTGAGACCCTCATTAAGCCTGAGTATGGTGAGGTCGCAGGTTCGATTCGCTGTACCACGGAAATAAAAAGAATTTTACTGCGGACGCTACAACCAATAGCGTGAAGGTACAGGGATTAGTGTAGTTGGACTGCATCATGGTGAATTAGTGTGTACGGTTAGGCCGCACATTTCAACTAAGGGTCAAGGTGGTCCTCCTTAACGTTCTATGAGGCCATTGGCATGTGCGCAGTCCACCATGTCCGAGTATTCACTACTATACCTTGGGGGGAGCATTCCGGGTCCGGGTCCGGTCATAATACGATACCGCTTGGGGTCAGTAATGGCTAGATGGTTGTTCTAGATGGTAAAGCTGAGGGTGCAATGTCTTAGTGGTAGTTAGGGACCTTAGCACGGTAGGTCTTACCGGAACCGTAAGTGTTCGTCTGCGCAAGGGAGCAAGGTTAGCGTAGGCTATGGGGTTCGATTCCCTACTCCGGGCCTGGTTGGCGATCCCCTGGTGGTTGATACCCACCATATGCAAGGGGTGATCCTGGACAGATGCCTGCTACTTCTTCATCCAGAGTGGTCGACTGAAAGTATGCCACTTAGTAGCGAATGTCTTATCAGGTGCTTGGGTAATCGCGAGTTTGTAAGTGGCCTTTGAGTGAGGCTTAGTACCTAAAATGGTGGTATGGAAGGGTACTAGATGGTTGATGTTACCTGTCGAAAGTCCTCCATGAAAGTAGATGCTCTCTTAAAGGTCGTAAAATAAATTGAGTATCAGTATCGTACAATGGGTATAGGATGAGTAGGCGGCGTGTCTACAAGCACCAGATCGACTAAAATGGCCCGATGGGGGATGTCACCCTATAGTGGTGCTGTTACCTGAGGAATTAAGTACTCGGCTTTCAATTGGCCGCCCTATTCAAGATGATAGGACATGCAGACCCGAGATTAGACATTTCATAAGCAGGCAATGGGCGGTACTGGCCGAAGTGGCAACACTTGCAAGGAAAAGGATAAAACTACCACTATTCGGATTTGTCTTCCTGGTGAGACGATTCTAACAAGCTATGATACATCTTTGTACGATTATTAGATGCCAAGTTATTTAATATATTCTTTATATAACTGTGATTATAAACGGTTCTTTTTAATATAAGATTTTTGAGGATAGGTGTGATAGTGATTATAGATAGATTGTGACTATATAGGATAGTTTTTAATAATAAAGTGTTTTGAACATTCAACTGGTGTGACTATATAGTAGAATGTGACTATAACGGGAGTGACTATAGAGGGAGTTGACTGTATTTAGATTATTTGTATAAGTAAATTTTAAATTAAACAACCATGACCCCAGACATCTCTTATATAGATTATAACTGACTTTTTGCCAAAAAAGGTCCAATTTGCTCTTTTTTTATTTTCAGTTTTTTGTGATTATTTTGGCATTCAGTGATCTGATTCATGCAATTTTATTTTATTTTATAGAGCTTGATGAGAGCTACAAAACAAAAAAAGTTTGTATAAATTGAACTACTGGATGCCAAGATATAAATATGCTTGCCAAAACTATTTTTTCAAAATTTTAGTTTAGTCAAAATTCAATCTGAACTATTTTTTATAACAAATTTAATTGCCAAAACTGTTTTTATGCTTTTCTGAAACTAATTATAATTTAGAAAAATTTTAGATTTACCAATTTTTTCATTAAAAATAAAGTTTTTGAGTTTCAGATTTTTGAATTTTATCGTTAAATGAGTTTCGAGTAGCAACATTACTGAGATAATCGCAAAAAACCTGATTTTTTTTTGAAATTTAGGGTCAATTTGCGAAAAGTCAACTTCTGAGTTATATATGTGATGTTTGGGATTCTGAGCAACCTTACTTTTATTGGGCAGTTTATTATGTAATGTTAAATAAATTTAAAAAGTAAAACGATCATTTAATTTCAGTTAGCATTATAATACAATTTTGATACAAAGTAATAGAGTTACAGTCAACCCTTGTTATAATGAACTTTAAATTCCAAACCTCAACTTCGCTATAGGGTTATGGTGAAGATTTTAAGAGATTTGATTAGTTAATTTGTTATAGGCTTATAGCAAAGAGAAATTTATTATAGTTGTCTGAAAAATTCACTATATCAAGGGTTTGCTATATCAAGGTTTGATTGTACAACTAATAATAAAATTAATTTTAAATTTATTTTAAATAATAATCCAATTTTTTTAAAAAAATTTTCAGCAATATTTTTAATGAAAAATAGCTTTCTAACATAATAACAAATCTATAGTAAATTATTTAAAGATCAAATAACTTATTAATAATTTTTGAAATATTTATTTTCTCAAACTTGTAAAGATCACTTTAAGATAATATAACTCAAATATTTCAGAAACTACTATGATAGAAACTGTAAAAAATATTAGTAATAATAACCTAGAACTTTATAAAAATTATATTTAATATCAGTTAACTTTACAAATCTTTAAAATGAAAAACATCAACAAGCTTTATTACTTTCTTTATATTATATTTGAACTTTTTTAATATTTACAACTTAATATTAATTAGTATTAAACTTTTCCTTTAAGATTTAATTTGATTTAGACTTGACTTAAACTTGATTTAAACTTCAAAAAATATTATTTCACAATCTAGTGATTTAATTTTAATGATTTTTTTTTAATTAATAGTTTTTGTTACTCTAATTAAAATAAAAAAGATTATTAAAATCAGATTGTTAAATTAAAAGTTATTTGCAAAAAATGTTTTATCTTTCAGAATCAATTAGAATTATACTGTATCATAAATCGATTTGTACAAATCATTAATATTACTAATATAACTAATGTTCTTTATAAAGAAAATCTTTTAAAATCTATGATGTAATTATAATAAATTAATTATACATTCAATTTTACAAAGGTTGTACTAATAAATATAGAAATTTTTAAAGAACTAATACATCAATCAAAAATTGTAGCATAACAAAAAAAACTAATAAATACTTATAAATATTAAAACTTTATAAAATTTAAACATATTTGTTTAATTTTTTTTTTATATTTATTAAATAAGGTCAAAAACCTTATAGTAAATAGAAAAACTAAAGATAAAACAGCAAGATTAAAAATATATAAGAAAATGAAATCTTTTCTACCTAATATTACTGATATGAATCTGTATAAAAAAAACAAAAAAAGCCTGAAAAATCCTTAAACTTTTTGGTGAAAAAGGTATAAATATAAATAGAATCAAATATATTACATATAATGCAAATACTATCTTAAAATTAAAAGATACTCAAATTCAATATATTATAAATTAGATAACTTCAAAAAGTGTGATAAAATATCATGATTGGAATATTTTAAGAAAATTAGAAAAAATTGAAGAAACTATTAATGATAATTAAACTAATGCATTATTCCTTTGAAAGCTGAAGTAAGTATATCAGCAAATATATTATTTGAATTTTATTCTAATTCAACTTATAACCAAGCTTATTTTTACATTAAAATATTGAATTAATATTCTACTTTATATAGAGAATTTAGTAGTAAAAATTTTAATTATTATGAAATTACTAACAATATTATGCTTATTATACAAATTAAAGCATAATAATAAGAAAAATATAGAAGATGCATATAATACTAGATCTTATTTATTAAATATGAACAGCATAAAATTAAAATAGTTGTATAGTAAGTTCACTTTGTGACTATACTTTCTAATTGATACTTTATTATATAATATTTTTTCTACATATCAACTATTACCTAATTAGATTAATTTGCAATTATATAAAAAGAAAATATGAGCAAATTTAATAAATTATTAATCTCTAAATAATTGAATTGACATGCTAAATTAACTGGTTTACTAAGATCTTATGAAAAGTTTTTATACTTAAAATATACTTAAAATTTTATTAAAATATGGATAAATCTAATTGTAACAGCCTGTTACGCGTCTTATTTGTAACAACCCCCAATTTTATCCAATTAAAATTTAAGATCAGGCGTAATGTAAACAAAAACAAAAGATCAGTTGTGTAACTAAGACAAAAGAATTTTTTAAAAAATTTCAAGAAACTGCTTATAACTTAAAATTTTGTCTATGAAACTGTCTTAAGTACATTAAGTAAAAGTTTTCCAAATTAAATTTTACATATAAAAATTTTATTTGTGAAACACATATTAAATTTATTATTAAAAAAAAATAAAAAAAGGATGTTACAAATAAGATATGTAACAGGCTGTTACAAATACATTTTTTCTTAAAATATACTTAAAATAAGTATTAATTTTAATTCATGATATACTTATAATATATCTAAAATATACTTAAAATACTTTTAAAATATACTTTTAATGTACTTGTTTTTTACCCAAGTATTTAAATTATACTTAAAATATATTTAAATTAAGAATTAATTTTATATTTACCAGTGGTTAATTTAAAATTAATTCACCAGGGGGTGAATTTATTTCTGGTGAAATTCACCAGTAATATGATAATTTTAGTTTTATATTAATTTTGTTTGTATTACATTTTACAATTTTATATACATAAATAAAAATTTTTTTATGAATTTTTTTAAACTGTAACTTTTTTTTCAAACATACAATTAAACCCATACAATTCAATTTCATAAATTAAAAATGAAATTTATAGAAAAATTTGTGTTTTTTATAATACTACCAACTGTTTAACTCCTAAAGTTTTATATTTTTTATTTAATAACTTTAGAGTGTAATTTCACTACTTTAATCAAATGAAATCAATTTCTTTTATTAATTAAAAGTTGTTCAACAGAGCCAAAACTACTTGTATATTATTTTTTATAAGTGTAGGTATAATATATATAAAGAAACCCATATTTTTCATAATGGTACTAACTTTCAAAATTGTTTTTTTATTTATTAACTTCAAAGTGTAATTTCACTACTTTAGTTAAATGAAATCGACTTTCTAAATTAATTGAAAATTGTTCAATAAGGTCAAAACTACGTGTATATTAATTTTCATAGTCTACATTTTTCATAACAGTACTAACTTTTGAATTTTTTTTTCTGTTTATTAACTTCAGCGCGTAATTTTACTACTTTAGTCAAATGAAATTGACTTTCTAAATTAATTAATAATTGTTCAGCAAGGTCGAAACTACTTGTATATTAATTTTCATGGGTGTAGGTATAATACATATGGAGAAATCTACATTTTTCATAACAGTACTAACTTTCAAATTTTTTTTTTCTGTTATTAACTTCAGCGTGTAATTTCACCACTTTAGTCAAATGAAATCGACTTTCTAACTTAATTGAAAATTGTTTAGCAAGGTCGAAACTACTTGTATACTAATTTTTATGGGTATAGGTATAATACATATGGAGAAATTTACATTTTTCATCATAGTACTAACTTTCGAATTTTTCTTGCATAATTTCACCACTTTAGTCAAATGAAATTTACTTTCTTTATTAATTGAAAGTTATTTAGCAGTATAAAATTTACTTAATACTTGTAAGATTTATTCCATTTTTTATAATAATACTAGCTTATGAATTATTGTATAATATATTATTATATTTAAACTATATATTTTATATAAATATTTTTATTAATAAAATAATTACTTTTTCAAAACAAAACAATTTAAATTTTAATAAATTATGTAATATAGGTGAACTTTACCTTGGGTGAATTTCACACTGGTAAGCGTTAAATCACTCTTAAATTAAAATTTAAATACAATATAAGTGTATTTTTTACATATTTAAAATATTCTTAAAATGTACTTAAAATTCAATTTAAATATATTTTTACAAGTTTTCCTCACTATGGTTTCTTGCATTTAGGAAATGAAAATGACTCACAAGAGTATTGTCAATCTTAAGTGTTGCCTCTAGGATGGTGAGGATAAAATAACTTACATAATCTCACCCTGCAAGGAAGATAAGGTCGCTATTCTCGAATTTGCTGTTAAAACTCTATTAGCAAATCAAGGTTACCAAGCTCTCTCCCTCAACTTCGACCTCTACGTGAATGATCCTGAGAAAGACAAACCCATGGAATCAGCAGAAGAGATCTCTAAGTATTTCGATAAGCCTCTTGTTCCGGATCAAATTCACATTCTCATAAAACCTAAGAATAAATAGTATTTTTTTATTCGTATCATGTGGCGAAATATTCGCAATTTTTATGTATTACAGGCCAGCTTCCGGCAACGTTTTTTATTTCATAAATAAAGTTTATCGGTACATGAGAAATTTCCAAGAAATAAATTTTTATCTCACTCCGGAACGTATTTTTGTCCGAGTCAAATATCACTATAAAAACGCTATGTCTGTATCTGAAATTAACACACCAGCTCCCACCTCCACTTCTGCTCTAGCGAATCTGTTTTTTTTTTCCTCCGCTCTTTTGTATCACTGACTTGTTTTATAATTTCTTAGCCACGGACTGGTATTTCATCCTACATAGTACCGAGGTTATCTATTGTACGAGCAAGACTGAGTATCGCATCTCTCTGACTGAAGACGCACTCAAGGACTCTTCCGACTTGTGCAAGAACGTGAAGAGGATTTAGAGGTTATAGTGGGTTTGTTAAAAGATAGGGTATCAGCTAGTGAAGAATCCGCAAATAAGAAGCACCGTGTAGAAGAGATAATCAAGAAAAAAATAAATGTATAGGACACTATAGCATAGAAAATTTGTCAAATTTGTCATGTATCACGGCCGAACATTTGTATTTATTTTTCGCATGTATTAATAAAAATTTTTTGTGATCTGCGTGACAAATTGTCATGCGCACATGATTATTTATGCATCTTAGAGAAGTTCTCTTGCGGAACTTAAAACTTTATATAAGTGGGAGTGACGAACATTTTTGGAATAGATTATTTCGGAAATCTGGTGTTTGTATAAGGGGATGTGAGGCTCATAGTTAGCGATAGAAAAAAAAATAATGTGAAATAATATGACGCGGGGACTCGCATTACATGACTTACTTAGGGTCCCTTGAAAGTATTTTAAATTATTTATTTAATTCGTCATTTTATAACAAACTTTTATTCGCAATATGATTTTATTAATTTGTTTCGGCACATAAAATAATAAACGAATTAGCAACTATACTTTCTTAAATTTCTTTCTAGAATAATACAGCAGATTATAAATCATTTTTTAGAAAAGCTGATAATGTAACTTGATAAAAAAAGCAGAGAAAATTATAGCAATTTTAAATGTCATCGGTGTAGTTCAACACCTATTGACTTTAAATATTGAAAATGAAATGTTCGTCAACATCCAGTTTCCCCTTCCTAGGAACACTAATGTCAAAACATCTACCGACATCTGGCATCATGTTCGCGTCGTCTAGACCAATTGTTGACCGTAAGAATCGCAGCCATAATTAGTAAATTTTGACGATTGTCAAAAGCGAACGTACAGTCCGAAGGAGCTTGTTGAGGAAATGGGGAGCAACCGGCCTGTCCACGAATTACTAATCAAAGGAAAAATTAGAACAATCAGACAAATAGTTGCTTTATATAATGTTTCGCGCAATAAATCTTATATTTATATACATACAATTAATCAAAGCCATTTTTGTGTTTACAGGATTGATGGCCGTTCGAGCGTTTATTCCAGCGTCGTCCCATTCGATCAAAAAATAAGGGATCCTTGAAACTTCATCGGAGCAGTATTCTATTTTTCACGTAAGTTTTTAGCCCATGCACGGCGGATATTTTCAGAATCTTTACTAAACTTCGAAGTTTCTTCTATCAAAACAATTATTTAATTCAAACTACAAAAAGAAAATTTCAATAAAATAACACCAACCTGCCATTGTTTTGTTTGACTTATTGAAATCTTGTTTAAAATTGACGCCATCATTTCAGAAATTTTTTTTTGAGAGGAATATTATTTGGAAAAAACTTGCTTGGAAAAACCTTGCTTAACATATTTTATACTGATAATTGCAAAATGCAATGACCTCATTTGATTTATTACTAGTGACGACCCCGGAAACTTATATATGAACTCCTGGGTGTTACACATGGGTAAAAAAATCGATGTCCTTGTTCTATGTATATCTTGAAAATCTTACCAAAAAAGGGAGTCGTTTAAACCAGTAACGCTACAAAAAATTTCCACCCCACGTAATTTTTGGCTGGCACTATATGTCTCGGTCAGCATTAAGAAATTAAGTATGTGACAAATAAGGCGTGACAAATAGGATTTTACATACTGAAAAAAATCTCTGTCTCTGGAATACATAGTAAAAATGGAAAACAGGAAGGGTGTGACATCAGTGACAAATTTTTAAGATCTGGAAAATTTTTGTGGCTTCCCCAGCGTTAGTGGTTCGATCTGTGGATATGAAATCTGGATATCCGTACGGGTACACAGATATCCAGATATTAATTTTAAATAACGGATAAAAGATTACGGATATACAAATATCCATGGATATCTATACAGATATATATTAGTTTTGTGTAACTTTGTTGATCAAAAAACGCGCTATAAAATACATTGAGCAAATGCGCGTCAGTGATTAAAAAAAGGCTTATTATAGTCTAGTCTTTGTTATAATAATGTCCAGTGAGGAGTTGGCAGATATTCCGCAGCCAGAAAATCTTGAAACCTTAACTTGTGGGTCAAAAAGGCCAAGGCGAAAGGGTATGTGAACTATTAAATCAGCAAAATTTAGCTCCAAATGGACCTTTAATTGAGCTAGAGTCAGACACGGATTCTACAAATAACCAGCATAAAACTGGCAAGAATAATAAGAAACGCAATAAAGTTTCAACAAAAACTGATTTAAATAAAATAGCTGACCAACTAGTTTTAATCCCAAATGCTAAACCACCAGGACAGAGTTGGATATGGAGTTACTTTGAACAATATGAACCAACTGAACAATATAGAAGGATTGTAAAGTGTTTAGTTCAAGTTCAACAGAAAAATGGTGTAGAACCATGTAGTCATTTTATGGGTTCTGATAATTCTACTGGCAATTTTATTGTTCATCTTTCTACACATAGAATTACTGAAGAAAGCCATAGAAGAAGGATGAGTGAGATACGAAATAACAATCAGCTATCACAAACTCGTATAGATGAAATTATTCGAAATAATCCAGACATTAAAAATAGTCGGGACAGGAAGTTTGTTGGAATATTGATTAAAGATAATAGACCAATTAGTATATGTAATGATGAAGGTTTTGTCGAATTTATTCATGAACTTGATCCAAACTATCAAATTCCAAGTGATAAAACAATTCAACAACTAATAGCTGAGTCATACAATCAAATCAAGGTTGTTTTAACAAAAAAATTTAGTAAAGATGTTATTTCTTGTTCTATCACAATTCACAACGGACCTATGGACAGCACGAAGTAGAAATGGATATATTGGTATTACGTGTTCTTTTATTGATAACAATTTTAATATCTGCGAAGCAATTTTAGCAGTTCAATACGTTCCATATCCTCATACAGGTGATAATATTTGTGAAGTATTACGTGATATTATTTCAAATTGGAATTTAAATGGTAAAGTCTTTACAATGACGACCGATAATGGTTCCAATATGGTAAAAGCTGGAAAATTAATGAATGAACTTACAAGACTCCCCTGTACAGCTCATACATTACAGCTTGTTGTAGGTAAAGGATTAATACCAGCAGAAGTTTTAATTGCATGAGCTAAGAGACTAATAAATTTTTTTACATCACCTAAACAAACGGAAAAATTACTGGAGATTCAAAAAAATACCAACTATCTTAATAATAATGAGGTAATTAAATTTTTATTTATTACTAATTTATTAGATTATTTATTCCTCTATTATGCTAAAAAAATGCACTCCATTTTATTAAATCAATTTATTTAGTATTAATTAATGTATTTTCTTCAAAAAATTATTTTATTACAGAATTTAGAAAATAATGATAGATACCTCTGAATGATTGCTGATGTAGAAACTCGGTGGAATTCTAGCTATCTTACATGGAAACGTTTAATAAAAATCAAAGATCTTATTGATGTCCTGGCATCTACTATGTTGATTGATCCTGATGCTTCAACACGGCGTGATGGAAAACGACTAAAAAAAATAAATTTAACAGAAAATGAATGGCAAGAAATCGGTAAATTAATTATAATTTTGGAAGATTTTGCCGGAGCAACTGAATATTTAGGTGGGAGTAAATACACAACCATTAGTTTAATGTATAGTGTATTAGCAATAATTAATCAAAAAATTTTACCAGATGATAATTCAGATGTGGAAGTTATAGATTTAACCAGTCAAAATATGGCATTTGATGATGATGTTGGCTATGAAGATGCACCAGAAGATGAACCTATTTCTGGACAACCTATACGTAGAAAAATTAATATTAATATGCCACAAAATTGCATCAATCTTGATAAGCGTGTTAAAGCAGCATTATACCAAGCAATGAATCATTATTGGGAAGTTCCACAGGAGCAAGGGATGTTGGCTGCTTTATTGGATCCACGATTTAAAGAACTTGGATTTGTGTCTAATTCATTGCGCCTTAGATCTCAAGAGCAATTAAGAAATGCATATCAAGATATGAGGATATTAACTAGTGAAAATCAAGAAGTTGAATTACAACCAGTTTCATCAAATTCATTATTAGCAAGGATATTTCAAGATAATGTTACTCACGTTGATGAAGTAGCTAATTATTTAGCTTTACCTAAGATTCATCATGACGATTGTCCTTTAACATGGTGGAAAACTAATAAAACAAGATTTCTGGTACTATCAAAATTAGCAAGGAAGTATTTGGCCATCCCTGCCACATCCACTCCAAGTGAAAGACTTTTTAGCGAAGCTGGCAATGTTATGACTATAAAAAGAACACAGTTGGCGCCAAATATGTTGGAAAATTTGGTGTTTTGTAAGAAGAATTGGCGTTTGGTTGGAGGGATTTTTCCTTTAAAATATTAATTATGCCGATTAATATGACAAAGCTACACGAAAAGTATTTAAATCTTTTCGTTCTTTTATTTTTTTGAAACTTTATTTTTTACATCGTATTGTGATATAATAATGGATAATAAAATAATAAACAACAATAAAATAATAAACCATACTGACTATTGTTTCAACTTTTCAATTATAATAATAAAATTTTTTTATCTGTTTTATCTGTTGTTATCTGTTTATTATGTTATCATCCGGATAAATCTGCAATCCGGATTATCTGTGAATTGAATTTATCTGCACAGATTTATCTGGATTTACCCAGATTTTTATTGGTAGAAATCCGTATCCGTGATAGAAGTCACGGATTATCTGTTCGCAGATAAATGGATATCCGGATCGGAGCCTCACTCCCCTTTAAGTGATTTTTGCATTTTTCTACATGAACATTGCATAAAATGTCATCCCATATCACACCCCACCGTTTTCATTTTTTCATGGGACTTAGAAAATTTTTAGTGGTGAAAAAATTTTTTTCACGCCCCTTAAACATCACTGGTCACATGAAGGTGGAATTTTACTTAGAAATCTTTGGGGCAATAGGCCCCAGACAATTATAATCAAGGTCATATCTCCAACAGGACAGTATATAATCTTTCCCGTAACACCATCAAAAAAAGCGGGCATGTGATTTTTGAAGCATTAATTTTGTTACATACGGCGCAGTTTAGTGCAACAGATCAATATTTATCACATATTATTTAAGCTATTATTTAAGCTTTCTTTTTGCGTCTACATTACCAAATACCAAGAATACAATTTTTTTTAAAAAATAAAAAGTTGGCTTATTTTCTTTACAATAGCTATAAATCTTTTAATACAAAACTCGCAGAAAATATGAAACCTGTAGAAATGCCAAGTAAGCAATAATACCAGTTCAACAAACTAAATTGCATATTATTTTGACAGTCTAATTAATGCAACCTTCTTTTCTAAAAAAGCAAACTAGTCTGTATTATAGTAGTAAGAAAGTCATATAGTTCTATTAATAAATTAGGTGAAGACGTTGAACATTATAAAATAAGTGAACCATGCCATTAATATAGAAGGAGCATACTAATATCACTCATTATTTACAATAATTTATTTTAAATTAATGTATTTTAATAAATTGAAATTAATAAATTTTATTGTTAAATTAATATTACATTCTACTATTTTAATAAAATAATTACTCAAATTTCATTAATTTAAAAGATTTTGTTTTACTCTAATGAATTAACATCTATAAAATTTCATTATATTCTCAAGCAATCATCTTTGGAGTGGAGTATCTTAGGGTAAGGAAAGTTAGTTTAGGCCAAAATACTTATCTTTAAAGATAACATTAATGTTGGAGTATCTTAGGGTTAGGTAAGAAAAGTTGATTTAGGTGGAAATACATATCCTTGAAAATAACGTAGATATTAAAGTTTCTTAGGATTAGGGTAAGAAAAGTTGATTTAGGCAGAAATACTTATTCTTTAAGATAACGTAGACGTTGAAGTTTTTTAGGATTAGGTAAGGAAGGTTGGTTTAAACTTAAACTTTTACCTTTAGAGTTAGTTAGTAGGGTTAAGTAGCAATAGCTGCAAAATGCAATTTCAATAGCTACACTTAGCCACAGTCAAATTACATGAATCATGTGTCTGAGCCTTTTTTGATGATTATATTAAGAGAATTGGCAGATACTATACTTTATATCACATGTTGATCATTTGCCGATCATAATATATGTGATATCACACTGATTTTGAAACTTTATTCCAGCCATAAATATTCAAAAAAAATTATTTTAAATTGTTTTATTTAATAGTTTAATATATTAGTAATTTAGTATAAAAATTTTGTGACAAAATAAAATATGGTTTCAAAATTAGCTTTAGGCCAAAATTTTTAATAATTCATTTATGTGCCAATCATCTGCTAATTTGACTTTGAAGCTTTGGGCCAAGCCACAGAACTTCGGGCTAAACTTAAAACTTTCAGAATACATCACTATTTAGTACTAATTGTCAATGATTTAGAATTACTATGAAGTGGAATAACTCTAAATCAAACATTTGAATGCCAAAATGGAAAAAATATTTGTGCAACTTTAGTACTAGTTTTATGTGATGTTCCTGTGGCAAGGAAGATATGCGGGCATATTTTAACGCTTGCATCATGTCACCAATGCAAAAAATGAGCAAATTATGAGAATTGACAAAATAATTTTGCCAGAATGGACAATATAGATGAATGGTTTATTACTCAAGATTTGGCTGAGTTTTATGAAAATGCATATGAATGGCAACGTTGTAGCTCTAATGCTTCACGAAAATGTTTTACGAAAGATATTGAAGTTAAATAGTCAGAATTATTGCAGTTATCATACTTCGACTTTATAAGGTTTATCGTTGTCAATCTAATGCACTGCTTATTTCAGACATCACGAGATGGATAGTGAAAAGAATTTGGGTTGATGAAGGAATTTTGAACCAACAATTGTTTATAAAAATTCAAAAAAAAAATGGATGAGTTTCAGATTCCATCTGATTTGGGATGAATCCCTGGAAAAATTCATTGCAGAGAAGGATTTTCAAATTTTACAGTAGATCAATGGCGAATCTTTTTCACAATTTACATTACGGTATTACTATGGAGTCACTTTTCGGTATATGATCAGAAAATTCTTCATCATTTTGTGAGAGTTTGTACAGCTTTCGTAAGTCAAATTTTAGAACTTGATGCTGTGAGAGAATCACATGAAAGATTGATTAAAATTGTGAAGTTGATTGAAGAACATTATGGACAAGATAAATTACTCCTAATTTTCATCTTTCACTTCATTTGAGTGAATGTACGTATGATTTTGGACCTTTATACGCATTCTGGTATTTCTCCTTCAAACGTATGAACAGTATATTAGGTAAACTATAACTATTTATTTAGATTTAATATTCTTATTCTTAATTTATGCATAATCGTAATTTTAAATTTTAGGCACCTTACTGAACAGCCATAGGAAAATAGAACCAGAAATTATGCAATGAATGATGGCTGATATCCATATTGATAGTATTATAAATTCTGGAGAAAATGTAAAGAAACTAGAACTTCTCAATAACTGAGCTTTTATTGGATCTTTAGCAAAGGCTGACAAATTTTCAGCCGATGAAATGGAATAATTTTGGTTGAATTTGCGAAATATTCAACAATCAATAGTCACTGAAAGCGAATCATTTCCAGATGAAATGTTGGATATCAGCGTCCCGCCTCTGAAAATGTAGTGATGCCAAATTCAATACTTAATTTACTGGTTGAATACTATTTGGCGACTTATGAAATACTTGAGTTTTGAAAGCCATTCAGAAAAAGCTATGAGAATTCAAGGATCATTTCCATCAAAATGAAACAGTTCAGTAAATGCAGAATCAGTTCAGAGACATTTAGATCAAATATGTCAGCTCGTCACATAAAGAACTCGTATATTTTAGCCAAATTTATAATACAAGATGGTAGCGTCGATTGTTATTCTGGACAAATTCAATTCATTTTTTCCCACAAGGTTGACTTACTGGATAAAGAATTGAAATATAATTTGGCATTCATTCAATGGTATCAACCAGTGAATTCTCATTATTATTTCAGTATTGAAGACGATGAAACTTGCAATGTCGAACTTTAGGGTACTGAATTTTACCTGAAGGTTGAGATTGCATAATTCCAGTGCATAATATTTTCAGTAGATTTGTGCCAATAAAATATAAAATTTCAGATAGAAAAAATGCAAGAGAATATTTGGCCGTAAATCCTGTTAATAGAAAATTTAACATTCATTAAAAATAATAATAATAAATTTTCATTTTTGTTAGTCAAAATTTGACGAAAGTTGTTGCTTTTTATTGGATTTTACATAAATTCTTTTTTTTTTTGAGTTTTACATAAGTGTCACTTGTTCATAATAAATTTCGAAAACCAAGTTTTATATAATAATCAGAACTTCAGAAGAACTTCAGAAAAAAACTTCAGAAATCATGTGAATCAAAATTAAGCTGAAATTAAATTCAGACTAGTGTTTGGAATCATGTAACAGTTATTTGAATAACTTGAGTATATTTGAGTATTCAAATAAGCATAGTGGTTATTCGAGTATTCATTTAGCCAGATATAGTATAGTTAAAATTCTAATTGGGCATTAAATCCTTAAATTTAACTGAGTTAAAATTATAATTCAGGCTAAAAATTATGTAAATCATTACTATAAAAGAAAATTTAACTTATTCAAATATTATTTGAATACACTTTATAAATTTAAATGAATACTCAAGTATATTCGAATATATTTGATTCTAAACACTAATTCAGACGAATTTTGGCTGAAATTTATTCCAAAACTTAGCCAAAAGTCACATGTCTGAAATTTCTTATTTTGACTAGTATTATCTTGACTGGTATTAGGTCTACCGGTCTCAAGATAAACAATTTCAAATTCAGCATTTTTTTCTAATTGGGCTACCATCATATAATCAGCTTTTCAGGCAATTTTACAAGAATCTTTTCATGTAGTACTAGCTGAATTTCCTTCTTTACCCCTTAATTTAGAAATTAGAAGATATATTAATTAAAGCAAAGCTTAAGATGGTGGTATATCTTTTCAAGTTAAGCTTACCATATGTCCCATGCTATCAGTTTTCCTAGCAAATCACTTATCACTATATTTAGGGGTGGGGTAGAATCATGTGATTTAAAATTACCCAGATGACATCACCTTAAATCATGTAGATTAGTTAGGATTAAGGTTAGGGATTGGGTTAAGAAATTAGGATTAGGATTAGGATTAGGATTATGGTTAAGAGTTAGGATTAGGGTAAGGTTTGGGTTCACTGGAGTTATTGAATTTGATGATGTTATTTTAAAAAATAAAATTTCCAGTTATAAAAGTTATAAATTTTAATTTTTAGTACAGATGATGTCAACTAAGTGACATCTTCCAGAGAGAAAGTTAGCAAAATTCTTAAATTATTATGATTTGATAAATTATTTATAAACTAAAATTAAAGTGAACTTAAAAATCATTAAATAAGTGTATCTCAGCCTGCTCATGCAAGTTTATTTTCAGTGAGGAAAAGTGGATTTTGAACAATGTTTTTGACTTTACATATGAGAAAACGAATTTTGCTGATCATACCCAAAAAAGGATATATCAATTTTAACGAAATTGAAAAAATTGAATAAATCGAAAACGGTATTCTAAACTTCATTTTGTGCTCTAAGTAAACTTGCAGAACAGGTCAAATGCACTTAATAAATGTTTATTTGGAAGGTTTTATATATAATAAAGAGTTTTATTTTAAAAAAAGAAAAATTTCAAAAGTCACGTGATTCTACCCTACTTTAACGGTCCCCTATATTTAGTAATGTCGCAAGTAGTTCACAAATATACGATCCTTCATTTATCAATTTCCCTTTCTTTATATATGCTTCGTATTTTGGTGATTTTTAAACTTTAAGCCTATAATTATTTATCAGTTAATAAGTAAAGTAAAAAAAAATATAAGATATTTGATTCAAAGTATACAATATATCATGACTCTTGTGTAATTACAAATATATTTGTGCTTTGTTTTTTATTATAATAAACTACATATGCATAAAAATATATGTTAATGATGATGAACTGCTCATAATTTTTTTCTGGCTGATAAAAAGTTTATCACTTATTTTTAGTTTTCTTATTAGTATTTTTATTAACATTTTTTTTACTACTGTCCGATTTTTCAGTAGTAGTTATGGGAATTATAGGAGGTGAAATACAAGGATCACAAAAATACTTGAACTTTATTGGTGAATCAATCAATGGATCGGAATCATTCACCTTGACTTTGCGCATAGTTTCAACAGTTTGATTCATTCATAACTATTTTGTTAAGTGATAGTACATGTATAAGAATTAATATAAAAGAGTAATATATATTATAAAACAAGAATGATTTTACCTACCACCATTTTTAGTATGCTATACATGCAACTAACTAGCGTATTCACAGCAAATTCTGTGGGATATGTCATATCGTAAACCTGAAATATCATAATAATTTAAGAAAGTTAATAAAAATCTTGCACATTAATATGATAATATGATCTACAAACCTTGGTAGAGATATAAAGTTGGTAATCAACCAATCTAGTAACATATGTATCTATATGATTATCTGAGCAAATAAAAATGAATTTTAGCATCTAAATTATTTATATATTTCTTTCTAATTTAAATTTACGACATACCAGATATCACAAAGGACATAAAATCCATCTCAAAAATTTTCTCCTTCTTTGAGGTGGGAAGACTATCATATGTATAATAGATTTCGTAGATATTTTCCTGGAGGCTCTTATTTGTATCAAGATCATATTTATTTGTATCTTTTATCATATCATCTTTCACAATCTCTACATTTCCTATTAAGAAAACACCATATAAGTATAAGAATGAAAGGTTAAGTCATGTAATACTCACCTTAAGAATATTATCGTGAAAGTAAATATCTGGCTGTTTTCCATGCAAATTTGCATTAACTGTATGTAATGTAAATGATGAACTCTCAGAGGATGAACCAGCTCGAAGAGCATGAAAATATTGAATGGCCAAACGATCAATGAGAGAATAATAAATAGACGCTGATTTATGACTTTCGCTATTTATTTTGATTAAAGGATTCTTTGAGGATAATTCTATATAATCTAACATAATATAAAGTTGTATCAATTAATAATCATTAAGTAAAATAATGCAATCAATTATTGTTATTTACCAGTTATCAATAGTTGACAAAATCTATTTCTTCTGATAAAAGAGTATGTCGTCAAGATTCAACTGTTTTTGCATGGATAATTGCATTTCTCTCAATGATCATACTGTCTTTTCATTCATTAACGTTTTTAGCATGTTCTTTAATTCTATCGGCACTTCCACAGCACCATGAGAATAACAAATTTCTACTAATTCCTCAAAATCTTCAATTTTCATATAATTTAACAGCCAACTGTTGTCTCTATCAAACATAAAATAGTACCTGTTCCAGAATCTATTTAGAGGTACGCCATTTAGAAGATTTTTTACATTCTTGCCACTTTTGAGTATAATACGCAGTCTCAAAGTAATTGAAGATTCTGACAAATGTGATTGTGACGGCAACTGTGGTGGTAATTGTGACTAGGGATGGTAACGGTCGGTCATAGTCGGTTATCGATCAGTCATAATTGGTTATGGGTCTTTGACCAACTGACCGTTTTGGCTGACCATTTTTCTGACCGTTTAACTGACTATTTGACCAACCGTTTAACTGACCGTTTAACCATTTTTTTTTAGTGAATTTAATTAAGAAAAAACGTTAAAAAGTTTTTTTAATTAAATCTGCTAACAAAAACATTATACAACTTTTTTTTATTGATTAAGTTCATAAAAAAAGTGTTAAATGAATAGGGTTGGTTAAATGGTCAGTTAACAATTGGTTAAACGGTCAGTTAAACGGTTGGTCAAACGGTCAGTTAAAATGGTTGGTTAAATGGTCGGTTAGAGCATTTGACCGACCAATATCGGTCATAGTTATTAACTGGTCATGACCGGTTATGACCGTAACCATTGCCATCCCTAATTGTGATGGTAGTTGTGACAGTAATTGTAGCGTTGGACTCGGTAGAGCCCATGAATCATTATCTTCGTCATCCAAATTTTCTTTGTTCTCATCCCTTATTTTTTGGCATTTAAAAAGCCGAAATTCTTCATTGGTTCTCTAAAATATTGGAAAGATATATTTTGAGGACTTCTTTCACTATGTCATGAGCAATGCATTTATTTCTCAAATTATTATTATTCACCTTCGCATCAGCTGAAGATGTAAGCCTTTCATTCGTGTATATCGTCTAGTTATTTTTAGAAGAAAAAACATTTTCATCTTTTTCAGTTAACAACTCTTCATCACTGAATATTTCTATCTGTATATCTGAAATATGAAAAGATATTTTTAGTGGGCTAATGATCTAAAAATGAGAAAATACCATGTCTTCTGGAGTTTGTAGTTTGAGTTTATTATCCTTAATTCTTTTTGTTAACGATTGTAATTCATTTATCGCTTTTTCCTCATCGGTGATTTTTTTAGTAAAGATTTTAATTGTTTTATACGCTAATTCTTGTCCTACCATTTGGTGTTTTTTCTGTGAAGATTAAATCGTTAGGTAATGAGTCTGAGATTTACCTAGCTTCAACAAAAAAACTAAACATATTGTACCCTCGTGTTCTGCACGAATCAATTCATGACACGGTGTGATCCTGATTGCTCCCAAATAATAAAAACGTATTTTGCAAATATCTTTTAATCTAGCAGTCCAATTTTGATAATCTTTTTTTATTTTGATCAGGGCAACGAGACCTATCGATTAAAAAAAAGATCATCGAAATTGGATCACTGGATCCTGAGATAATATTTTTTGGAGGTTGAATCGAGTCTGAATTGAGTTCGAATCGAATCGAATTTCAGAAGAGAAATTTGATTCATGCGGAACACTATTGTACCCTGCTGAAAGAACCTTTCAAGTCAAGCTAATACGATTCGCAGTCAGTTGTCTGCACCCAAGACTGTCAAAGAGTAGATAGATGATGATACAAATAAATGAGTGAAAGAATATCTTCGTCGACAGCTAGTGGTAATACTCTTATTTACCTTAAAATTATTAATCAAGTAGCTCACTTTTATACAATTGACCTCGCTCTTTATAAGATTGAGTAGCTCTCGTAATCTTTGCTCAGCTTTTTCTTGTGAAATATGTGAGTGCTTTATCTTTTTGTAAAAATCCTTTGGTTTAAAGGTCTTGAGGTTTTCACATACCCAAATCAGGTCCTTCATATCATTTCTAAAATGTATTGAGAAAGACGCGTTAAAATTAAGCATCAGGGATGTTACATAAACTATTACATTTGCCACATGCTGAGTTATTAATTTAATACTATGCAACGGATTAACTCAGCTAACTTTCAGTCTCGCTCGGCTAAATATTTGTTCACCGTAACTAAAAAAATGCTTCACATTCAAACAGACAATAAATCAATTTCCTTTTAACACGTTAACAGGTTAATTAATGTTTCAGTTTGAAAACAACTGGCGTATCAAGGATGGGACTTCCCATATTGAATGGTTGCATGGCGATGCTGGCACTCGTACCTCATCGACAAGATGGTTCGATCAGTAGGATTAACTCTTTGGGTTGTCCCACCCGTTGCTACCATGTAACGACCTGATCTAATCTGTGAGGACATCACTATTGTGTTTTGACTTCTGGTTCTTTGCCAAAGTTTTCTTCTATAGGCGAACTTAAGTGTTTGTAATAGTTATTTGTGTGGCGATGTTTGTACTTATGCTACATTGACAAGATGGTTTGATCAGTAGGATTAACTCTTTGGATTGTCCCACCCTGCTGCTACCGCACAAAGACCTTTAGTTATATCCTCAGTCTCTGACTAAACACATATTATTTATAATAAACCCGTGATTGGAGTAATTTTATTATTTTTAACGCAATACAATAAAATCCTAATCCTGCCTTAAAGATGTTACTACATAAGTACATAAATAAAGCTGAAAATGCTAGAAAAATGAATGAAATGCATAATGCTATTAAAGAGGGAGGGAGTACGCGTATCCTAGGCCATTTAATGTGAGTCTCAGTATTAAATATAATTCTACCTGATTATAATTTTTAACTTACAGATCGGGTAGGATACTGGTCAGGTTAAAACTTTTTATAATCGGGTTGCAACATTGACCCTGACCCAAAAAAAATGAAATGGGAAATGGGTCAGGGTCAGGTTAATTACCCGACCCAACCCTGACCCATTTGGAGGTCAATCAAGATAAGTTATACCAAAATTCAAAATATATTATTTGCAAAAAAAAAGCTTAAAATAAAATTAATTTCCCAACATTATTAATTGATATATACAAATGGGAGGCGAAAAAAAGGTAAGTAGGTAACACCCTAGAATTTTTATAATTGTCTATATATTCTTAACACTGGAGAAGTATGCAATCGAAAATGCTATGATCCAAAGGAATGTAAAATCCATCAGAATTCTAGGCAAGTTCTTTGCAAAAAATGTGATGAGCCAACAAGATCCAAATATGACTATTGCAATACATATGCAAAAAAACATAGATTAAAGGAACATTACTATTGGAAAAAACTGACTAAGCAAGCTGATGATCTCAAAGAGATCCTGCTCAAGTAGTTTTAGGCTAATCAAACAAGTGATTCGAAATAAAAAGTTGCTACTATCCCTATGAAATAGGGTTTTGATCCAGATCTGATCAATCCGGATTCAAATCCAGATTCCCTTGTTTTTTGGACATCCGGATCTTACTTTTTTGTAACGGATGAATCCGTTTTTATTAATTTGAGCCAGCACTATAAATTTGGCCAGAACTAGCAAATTTTGCAGACAGTTAATCTTTGACGTTTAATATTAATTCCGGTCAAAATTATAATTTTGGTCAGAGTTAAGGTCAAATTTAGAATCTGGATTAAATCTGAATTTGCAAGAGAAGATCCGGATTCTATCCGAATTGCTTTAAAAAATAGGATTGAACCCCTACTATGAAAAATTTTTAAGTGACATTCTTGGTGATACTCTTGGTAACAAAATTTATAGCTATTTTACATTTTTAGAGCTATCGTAAAATTTTCAAATGGGTGTCACTATGTCATTAAAAGTCACTAAGAAAAATTTGCTAATACTATATCACATATCTGTATAAGCTATAGGAATAGTATAGAAAAAATTTTGATTTTTTTCCTAAAACTTTACTTTTTCTTAATAATTCTTAGTGAACTCTTAGTGACATAATGACAGATATAAAGAAAGATAATTGAGCATTTCCAAACTTCAAAAAAAACATACTAAGAGCATTACTAAGAGTGTCACTAACAAATTTTTATAGTGACAGGAGATTTTTTGTTACTATGAAATTAGGATATATTCCAACCATAATCGATCTCAAAAGAGTTTACAACATCATACCAATATACCAGGTTTTTTTATTTTTTTACATTTTAAATTCTCTGACCTTCAAGTCAGTAAAATCACATGATCAGTACAGTAGGTACATACAGTAAAATTAACAAAAATTTCAGCCAGTACTATTCTATGATTTTGGCCAGATCTTTAAACATAATAACTTGACATTTAAACTGACAAACTAATAGAACTTCTTCAGCTCCTTACCAGTTTTATAACACTTCTATGATGGTTCTTCACTAGTTTCATAATAGCTCCAGAATACTACCAGTCACTATTATGGTATTAAACTAGATTTTCAAATCACATGTTCTAAAGATCAGTCAGAATTATAACATAGTGTTAGCTGAAATTAAATGCAAATTTACTGCATCACCTGACGTGATATTTTTTATCACAAATTGGCATTTTAATGGGCAATCAAACGGTGCAAAAGGTAAGCATTCTAATATAAAATCTAGCATTCATTTAGGCATAGGAGATTAACATCCTTGACATAAAATCAGATATCCAAACAGGTATAAAAGGTTAGCAAATTGTGTCACACCCTTGACCTTATTAGGGACATGCCAGAAATTACATGATTTAGTGGGTGGGTGGGGTCAGGTCCTGCAATCAGGTGTCACAATATACCTTTTATAGTAATAGTATATCTTTTATAGTAAATAATATATAATTTGTTTATTAAGAAGCTTTTTTTGCAATTATTTCACCATCTAAAAGTCCAATTTCAATGAATTTTTTTTTGTTTTATAAAGTATAAAGAAAGCTACAAAATAAAAAAAAGTTTATGCAAATTGAATTATTGTATAGTAAAATAATTGTATTATAATATACAGTATATGTAATATATAGTAATTTATTTATTAAGAAGCTTTTTTGCAATTAACTTACTATCTAGCAGTTCAATTTTAATGAATTTTTTTTTGGTTTGTAAAGCATAAAGAGATCTACAAAACAAAAAAAGTTTATGCAAATTGGATTATTGGATAGTGAAATAATTGTATTATAATATATATATAATATATGGTAATTTATTTATTAATAAACTTTTTGCAATTATTTCACTATCTAGCAATCCAATTTCAATGAATTTTTTTTATTTTATAAAGCATAAATGGAGCTGCAAAACAAAAAAAAGTTTATGCAAATTGGATTATTAGATAGCAAACTAATTGTATTATAATATATATATATATATATATTATATTATATATTATATGTATTTTTTTAGCCAATCAGAATTTAATCACATGATGGGTGGGGTCAGGTCTTTAATTGAGCATAATCACGTAATTTCTGGTACACCCTAAACATGACAACCAAAGGATTATAGAGCGGAAAAATAAATTTCACTTCTTCACAATTATTAAAAAGCTTTTAAATGGAAAAATAAACTTCCATCTTATTTAACAACTAAATGACCTTAGAGTATTGAAAACAAATGGATATTAACTTGCTCATAAAAAAGCTACAAAGCCTTAAAAACATATAACTAAACAACAATTTAATCATAATTAAATAACAATATACTTAAAATTAGGTAATATTATAATACAACTGGATAATATTCTTATAAGAGTGTTATCCAGTTAATAACATTAATTAGCATACAGATCTTAAAGATAAATAGAACAAGATGCAATATACTTTTATATTATTAAAGATACATAAAAAATAATCATTTTGAAATACATATATTATCATCAATGAAATCTAAAAATTATTTATTAAAATAGTATAATACTAAATTGCAAATTGAACTCATATTGACTTGTAAGATTTTAAATATGCAATTAGAAATTGATTCATCATTAAGAAAGTAAATTAATGAATTAAAAGATAAAAATGCTAAACTTAAAAATATAAATAGTAACGCATACCTGGTAAAAAAATGGAATTACATATCTGCATGCTCATCCATGCTTACATATATCGGGTACTCAAAATGTAGAAAATCATATACAAATAATACACATATCATATACATATCGGGTACTTATATATATAGTATATCTATCAGGTACCTGATATATGTATGATATATATATTAGTACCCGATATGTGTATGATATGTGTATTATTTGTGTATGATTTTCTACATTTTGAGTACCCAATATGTGTAAGATATGTGTAGGATAAATCATTTTTTTACCAGTGTAACAGAATATTGGAAAACAAAATAATTTTAATATAGAACTGATTTATACCAATACTGATCAATTTATAATAGATTATATTTCATTATGACTTGAAGATATAATTTGCAAACAAATAGTAAATTGTACTAGTATATATTTTATATCAAGAATATCTTGCCTGATATGAAGATAATAAGGAAAAGCCATTAACTAATATAATTTCTAAAAAGAAAATTTTCTAATTAGTATTGATAAATAAGGATGGTATTGCAATTGATTTATCAAATTTACAATATTGCAGATTTGGAGTTGAATTGCAGTTAGTGATCCACAATTTTGCAATTCACCTATTAGTTTTATCATCAGTTCTACTAGTTTACTAAACCGATTTAATAAAAAAAGATGTTGCAAAATATTTTTAATAAAAATATTGTGAAATGTTTTTTTAATATATTGCTATAGAAAAACATTTTTGCAATATTTTTTTTAATTAATTTAACAAAGCAAAAATTTTTTTCAGAATACTTAACTAAAGTAACTGGAAGCAGGAAGGTTATAGAATGGTAATCAGATTATAGAAATAGATTATAGAATGGTAATATAATCTATTTTAAGTGGTATACCACTTTTTTTTTAAAAAAAAAATAAAAAAAATTGAAAGAATAAAATGTAAATTACAAATATATAATAAGAATTAATATTAAATATTTTTAAATTCTCACTTATATATTACTTATCCCTTAAATGATAGCTATTGTTCTAAATTCCGCGGAATTTTCAGGATTTCCGCAGAGGATTCCATGGAATTTCATTATATTACAATTTAGATCGGCACATGAGTAGTGGTAAATCGCAGCCAAATTTAGCTGCAAAACACTTTAAGGGATAAGATAATACCTACACTGTATATATAGTATATCATTATTTATATATTATTGCAACTGCAAAAAATCTTTATATCTGTAATAACAGGTTATAATTATTCAGGTATGATATGATTTATACATATTTATTGTATTTATTGAATAGTCTTCAAACTACTATATTATAAATAAATAATTTTTTTTAATAGTATAAGATAATGCATATATTTTACATAGACTTCATAGTATAATATATTAGAAATAGTTTTTTAATACTATTATTAGTATATAATTTATTTATAATTATAATTGGAAAAATGCACCATTTGTAATTTATACATCCAAGTTTGCGGTTAACTAGTGACTATTACTCCGATCACATTTAATTGGTAGTTATCACGTATATTGTCAAAAATCATACTAATTTTGGATCTAATTATAAAAATTTCCTCTCTAAGCTCTGATTTGAATATGCAGTAAGACTGATCTAATAATATTGACACTGTTCATATGCAGTAATACTTTAAATATTTTAAGAGCCTTAATAACAAGCACTTTTTTAATCGGAGTTTACATAACAATTATTAGGGTAATATGGTGTCATGTGTATAAGATGCTAGTCGATCGTTTCTATATACACCTTAATTAAACGATTCTAAAAATGGAAAACTTATATTTATTATAAAGATCATTATATGATCATTATTTTTGCCATGAATACGATAGTGAACATAATTCAAAATTAGACCGATGGTATTTCGTATTTCTTAAATCATAGTTATTTTATCTCAATGTCATATAGGATGCTTATAAATCGATTGATTTTGTGCAATATAAAAATAACCTTTTTTTCTCAATTTCTTCAATAAAAAAAAAATATGACACCCATATTACCGTACGACGTTTTTCCAATTATAATTGGATACTTACAACATGATAGGAATACATTATTTTCATGTATTCTCGTTAATCGTACTATGTCGATACTAGGAATACCATTACTTTGGAAAAATCCATTTTCGAGCGATGAATCATATAATATGATTAATAATTATCAAACAGCTTTATTAATGAGAACATATTTATCATGTTTAACAGAGGAAGAAAGAAAATATTTAACGAATAAAGGAGTAAAAATTAAGAATTATCGAAAACCAATCTTTGATTACATCAGTTTTATGAAAGAAATAACAATTTGTGAAACATTATATGATTCAATTATTTGTTGGATCTTAATGGAATATTATGATTACACGAAAGAGAGATTAAATGATATTAAGAATTTTGAACAAAGTAATCAAAGTAATGAATATAAAATGCAATATACTTTAATAAATTCATTATATCATATTATTTTCAAAAAAAATAAGGTAAAATCATTAAAAATTTCTTTATATACTATAAAATTTATAGATACAATCGATTATCAATTTTTTATGAATACGAACATTTCATTATCAAATTTGAATAATTTAATCATAACATTAAAAGATAATAATTATAATAATAATAATGAAATAATAATAAATCAACAATCATTTGAATTCTTATTGGATATGATAAAAAAATGGTGTTATAATATTAAACATATTAAAATTATGAATTTATTAATATTTGATAATAAAAGAATACCTAAAATACAAGAAATAGTAAATCAACAAAAAAATCTTTTAAAACTTGAACTTTTTACATCATCAAATCAAAATAATGAAAATATTATAATTAATAATACTCTTAAAAGTTTAAGAGATAATAATAATAAATTTTTAACTGAAATAGAAATACATGATATTGATTTTTCGGATATTTCAATATTGGAAGGATTAATTAGTGTCAATTCTTTAAAATCATTATTATTATCTAGATGTAAAGGAATATCAATTGATAATAATTATTATATATTATATAATTCATTAATTATATTAAATAGATTAATATTTATTAATAATGAATTTTCATTAGAATTTATTATTTCAACTATTGGAAAATCATTAAAAGAATTGAAAACGAATCAATTAGATGAAGAATCTTCAAATTTCATTTTTCAAAATTGTTCAAAAACTTTAACACATTTAGAATTAGAGATTAATTTAAACGTACAAAATATATTTTATAATTTAATCAAAAATTTAAATTTAAATCATTTAAAAATCAATTGTTATAAAGAATCAACGGGAATAATCTTGAATGATTTAGGTTTTTATTTACCAAAAACTTTAAAATATTTAGGTTTAATTGGATTATTCAATTATAATATGAACCATTTAGAAAATCTATTATCAAATTGTAATATTGATCTGGAATCATTGGAAATTTATGGTTCAATTAATTATAACATTTTAACGATCATTTTGAATCAAATTATGAAGAATAAGAATATTAAATCGTTGATAATTGATAATAATTTAAATTGTAAGGATTGGAATGAACCAGAATTATCTTTATTAAATGACATTAGTAAATTAGTAATTATGGTAATTAGATAATAATTTATTTTTATTTCAATTTGAGGATCTATATTAAAATTCTTTTTGTTATGAAACGATTATAGTATATCGTATTGTTAATCATTTTCTTTTTATTTTATTAATATGGTAAAATCTTTCTTTTTAAGGATTTGATTAAATTTTTATTATGGAATTTATTTCAGTCAATCCAAATTATTATTATTATATATATATATAAATTTATAATAAACCAAAAAAAAATTATCGTACCTTTTTTTTTTTCATGATGTCGGATCGAAAACCTTCATCATCAAGTGGTTCGCAAAATCAATATGATATAGAAGAAGCAAGTGATATTGGTAATTATGAAAATTTTCATTTAACCGAAAACCAAATTAAAGTTCTTCGGGCATTTTGTGGAACTTTGATTGGTGAACTTAATGAGATAGAACTTATGATTTTACTCAACACGAATTCTTCGGTTGTAAAAAAATTTCCTGAAAAAGTTAAAGAATTTGGTAAATTTGATTTATCTCAACAGATTAATTTTACTGATAGAATAATTGACCGTTTGTTAAAATCCGCCCCTCCTTATAAATTAAAACAAATTAGTTCTGTTCTTAAAAATTTAAGTTCAACAAAGAAGAGTTTAATAAATAGTAAAATTTTAAGTATTCAAAAACCTTTTCATGAATTAACTCAAAAACAGAGAGAACATACTTTTATAAAATGGAGTACAAGTCAATACGCTTCCGTTCGAAAAATTTATAAGAGTTTTACTATGTTAATTTGTGCTACCTTTTGGTTAAATCCTTATAATTTTAATCCTGTTATCGGTTATCCTGGTGCTGATCCTGAAGCTAATGGTTCAAGGTTCTCTTCTCGTAATTTCCCTAAATATAATTTTCTTGAAATTTCTGATCATGATTCGGATATCAAAGAATTTGACACTATTATTATTGGTTCAGGTGCTGGTGGAAGTGTCGTTGCTGCTAGATTGGCTAGAATGGAAAATGTTTTGGTAATTGAAAAAGGTCATCATTATGATCAATGTGATCTATCTACTGAACAACAAGATGGTTATGATAAATTATATGAATTATCTGGTGGAATGCTTACTGATGATAGTAATATGTACGTTTTAGCAGGTTCTAATTTTGGTGGTGGTACTACTATTGGTTGGTCAGCTTTTATGGAACCACAATATTTCGTTCGTGAAGAATGGGCAAAAAATTTTGGTCTTCCTTATTTTATGGAAGATGAATATGGTAATGCTATGAAATATATTAATGCAAGACTTGGTACAAATACTATTAATATTATTCATAATCAAAGTAATCAAACTTTAATTAATGGTTGTAAAAAACTTGGTCTACATTCTGATAATATACCACAAAATACTGCTTCAATTACTCATCAATGTGGTTGGTGCTCATTTGGTTGTAAATATGGAGAAAAACAAAGTGCTACTATGACTTGGTTAAATGAAGCAAAATCTAATAATGCTAAATTTTTAAAAAATTGTTATGTTGAAAAAATTTTGATTGATAAAGATGGAAAATCTCAAAAAGTTATGGGTGTTGAAGTTATTATTAATAATATTAAAAGAGTTAAAATACATGCTAAAAGAGTTGTTGTTTCTGCTGGTGCAATTCATTCTCCTGCTTTATTATTAAGAAGTGGATTAAAGAATAAAAATATTGGAAGAAATTTACACGTTCATCCTATTGCTGCTGTTTATGGTGTTTTCCCTAACAAGGAAATTAAGACTTACTCTGGAACTATTATGTCCGCAATTTCTAACGCTACAGAAAATGTTGATGGAGAAAATTATGGTGCAAAAATTGTCGTAGGTTCTCATCATCCAGGTTTCATGTTTGCAAATTTTCCTTGGAAATCCAATTTACAACATAAACAACTCATGTTAGAATATAATAATATCGTACCTCTTATGGTTATTACACGTGATCGCGAAGGTGGAAGAATATTAACTGATGAGAATGGTAAACCAAGATTGGAATATAAACTTTCTCAACATGATTCCAAGAGTATGGTCGCTGGTTTATTAACTGCTGTAAGAATTTTGGCTGCTGCTGGTGCAACAAAAATTGGAACATGTCAAACTGTAATTGATGATTATATCGTAGAAAATGGTGTTAATCCTTTAAATGATCCTAAATTCGATCAATTCTTAAATAAAATCAAGAAAGTTGGTATTCCAACATATCAAACTTGTACTGGAACTATAGAACAAATGAGTTCTTGGTAATACAATCTTATATTTTTTTTTTTATATAGTATGAATTTATTTTCATTTTTTTAAAAAAAAATTCTCATTTTTTTTTTAGCCGTATGGGAGATGATCCAAATAAATCCGCAGTAAATCCCGTGGGTGAAGCATGGGAAGTTGAGAATCTCTACGTAGCCGACTCAAGTGTACTTCCTACTGCGACCGGAGTACCTTCAATGGTATGTTAAAAAGTAAATAGATCATTTTCAAATAAGTTAAAAATTATTAATATAATTATTTTATAGATGACAACGATGAATATAGCTCATTACATTTCAAAATGTATTCTTGACAAGAAAATTTTCACTGTTAAAAAGGTAATTTAAAAATTATCAAGATTTGATTGATCACTTTTTTGAAATAATTAATTTATTCATTCATTTTTAATAGAAACGAGGATCTATGTTACGACATCTTTCATTTAAAGATACAAGTTTTGAACCAAAATTAACAGATGATTTTCAAGAAAATACTGATTCTATTACTTTGGATAAGGATTATACCATAAAAGAAGTACCTACTTCGGACACGTCCACATCTAAGAAGGAAAAAATTGTAAAAAGATTGTCTCTTAATACTTTCACTTTAAAGGGCTTTCAGAAATCAGAATAATGATTAAAATATATAAATATATATCTGATATAGTAAAAACAATTTATTTTATAATTATCATTAATTAATAGTTATTAATATTAGTACATTATTGTCCCGATGTATCTTATTTAAAATGACGTTTCTTGCGAGGGATGTAAATTTTACAGAGTTAATACGTAATATATATATATAATAAAAAATATATTTCTAACATTACCCTGAAGAGCATTCCAGCATTTGAGACGATAAGTTCTTTATGGTCTCCATTACATATAAGAGTTGATTCGCATTTTTTTTTCTAACAAAAATTCTTCCCATCGATGCGCATGATGAGAGAGATTTACTGCGCCAAATTTTACTCATCTACCGTTCCATGATTTATACATGTACTGTATGATTATCCGTACGCAAGACAATCAGACTTAGAGCCGTGAATACGAAATTTCATCTTGTAACGTGAAAATGAACATTACCAAAACTCGTAATACATCTGTTAAAACTGATCAAAACCCTTCTCTGGAAAGAAATAACTCCACGGACTCAACTAACAAGAATCAAATACAAGGTATTGAGAGTACAATATTTTTTTTTTTCAAGTGTTATTAATATTGAAGTCATTAGAATTGATTTTTAGATGATTTGTCACCTGACGATTTTAGTGACTCTGAAGAGTCTTTAGCGATGACAATTGAACTACGTACATCGAAGAAGTAAATACATATAACTAAAATTATTATTAAATAATAGTTCTTTATATTAATATTTTTGATTTATCAATATTTTAGTTTCCTTTGTTAAGCGTGAAGAAAAAAATCAAACAACTTTACAATCAGATTCAATTCCTGTCTCTTCAGATGGAGATGGTGAAATTGAAGCATACGATCCTGATGATAAAGTTCCTAAAAATGTTACCGATAATGGCAACAGTGCTGAAGGAGATGATGGTGAATTATAAAAGAATTCTAGTTGAATTCTACAAATATTTTATCATCATATCCCTTAATAATTAAATTCTTTTTATTATTTTCGGTTTTATTATTCTACCCTATTTTTTTTTCTTTATTTTCTTTATTTTTATTATGTATTTATATTAATTTTTAAAAAAAAGAGTTGACCTTTTTTTTTGTAATTTTACATCCTTTCTAGAAAATTTTGTACTTAATAATAAAATTTAAAAAAAAAGATTTCTTGTTTTATATAAATAACTATCAATTAACATAAAAAAAAAAAGGTCTCAAAAATTTACAAGTGTATATAAAATTTAGATTCATTTCACGAAAATTTCTATTTCAATTCATGATAAGATCATAAACACTGATGATTTGGCTCAAATCAAGCCTGACTTTCAAACACTCAACATTAATAAATCTTGTGAAAATGTGAAAATTAGTAAATTGTAGTTTCATCATTTCACAATGAAAAAGTCAATATTATTCTCAACAAGATAAATAAAATAATCAACCGTTCAACAACTATTATTCTTTCCTACGATTCAATACCAGAATATTGACCACTTCTTTAACATCAATTTCATCATCGTCTGTGAATAGTCTGTAGGCTGTAGCGAAAAACATTGTAATGATCCATAAAACTTGTGAACGTGACGGTTTAATTAAGGTACGATGTTTTTAAAAAAATTTCTTTTTGTAATCGGACATTTTTATATTCAGAGTCTTCCGCTTTGAATGATAAATTTAAAAAATCGTTCCCTTCATCTACGTAAAAAAATTTAACACTTGTCAATATTCAGAAAATATTATAATGTGCAAGGGCTATTTCCTACATTTATCAATCCTTACCTCAGATGAGATTTTTTCAACCAATAATATTCAATAATATATATAATATTAAATTTAAACCAATAGAAATACATTCAACCTTAATCATTTTTTTTTTTTCTAAATTGAAAAAGACGAAACAGTCAAAACACCAATAAATTACTTATAAAACCAATCCAATTGTTAGAAATTGTTTTTGTTGCTATTTACTCAAATATGTGTTTGATACTAATATCCATTATTTGATAGTGATACTTGCGCTTTCGATAATCCAAATTCAACCTGAGTCCTGAGAGATCAATATATCAAGATTGATGTAATGAAATATTCAATGCATAATATGATAATGTAAAAAAATGTAAAGTCCATATCCATATAAAGTATGATTAATTTAATAATAAATTATATAAAGAATAAAAGAGAAAAAAAAAGCAAGTTTCCACTGGTAAAAAAATGATTTATCCTACACATATCTTACACATATTGGGTACTTAAAATGTAGAAAATCATACACAAATAATACACATATCATACACATATCGGGTACTAATATATATATCATACATATATCAGGTATCTGATAGGTATACTATATATATGTAACCCGATACCCCATGTGTATGATATGTGTATTATTCGTGTATGATTTTCTACATTTTGAGTACCCGATATATGTAAGATATGTGTAGGATATATGTAGGATAGACCATTTTTTTACCAGTGTTCGTGTGAAAGAACATAGTAAAATAAATTTTATCTTTAACAAAATAGAGTGCAATCAAAAAAAAAAGTTATAAAATTAAAGTTCTGTAAATCATGTATTACGGACAATTTTAAAAATTTTTACGAACCCTCAAAAATACACAGCAGATTAAATCTCGATTTGATCATGTACATTAGAGAGAAATTTGTCACGCATATACATAATAAATGCAGTACATTTTTATTGGTAAAAGAACTCTATTTTTTCTTTTTCTTAAAATAAGATCCGGTTGAAGATAGTACAATTATTAATTTGAAACTGAAATTGAATAAGAAAGATGTTTAAATGATTTAGATAATATTGAATCAGAATAGTATAAAACTTTATCTTTGGTATTATTTCGACAAGAATCTATTTTACTTCGAATGTATTAAATATTCAAAGGTAAGTATAAATTAACTTACCTTACAATGTGAATTTGATATAATAATTTTATCTGAATGGTTATTTATTTTTATCTTAGGTGAAACCCTTTACAATAGTAATAATATTCTATCAATATATAACAAAGAGTATAAATAAATTAACCGAACTATCTACTTTAATGTAAAGCCATTATTTACTAATGTAAATCCACTAAAATACAACTGCTTCATCTTGTAAATAGTATGTAAGCATTTATTTTTTGTATGTCAGGGTTGTACCCCAGCTTACTAGATTGTGACGTAACAAAAATCATAAAAGAAAATTTTTTTTCTAAATAAATTGCTATTAAAAGTTACTAGTTATGTGTAATTTTTGCTGCTCTGCAAGTTTACTTAGAGTGACAAAGGCAGTTTTAAATATCGTTATCGACTTATTTGACAAAAATATTTTCTTTCGCTAAATCTATTTTGGAAATGACGTAAAATCAATTTATATGCAAAGTCAAAATCGACATTCAAACTCTTTTTCCGAATCCTAAGTAGAGCAGATGAAATTACAACTACATTGTAAGTTTAAAAGCTTTTATGCCAAAGAAAAAAATCCTTAATGCCCTTTTTTTTAAATTGCCGCGCCATGAACCTGGCATACAAAAAAGTAGTGCAGACAGAATCGGGCACTTGAAATCTTGAATATTGCCAAAAGGTGCTTCGTTAGTATTTGAATTTATTGTGTTAGTATTTGAATCTATAGTATTTTTATCATGTTCATTTCCCGAAATCATTTTCTTAGAAATAACTATTATCTCCAGTTACATCTCTGGTTGAGAGAAGGTTTGCTATCGTTGATATCATACCTTAATTTTGCTATCTCAGCTTTAATCTCAGATTCGAGTTTAGTGGTAACTGCATTAGTCTTTTTCTCTTTAACTTAATAATCCACTATAGTTTTCTCTATCTCATTGCTTCTGGCTTTAAGCTCCCATCTCAAGTCTATTTTCTCAGCCTTAACATTAGTTCAGGAATCTCAGCATTCTCCTTCCTAAGTTTGGCAATTTCAGCTAAGAGCTTGACATTTAATTCTCTTAGTTAATCAGTGGATTGCTTGTTTGATAATATTTTATATACAAGATGGTATAGATAAAAAATGAGGTAATATCCTCATCAGAATTATTATTTTATTGATATAGAAAATAAATTACAAAATTCGATAATACATAAACTTATTTACAAAGTGAAATAGAGTTTCTATACTAATGCCTGTTGATGTTTTGTTCATATTAGCTATTTATATCACATTCCAACACTAACTCTAATCCAATTTCATTTGTTCCTAAAATTGATATTTGTGCATAGAACATGCAGATTCAGAAATAAATTAACAGCATTTGCCTTAGTAAAACTCATCTTTACTTAGCACTTTTTTAAAAAAATTGAAAAACTAAGAAAAATATATGTGAAGTAGAAAGTTTATCAGTGTTCCCTACCTAATAAGGTCCTGAGCAAAAAAAATAGATATTAGCCTCTGCAAGCTCTGAATCGCTTCCTTGCTAATGTGAAAAAATATATTTCATTCATACCTTAATTGTGAAATGTTTTGTCCGTACTTCAATAATTTTTTCATTAACACTTCTTTCAAACTACGAGTAAAGAAAAAAGGAAAAATCTTTACATCATAGAGCGTTACTGCGCTTTATTAATTTATTTTTAATTAGTCAATACGGGTCATATACATCACATGATCGAACACTGGCTTTAAACATACCCAAATCCCAAATGGGCGTACAGCCACTCATGTGACCTAAAATGATGTAATATTAATTACCTTTTTTTAATAAATACCCTGAGAATTTGTCAGAGAATCAAAATCTAATTAATCATTTTTTTTTACTATGCTCTATATTATATATGTCACTACAAGCTACCAAAAGTTTATGCAAGAGTCTATCAATCTATAGTCACAATGTATTCAGAAAGGTATATAAAGTAAAAACTAATCGCTTCACAGGAACAAAATGATGTTGTCACTTCATTGTTTGATTCTAGGACAAGCTTCCGCAAAAAGTTTCACTGAAAACATTGGCAAGAAATATTATGACGATAGAAATGTTGAAATCGAATTTTCTAAATTGAGTGTTTCACACCTTAAAGAGATGCTTAGAGTTCTGAATGGGTCAGGTCAGGTCAGGTTATATCAGGTTGTCTGTTTGACCTGACCTGACCTGAAACCTGAACTTTTTTTTTTAATATAATATTATGAAAAAAAACGTTTTAGCAACGTTTTTTATTAAAATATTGAAAAAAAATATTGCAAAACGTTTTTTTTAATATAACATTATGAAAAAAATGTTTTCGCAACGTTATTATTGAAATATCAAAAAAAAAACGTTACGAAACATTTTTTTAATATAATATTATGAAAAAACGTTTTCGCAACGTTTTTTTCTCGAAATATTGCGATTCAACATTTTTATATTAAAATCATATAAAAAAGTGAATCCCAATACTGCAATTCACTTTTTTTATATAGAATTAATATAAAAAAAGTGAGTTGCGATATCGCAACTCACTTTTATTATATAAAATCAATATAAAAAAGTGAATCGCAATATCGCAACTCACTTTTATTATATAAAATCAATATAAAAAAGTGAATCGCAATACCGCAACTCACTTTTTTTATATAGAATCTATATAAAAAAGTGAATCGCAATACCGCAACTCACTTTTTTTATATAGAATCTATATAAAAAAGTGAATCGCAATACCGCAACTCACTTTTATTATATAGTAGAATCAATAGTTTCAGGTCAACAGGTCAATTAGGTCAGGTCAATCTTCATACCTGACCTGAATTTTTTTCAAAAATCTCATACCTGACCTGAATTTCAGGTCAGGTCAGGTTACCTGAATTTGGCTGACCTATTTGGAGCTCTAATATATGTATTATTTATCTTTATATAGATTCATTTATAATATGCTTTTCTATTTTGCAAAAAAGAGTAGAATGTTTTTATTTTACAGTTTCTACTTTTTAAATAAAAACTTATTATTATTCATATATTTTATTATATTAGTATTCTTTTAGACAAACTAGATAATAGATATAAAGAATTTGTATCCTTATATTTTATCTGAAAATCTTTACTTTTAAATGAAATTTATGGTAAGTTTAATATTTCTTTATCCAGTTAATATAATATTTCTAGTAAGTTTATATAAAAAAAAGAGATTTACCGTATTTGGCGGTAAATAAGCACCCTTTTTTTGCTATAGGGGTGCTTAGTTTTGGGGTACTTTTCTTGTGCTAGTAACTATGATCGTTTGTGCAACAAATTAAATATGGTATGATACTTGCATTGCTCCCGGTACTCCTTGTAATGTGAGATAACGCGTACCTATTAAAATCATGGTTGCTAAAACCACCAAATGTAGACGAGTTAGACAAGCTGCCAAATATGAACAAGATAAACTAGCTGTAAAACGTAAACGAGTTAGACTAGCCGCCAAATATGAACAAGCTAAACTAGCCACCAAATGTAGACAATCTAAACGTAAAAAAGCTTCCACAAGCAAACGCAGTTCATACTCTATCAAGCAGAAAAAACAAGTTGTAGCTTACGCTAAGTCAAACGGAAGAAATGAAGCGGCAAGGCATTTTCAACTTAACAGTAGTATGGTTGGTCATTAGATCAAAGCTAGCGAAAAGTGGACAACCGAGACAAGGAGATACACCATGAAAGTTAGTTCTGGCTGAAAAGCTTTTTATCCTGAAGCTGAAAAGAAATTATATAACTGGATTATTGAACAGTGAAAGCAGGGATTAGCTGTGACCTATACAACTGCAAAAATTACCATGTTTAACATTTTGGAAGAACCAGAAATGATTGCGCTTTACGGTAATTCTACAGAAAAGTTTAAGGCATCATTTCGTTAGTTAACCTTGTTCATGAAAAGGTACAAATTGTCTTTGCGTCGACGTATAAAAATCTCCCAAAAACTTCTGAAGCAAACTGAAGAATTATTGGAAAAATTTTAGCAATTCGTCACCCGCCTTAGAATTCAAAAGTCTTTCAAATTTAGTAATATTTTCAATATGGACGAGACTCCAGTTTGGTTTGATATGGTGAGAAATTTCACTATTAACGCAATAGGTAATAAGACGGTTCATATTCGTGGAACAAGTAACGAAAAAAATTGCTTTACCATTGTCTTAATTTGCGCTGCCGGCAAGTTTCATTTTTTTACCTGATTTTACATGAAAATTTAAAAGATTCTCTTAAATTGTCAGTAAAATCAAAGGATTGTACTGGTTAATGATTAATTCTTCATTACAGATGGAAGCAAGTTACCTCTGATCTGTATTTTTAAAGGAAAGAGGAAACCTCGTGGTGAACAATTTCCTGATGGCATTATAGTTTGGTTTCAAGAGAACAGTTGGATAGATGCAAATATAATGAAAAAATTATATTGATTACCTTGTTGAGGAAGTTGATAAAACCGAGCTTCCAAAAATGATGGTATACTATTCCTTTAGGGGCCATTTGGAAGAGTCTGTGAAAAAGAAGTTTTGTGAAAATAGTTTCGATTTAGCGGTGATTTCAGGAGGATTGACAAGTATTTGTTAACCTCTAGATGTAGTAATAAATAAGTCGTTTAAAGACAATTTTCATAGGGAGTGGCACTTATGGATAGCAAATGGTGGTGCTAGACAAATCGCGGCTGGAAACCTGTGACGTGCTAGATTGAGTGAAGTTTGTGGGTAGGTAAAACGTTTGTGGAATAACATCTCTGATGAAGTAATTATTCGGTCTTTTAAAAAATGTGGAATATCGAATTCTTGAATGAATTGGAAGATATAGAGAATAATGATGTTAATGAAATTATCAAAGAAGGAGACGAGGAACTTGTGATCGAAGTACATGAAAATTTGGTTGATACAGCAAGGCTACAAGCCAAGTATTTTTAAATTGAATTTTTTTTAAAAATTAAAGTATTAATTGCAGCTCATAATCATGTATTTTTCCTAAGAAAATTTCCGAAATTTTCGGAATTCCGTGCAATCCGAAAGTAAATAATTTTACCCCTGAGAATCACCCTTTTTGGATTTAAACTGTGGCTTGTATGTTTATGTTTATCAAATATCTATTATATTGTTAAAATAAATACACACAGACCACATTCCTTTCGTGAGAAAGTAGATTTTACGATAACTAAGGAAAAGGAGGTAATACTATGAAATTACTTTTTTTTAATACTTTGTAGCATGCTAATTTATCTTGATTTGCTTTTCATGACGCAATGAAAAAATGTCAATTTACTTTTTTAACGTAATGAAAAAAATGTGAATTTACTTTTTTTTAATATTTCGTAATATGTTAAAATAACAAATCTAAAGATTTATTTTTGTACCTAAATAAAACCTGCTTTTAAAGTTTATAGCGCTATACTATAAATATGATAAATTTCTAATGCAAAAAATTTTTAACTTCGTAAAACTTTGTAAATTTATTTTACAAATTTACTGTATTTACTATCGTTCGAATATTTTTATATAAACCAAATAAAATGGAATCTATTACTGCTACAAATACTTTACACACTATTTTTAATTTTCTTGATAGAAATGATATTACACTTAGCGAGGTTATTAATTATGGCGTTCAATTTGATAGCGCTGATATATTACCCAATAGTTTTGATATTAATGAAGAGTGGGATGATGATAAGCAAGATTACGAAGCAATGAAATTGCTCCCAGAAAAATATAAAGATTGTGTTTGTATAAGATCAACTCCCGATGGAAACTGCTTTTTTAATAGTGCTTCTTTAATTGTATTTGGAAATGAAAATTTTAATATTCAGTTGCGATTAGCTGTAATGGTTGAATTAATGATACACTCCCAATTTTATTTGCAACAAAAAATTTTTGAACAGGATATTATTTATCGGGAAGAAGCATTGAATAGTGGAAATAGTAGAATTATAAATAATAATTATGGTTTTAAGAAAGAGAGCGAATATATTTCAGAATTAAAATTGATGTGTAAACCAAATTCCTGGAATTCTATGATAGCATTTTTTGGACTAGCATCGGTATTACATAGACCAATTGAGTCTCTTTTTCCAAATACGAATAATAAATTTATGAACCAGATTTATAATCGCATAATTTTACCAAGACAAAATACGAAAGATTTGCCTAAATGTATTATTATGTGGAGTTCCTGTTCCGCAAAACAATTTCAAATGACTTACCAAGCAAATCATTTCGTACCAGTTTTTAAAAGAAAAAAATAATTTTATACAAGACTTACCATTCTCACAAAATAATTTTATTGATTTATCTATCGTTAAAGATGATGAATTACTTGTTATGCAAAATTGTTTATCTATCGCTAAAGACAAAGAAGCCTGTTTATGATGAAATTAAGTGTGAAGATTATAATTATAATTTCCAATCGGTATATAATGATGATGATGATAATTATCAATCCTCTATCAAGAATGATCATCAATTGCAACCCGTTATTGAAAATGATAAAAGAAAACAAAATCAAAACTTAGCAGGATTATTTATGGGTATTGATAGTTCATTTATACCTAATGTTGAAAATATTAATGGCTATTTAATTTATCAAGAAGCTAAAGATTTTCAATTTACAATTACTCGAAAAGATGCATTAGATAAATTAATTTTATGCGTTATTGATGATCAAGAACCCAATTATTATTGGAGGTCGTGGCAAGTTAGCAATTATTATTTGGTTGAATTACTCAGAAAACAGTCAGAATTCCCACCACAAATATCCATAACTGTTAAAAAAACATATGAATCAAACAAAATTCTAACAAAGTATTGTTATTGTGGTGGATGTAATATAAATGAAAAGGTTACGTTTAAAATAGCAATTAATAAACTTGATTTAATTAGTTCTGAAAATTTAGTCAATATTTCTGTAATATTTTCACTTAATAAAAACCAATGTAAGCACTTAGAAGGAAAAACATTTGGACAATGTCGTGGGTTATCTAGACAGAAATTAATGGAATTTGATTGTAAATCACCTCGTAATATTCGAAAGCAAATTTTATCAACTGTTAAAAGTGAAATTAGATATACTGGTAATCGACAAGGTATACCATCAGCCAATTCTGCAAGGATGATCAATTCGGCTAAAAAAACAAACAAACAGCTAGGTTATAATTTATGTGAACGACTTCATGCAGCAATTTTAGATATTAACAGAAAAGAAAAAGATGAATTTCTTAGAATAAATGGTTCAAAATCTGCAGTTAAACGCCGGATATGGGGCTTTATTCAAGAACCTATTCAAACTCAACCATTATCAATACCAATATTTAATGAAGCTGCAATTGTTTACTATCATGATCGTATGCTGAAAATCCAGGAATTTTTCTAGATTATACGGGACAATTAGTAAAGTCAATTCCATATTGTCTCACAAGTATAAATAATACTACAGAAAATTACAAGAGAATCTTGAATGCATTTTTTACAATGCCATTATTAGGTAAAAAATCAGATGCGCCTCCAGTAGATGTATTTGAACTTGTAACTAATGATCTATCTGCTAATAATCTTCAGCATTATTTACACATTTACCGACAAAAAGAATTACAATTATTTAATTCTAATTCAGTTCCCTACTTAATAAATACTGATTGTGCACGTAATTTACTGGTTGCAGTATTAAAAGAATATAATAATGAAACTCCAGAACAATATTTTAATAGAATTATTAATACTATTATAACAAATGAAGAATTTGATAGTTCAAAAGTATTGGTTGGATGGTGTTATGGTCATGCTATAAGGGCAGTGCGCCATCACATTAGATCAAAGAAATTTACAATTGAAGAAGGTGGTAGTAGAGAAATTTTAGCAAAATTTGCTATGCGAGTATGGAATTCAGTAAGAGTAAAAGAGAATATTGATGAAATAGAAAATGAAATAGATAGATGGGAATGGTTGATGATACAAAAAAATTTAGAATTAATTAATAAAAGGGTGTCGTTAATTAAAAAAAATAGATTTCGTGACAATTTTGGTGAAATAAGTTTACATGATTTGCCAAGTATAGATTTTGAATCAAATCAGAATCTCGAAGATCTAGATTTAGCAGTATATCCACAAAATTTACCACTAAATTCTGACAAAATAAATAATACTTGGACGTATACTATTATGGGCGATCCTTTATTAAAAATCATACAAAATTATAATAGTTACGAACTATTGATATTACAACTGGGTATAAATATTAATGTACAACTAGATATAACAACACAATCAATTATAAATCCTTTCTATAGTATCAATTTAAAGAATTATCTAGAAAGATTTTGGTGGAAAACAATTATTTTGTGGAGTAACTTAATTCCAGCAATAAAAAACAGAACCAGGCGTACAACAGCGACTGTTGAGGTAGAAAATAATATAGTTAAAAATTTTGATATTGGTAAAAAAAATCTCCCAATTGATGAATATATTTATGTTCGTACTCAAACCTTAAAATCAACACAAAACTTAATTGCTGAGAGGTTAATGTGTAGAAGGTAAAAGTTTTGCATCTTATTTAATAATAATGATAATAAAATAATTATTCTGATACTAAATAATTATATAATCTAGTTTTGGCCAACAGAATCAAGATCAAAATGAATTGAACGAGCAATGGCAACCCAAAAAGAAACGAACTTTTACAAATGAAGAATCAAGAATAATAAAAAATTTTAAAATAGTTATGGATTATAGAAAAAATACTGATTCCCCAAGTCAATACAGAATAGCTCGTGAAATACGAGAAATTTCAACACAAAATATCGGTTTTAATCAGTCTATGGTATCTCGTTTGTACAATGGTATTGATATTCCTAAATGTGATAGAACAATAACGGCAATTAACAACTGGATTGATAAAGAGTTGGAAAAGAAGGAAAATCAAGAGAATTTAAATAGAGAAATTATCTAGAATTTTTGAGATAACGTTTATTACAATATTTTTTTTGTTGCGTTGCATTAATAAAATAAATGACTAAGTCTTTATTAAGACTAATTGTACATATACTTTATTAAATTAACAATTTTCTGATCTCCAATAAACAAACAAAATTCTAATATAAAATAATAAAAATAAATTGAGACGCGTCAAATAAAAAGAACCATACCTTAGAATGAACATTTCGCCCAGACAAATAAATTAAGGTGTCAGCAGAAACACTAAATTACGTAAAAAAACATAAGAGTAATGGCAATAATAAAATTTTGTATTTAAATATATATAAAACTAAATAAAAGTAAATAACTCATGACCGAAATTTTTTTTTTTTTACTTCATATCGTACGAAAGAAAAAAAAATGTTGTACAGCTTTTTTTATTTAAACTGTTTATTTGGTTAATTAAATGTCTATACGCGAAGCCACAGTTTAAATCCAAAAAGGGTGATTCTCAGGGGTAAAATTATTTACTTTCGGATTGCACGGAATTCCGAAAATTTCGGAAATTTTCTTAGGAAAAATACATGATTATTTGCAGCTCTTTATCATACTTTAAAGATTTGAAACGATCATCTTGAAAGATGATCCTTTTTTCGAAATTGAGTTAAATTTTGCCATGCATAATAGCAAATTTGTTGATTTTAACAAAAATGATTGGGTGTAAATAATTCGTGATGTAAATTTTATAACTAAGCCACTATTAATAAATAATTTGTGAAACCGTTATTTGTAATTAAACAGTGATAAATATTATTGTGAACCATTTTGGCTGATTTTCTGATAGGGTGCTTATTTTTGGTATTATTTAAAATGTGAGAATGCTTATTTTTGGGGGGGATGCTTAATATCAGCAAAATATGGTATTATTTTTCATAATAAAATGTATTCATATATATCTAGTCAAATCATATTTTACTATAAATTCATACTTTTTATTAAGGCTGACATAATTTTTTTCTTTATATTTACTAAAATCTACTCAATTACTTCTAATAATAATAAATTTTTATTTATTAAACTTATTATCAGATATTTTTTTTTTATTTTAAAAAAGTAATACATTTTTTTATTTAATTCATTTATTATATAAATATTTTAAATATTCTAGCACATTAACATAAAAAATTTTTTCTTTAGAAATGTTATTATACTGAATATATTATGCAAAATATTCTAATCATTAAATTTAAAATTAATTTTGTGAAGTTTTTTATCATTTTATTTAACATGTTTTTAAAATAGATTATATATTATAATAAGATTTAGATAGAATAATGTAAAGTTTAAGCTAATTATAGAATATTTATTTTTGATATAAACTTTGAAATATTTTTCAGTTGTAGTATTCTTTTTTAAAATTGTATTAGATAAGATTTTTCTTTGCTATGCATTAGCATTTAAAGATTGCAAATCTTTATATTTTTTGTAAAATAATTACATTTGAATAATAATAAGAAAGCTACAATTACCAGCTTTCTATATATATTCATTAATTATATTATACTTATCTATTAATTATTAATAGCTAAAAATATTAATAATATAGTATTTAATTACTTTACATATTTGCTTAATTATTATAGTATTTATTTCTTTTAATATTCTTTAATAATATTTATTTATGTGATAAATAGGCAAATCTACATTATTATTAAATTTACATTTTTTTAAGTAATAATAAAACTCTGCCTACTTATAATAAAGGTCACCATAACTCTAAGGTAAAATCACTAAGAAAAAAATTTTAATAATTCTACTATAAATAGATAAATTATATTTAAAAAAGAAAATGTTACACTGCATTATTATGATTTTTTTCCTTTTAAATCAATTAACCAATAATATTAAGAATTGGAGTAAGATAAAATTACTACATAGTAAATTTGAAATTTTTTCCAGAGACCTTTATTAGAAGTAAGCGAGGTTCTGTAATAATATATAAAACTATTTTTTTGGTTTTAGAATAAAATTTTCTAAAATAAGGCTAAACATTAATAGTTATATATTTGGAAATTTTAAAATATTTTGAATAGAAAATTTTGAGAAACGATTAATCGTAATCAATTTTAGAATCGATTCTAATCTCTAGTATCTGGGTATTAGGTTATTATTATCTTATTTTATGATCAAAATAAATTTATAATACATCAGATAAATAAGATAAAGATTTATTTATAACTTACTTTAGAATTACAATAATTTCCATTTTTTAGTATATATATATTTTTTATTAAAACTAATAATATTAAAAAAAAAAATTTTAAAAATAATTAATAATTTGTTAAACTAATAATTATTAATTGACGATCCGCGAGTTAACTAGAGAAATTACATATAAAATTTGACGCAAATCATATACTAATTTGTCGTAATACGCCGACTTTAATGATTTCGATGTAACAAAAACTATAAAGCATAGTTTACTAAAAATAACACAAACAATAAAGTAAATGTCACACTTTTATTTTTCAAAGCTACAAAGTGTAAAACTTTTTTTTGACAAAGTTTACCTTAGAAGCACGCGGCATTTACTATGTTATTAGGTAAACTAAGGTTTTAAAAGTACAAATTATGGAAATATTTTTATATTTCACTAAACTTTCATGCATATTGCTTTATTTTTGATATATTTTATTAGTAAACTATGCTGTAATAACTTCTAAACCGACAAATTCAAGACTTTTTTACACTCATTATACAAGTGATACTTGTATTTGATTAAAACTAGTTTTTTATTTTTCAAATCTCGTCATCTTTAGAAATTAGACTTTTTTCCAATGTTACATTATGGTTTTTTTTGCATGAGATTGGTGAGAAAACTGTGGAAAACTATTTCATTAAAGCAAAATGGCGTTATTTAAATATTTGGCTAGAGAAATTCATGAACAACCCCACATTCGGAAATGCGGCTTTTAATTAATAAATTTCCGTCAAATTTTATTATCGTTTTCACTACACTTATTCATGGATACCAATTAATATAATAATTATATTTTATATTATAATACTTAAATATTACAATATATATTTTATTTAAGTTTTAAATTTTTTTTATTTTGCAGTATTTATAATATTTACAGTATAAAAAAAAAATAAAATAATACTAATTAAATTTTTTTTACTTATTTTTAAGAATGTTAAGTAATTTTAATTAAATTAATTTAAATTATAATTTTTGTAAAAATACTATAATGTTAAATAATGTTACTACTAATAGTATATTTTAATAAAATCAATATTTTTTATAATTTTTAATAATATTTTATTACTTAAAATAAATTTTTTTTTTTATGAAATTTTTGGTTTTAATTTTAGTTAAAAATTACAATTTGGTAGATTTTAAAATGCCAATTTATAATTTTAACTAATATTAATTACAAAAATTTTAGTAAATATGTTAATAATCACCTCTGATCTCAAGGTGACAGGTTAGTCTTTTCCTTCGAAAGGGACCTTTATAAAGAAAAAAAAAAAAAAAGTAAATATGTTAATAAATATTGATTTAATATTAATTATAATAAAGATTTTGAAATTTTTATCAAAAAAAAAAAAAATAGTAAAGTAAAAAAATTAAAAATTAAAATTTTGCATTTTTTTTAAAAAAAAATTTTAATTTATATGAGATATTTATAGATTTCATACTATATGTATGTATGTATTATATGACTTTATTAAAAGTTATATAAAAAAAAATTAATTTTTAAAAAAAATATATAATATATGTATTTACAAATTCTTTGTTTTTTTTGTTAAATTTAATTCTGCCTAATATTAAATAATCAGCATAGACAATTTACTTATTTGAAAACCTGTATTTTGAATACTTTGTATAGTACAAATAGAATTTGTTTTTTAAAAATTATCTAAAAAAATAGCCTTTTAATTTTAGACAAATTTATATAAATAAAATAACTGTTTATTAATATATATAGTTAATTATTTAATTTAATATTTATAATCTTATAAAATTTAGAAAATTGAATAAATGAAAACTGAAAACCGCCAGTAAAAAATAATAATAATTACTTTTGGTAGTATTTTAATATTCTTAAAATATAAAAATAAATAATTCTTTTACTATATCATTAATCTATTAAACATTATTTATTTTTTTAATTTTTAATATATATTAATATATTAATTATTATAATAATTGTTACATATTAGATAGATATCTGGATATATATTTGTATTATTTTGTATGTAATTATATAATTTTTTATCTATTATAACAAATTATTTAAAATTTGTATTATATTAGTTATTTTAAAAAATTTTTTTATATAAATTTATAATAGTTTAAAAATAGTTTAGGTTTTAGAATTTATAGTTTAAATTTTATTTTATAAATATTTTTTATAATTGAATATGAATATAATGGCCATTACATAAAAGTTTTTCATCTGACAGAATATTTATATAATTTGACAGTACAAATAGTAGTCTTTAATAATCCATAAAATATAATATATAATAGGAATATTAATTCTAAGATATTAACAAACTTTAATGAATTTAATGAATTTATGAAATAGGATACATTATTTTTTGGGCAGAATTAAAAGTAAAAAATTTAAATGTAACAAATAATTCTGAGATAAGAAATTGATTAACATAATTTTATATTACATTTTAATTAGATACGAAAATTTGACCCCTGCCTAAAATAAATTATTAACATGCAGTAACCAAATTATTTTATTTTTTTTTTTTTGACAGAGTTTAGATAAGGTAAGAAAGGTTCAAAGACAAGGACTAAAGTACAAAGATGATGACCGGAATAACATTTTAACTGTATTTGAAACAATGCCACTTTATTACTGTAATTTAACAATGAACAATAACTTTAAAAAAAAAAATTAATTTATTAGTAAAAAGGAAATAAATGAATATTTGTGACATGAACAAGGCTTGACGGTGACACTCCGTAATTTAAAAAAAAAAGAGATTTTCAAAATAAAGTTAGTAGAAAATAAAAAAAAAAAAATGGGCGGGAAAAAATTTTTTTTAAAAATGATAAATATATAAATATAAAAAAAGCAAACAATGAAAAATATTAAGATATATAAGATGTATATAAAATTCTTTAAAATTATCTAAGTAATCTCTAAAGAAAATCATCGGATAAGTTGGATAAAATATATAACATTGTAACACTATTGTATTCATCAACAAATATGGCGGCGAATTTATTTTGGCGCCATTTTATTTCAACATCATACAACACAAGTAAATCACACAACATTATTTGTATACTCGCGTGGTGATTGGTGCGAAAAACAAAAACATTGACTTATTTGATTAAACATATTAAAGCACGGGATTTATCGGGAACATCAATGAGGTTTTAACAAGTGAAACTGGAAACTTAACTAGATGTAGACGTTGAATGAACATGAAATCATGAAATCATAAACTTTATGGATCCATGTGTAAATTATTTCATTGTTTCAAGTTATTGTTGAAAGAGAAGGAAATATAACGGATAAAGATAATGAAGTTCTACGACATAAGTTTAAATTAATTGTGTAAGGTTACAAGTGAAATAAAGAAACGGTATTTAGGGATAGTTAGAAAAATGTCCATTGTGTTTTGTTACAGTTATTACCATTTTATTTACTTATTTTATTTTATTTTATTTTATTTTGGGATTTCTTTTTTTTTTTTTTTTTTTCTTTTTCTTTCTTATCCCCCGCATAATAAATTATTATTTTATTATTTTTTTTTATTATTTTTTTTATTATTTTTATTATTTTTATTATTTATTTATTTTTAATTTATTATTTATTTATTTTTTTTATTTGTGATATCATACTAATCTGACGACCATCTCCGGATTTGACGATGGACCTCTCCAAAGACAAAAAAAAAATTCAAACATTGTATTAAAATGTTGTTCGACTTTTATGGAAAAAAGAATAATTGGATATTTTTTATTATGAGAAAATCAAACAATAGATTAAAGATCTTTTTTTGAAGTCCCCTTTCCATCCTAAAACAATTGCACCAATCATATTAAAAACTCATTGTTAATGGTTGTTGAAGGAACAAAAAATAGGGGACTAAATTATATCCTTGTATAAGTTTATTTTTATAAAGTAATTTATTGTTTGCATAATAATATGTATAAGTTTGAACCAACCTATATTGAGTTTGAAACAGGTATCCGTTGCGATATGTTGTACTCCATTCAAACTTTCTTTTTGAGATCCACAAAAAAAAATTATTATATTATTTTATATAAATATACATCGAATTTATTTTTTCAGAAGGCCCGTGTACGTTTTTTTTTTCTCCCCTCCCCCTTTTTTTTTTTTCTTTTATTCATGGAATTTTTTTTTTATGAAAAAAATTAAATATTTATTATTGTTTCTTTTTGTTTGTCAAAACTTAACAAAGAAATTCTATATTTCTGAAAATCATATGCTCTTTTTACTTCCTAATTTCCTTCACTATTTGTAACTCTTTTCCGATCAATTAATATTAACAATATATCAATGTTCATTATTTATTAATCTTTTTTTTATATTACGAGGTATGTATATATTTTTTTTTATTTATATATTGATTTATTCTTTAATATATATATATATTATTTTCTTTCTTTTTCCTTTTTTCCTTTTTTTCTTTTTTCTTTTTCTTTTTTTTTTGTTTCCCCCTTGATACGGTTTTGAATCATCGTTATTATTAATTTTGTTTTATTAATAAAGATTAATTAGTATTCATTGATTTTACGAATGAATAGCCTATTCACTTGAAACGAATATGTCGTCATTCTTCACATTAATATAAAAGGACACAATTAATATTTATTTTATTATAATAATTGTTCGATTTCGCCTTTTTTTTTCTTTTCTTTTCTTTTTTTATTTTTATTTTTTATTATTATTATTATTATTATTGTTATTATTGTCTTGAAAAAAAAAAAAAAAAAATATCTTTTAAAAAACTTTATCACTAATAAATCTTTTGTGTTTTTTTTTCCTTTCTTTTTTTTACTTGCACATACTTGCACATTATTATTCTTTTTTTCTTATTATTTGCATATAAACAAATTGCAATAATATATTCCAGTCTTTTTTTTTTTTTTTAAAAAAAAAGAAAAAAAAAATTCCTCATATCTCATAAAATTTTTTATTTACAAAAAAAAAAAACCAACAAACTATTTAAAATATTATACTTGTATAGTAAAAGTCAAAAGAAAAAATAAAAAAAGAAAAGAAAAAGAAAAGAAAAAAAGAGGAAATGACTTCAAATACTACGACAGATTCTACTTCACCAACCTCTTTAAATTCTCCTTTAAATTCTCCGTCAACAACTATTAATAATGGAAATGAAACTCAAACTCAAATTCATCATCCTTCTTCTCCACCGACTATTTCACCTTCAACCCCAACTCCTCAATTATCAACATCGCTTCCTTCAAATATTATCCAAGGTGATATCGATCCATCCATTGATGTTAGTCGTTCTGCCGCTAGTATTTCAAATTTGATTAATCATGATCACGATGATGATGATGAACAAAAAATTATTACCTCTCCAAATTCACATCCTACCTCTCAAATGAGTAGTAGATCAATTTCTCCCGCTCCTGATACTCCTCATAATACAAATAATTCTATGGATTTTGAACTTCATAATACAAATATTATTAAAAAGAAAAGAAAAGGAAGTCATGATAATGATGAAAATGATATTAATAATAAGATTGGTGATTTTGATTCTTCGAAAAGACAAAGATGTAATTTAAAAAATCTCTCCTTATCTATTGATGGAAATTCTGTTGATATTACTAAAGTTAGTGATCATGGTTCTGCTCCTTCTTCCCCTATTACTGGTTTTGATGATATGAATATCGATGATCATAATTCTGATGAATATTCTGGTGCAAACTCTCCAACAAATTCTTCTATAGGAGCTGGTCCTCAAATTTCTTCTACTTCCCCTACTGGAAATAATTTAAATTTTCCTACTAAACAAACAAGAAAGAAACCTTATATCCCTCGTCCCCCAAATTCTTTTATTCTTTATCGTCAACATCATCATCCTTTAATTCTTAATCAACACCCTGGTATAAATAATTCAGAAATTTCGAGAATTATAGCCGATCATTGGAGAAATTTACCAAATCCGGAAAAAGAAGAATGGAAGAGAAAAGCTGATGAAGCTAAACAACGTCATATGAAAGCTTGGCCTGATTATAAGTATCAACCTAGAAGAAGAGTTGTTGGTCCTACTTTTAAAAAACCTTTGAAAGGTCCTGATACTCCTACTTCCGCTACAAAATCTGAGTTTAATGCTCAAGAGGGTAGCATGATGGTTATTGAACTTTCTCCACATAAAAAATCTGATCGTAATGAAATTGGTGATCGTCATCGTTTTCAACGTAACTCTGTTATCATTATTGAAGGTGGTTCAAAGGAATTAAAAGGTAAAATAATTTTATTAAATTATTAATATTAATTATTTATAGTATTTTTATTTTAATTATTTATAATATATATCTTTTTCTGTTGATCTTTTAAAAAAAAAGATCGTAACGGAAATAATAACTCAAAGAAACTATCTCCTACTGAAGCTATTAAATCAAAATTAGGAACTCCCACACATCAACATTCTACATATCCTACTCAAAGATTACCTTTACCTTCCCCATTAGTACCTCATCAATTACAATCTTTGCCATCATCTCAACAACCACCTCAGTCATTGGTTCTTCCTACGACTCCTTCATCTACTTCAACCTCTACCCCCTCATGTGGTGCACTGATTGTTCTTGAAGGTTGTGAAGACACTAATACTACTTTACAATCTAATCAATTGTATGAATTTTTAAAGAATGAAGGAATAAAAGCTAAATTATGGAAATTTCCTGATACTTCAACACCTTCTGGGAGTGCTCTTAAAGCATATCAATCAACTAATCGACAACCACATCTAAAGACACTTCATTTACTTGTTGCTGCTCATTGGTGGGAACTAATGTATGTATTATATATTAAAAATTATTATTATTATATTATTATTATTTATTAATGAATTGTTATTATGATATTTAGGCCGATAATGAAAGAACATCTTATGAATGGTATTACTTTAATCGTGGATCGTTACGTATATTATGCAACGGCTGAATCTGCTGCTGCAGGATTGGATTTACATTGGTGTAAATCAAGCTATTCACAAGTCTTAACTCCTGATCTGATCTTTTTCTTGAATATGGAACGAGAAGTTAATGAGATAGATAAACAACAATTATCTTTACCTCATGTTAACGATGTTTTAGGTATTGGTAATAATGATTCTGATGATGGAAGAAAGGAATGGCAAAGAAGAATACAAGATTCACTTTCCAGATTGGCTGAAGTTCAATGGAAGGTAAAAATTATAATACAAACTTGAATATTTTTAATATATTTTTCTATAATATTAAATAATTTTTTTTTCCTCATAGGTTTTGGATGCACGTAAATCCAGCAATATAATCAATGCACAAATAATTACGGCTTCAATTGAAGTTATTGAACGATGTCGCAAATCTAATCCTGGTTACGGTAATATGTTTAACATTAACAATTCAATTATGTCACATCAAAACCAACAACTACCACCTCTCGTTAATGGTAGTCCATCACCACTATCGCATCAACAGCAACAAAATTCAAATGTGCTGCCACCTATAGGAAGACGTGATGGTTTCTCTAGGCCAGTTCATGTACAATTATAAGATAGTAAATTTTGTTTATTAATGTTGATTCTTTTATAAATAATTTTTCAATTTCTTTTCACACACTTTAGTAAATTATAAAATAATTTTTTTGTATCAATCAAATTTTACATAAGTCATTTCATACATTTTTTTCTTGTAAATTTTTTTTTTTCATTCACTTGCGTTGACGCACATTTTTTTGTATCATTTATCATCAATTGTTTAAAATACAAATATATCAAGGCATCATCCAGATTTTCTTTTCTTTTTATTAGTATTAATATTTGAACTTTTTTTTTTCTTTTTTTTTTTTTTTTTGATATAAATATACAATTTTCTTATATAAAAGATTTTTTTTTTTTTTTATTAGTTAATATTCCGATAAACAAGAAAAACATTTTAAATAGTATAAATAATTTTTTAAAAAAAATTTCAATTTTTTTTTTTTAGTCAATTTGATATAAAAATTTTTAATTTTTTTATTTATAAAATTCTTTACTAATTAATAACTTATAATAACGAACTTTTTTTAATAACTTGAACTATTTAATTTGAGAACTTTTTAATAACTTGGATGGAACTTTTAATGAACTTTTAATAACTGGAACTTTTAATAACTGGAACTTTTTTAATAACTTGAACTTTTAATAACCGAACCTTTTTTTAATAACCGAAACTTTTTTTTTAAAAAAAAACTTAATATCTGAAATTATAATTAATCTTTTTAAAAAACCAAAATATAATGGAAAAATTTTTTTTTTTCCTGATTCTTTATAATAATTCTTTCTTAATTGTAAATATAATATAATGAAATAATAAAATGGAATTAAAAAATTATTTTAAAATATTATACAATAACGAATTTTTAAAATTATTATTTTTTCTGTTGTTTCGCACTTTCGCTTTAATCGTAGCGGTGTGCCATACTACTTAATTAGTCAATTTTTCAGCTGCGATTAGAGACTGGGACCTTTATGGTTCCCATCTGATTTCCTAATAAAATTCGCGACATTCAATATTTACCTTTAGTTTTTCGCTATAGTACTTGCCAAGAAAGTCTGAAGAAATAACAGATAACCGATAGACCTACTTTATGTCCACACTTTGTGAAAGTTGGGATGCGATGCCAATTCGCTGAAATATTATGAGGAAGGGTACGCGTCCAATTATCCCTTCAGCAAGGATAGCAATCACGCGAAAGTTAGAATGGCTCAAAAAGGATGGTTCAGGAGAAAGGAACTAAGAGGATGTTAAGCAATGAATGTATACGTGTTTTTTAGGGTTTTGGGCAGCCTATGGTTAAGATTTTTTTTGCATGACATTTGGCGGTTGTAGCAGGAATTACGGGAAATACGCCCGTGTATGGAATACGTTTCCGCTAAAATCCTACCATTGAACTTGCAAAGTTTATAGTTATAAATCATTTTTCCAGAAATTTTCACGAAACTTGATTTTTTGTAGGAAACTGTGAAGCCTAGTGATGACATTTGATCAAAATAGATGCGAAAAAAAGGCAGATATGAAAGAGGCAGGGATTTCTGCAAGAATTCGTGAAATACAAGAAGAAATTGTTGGTCTTTCACATTTAGTATTAAGCTTAATTCCAAATCACTTTCATACTATAGGCAGACAAAGATTTACTTTTAGTAGTAAGTATTACCTTTAAACTTGTAAATTTAACGTTATCGCTTATCATTAAACGCAAATAATTATTCGTTTCATGTAGAATGAGTCGTATTGAGTGAGACTATAAAGAGCATAACAAGGAAACTGAATCTTTGGTTAATTTGAATGTGTTGAACACCATGCCAGTGAAAAGAAGAAAACAGAATCACTGTGCCGTCGCCACTGAATCCAGCATTAAGAAATTCTTCAGTAGAGCTTCCAATTCTCACTGATAATCCATATGAACTATCTTTTAAGCATGAGGATTCGGCTACCGATTTTTTTTAGGACCGATTATTCTAGAAATATCAGAGGGAGGTTCACTTGTTGAGTCACATGTTCACGAGATATTATCTTTATCCTTGAATCTTTACTCTTATTTTTCTTCTGGTCTTATCCAGATCAAAGGAACAAAATTGTGAAAATTATGAACAAAGTGAATGGGTTGGGCGGAACTTCCCTAATTCACATTCAACCATTATGATCGATCTTTTTTTTGCTTGATTCAAATTCATAAAGAACTCATGCCAATTCAACAGGCCGTAAATATGAGTCAACATTTAGAAAGGCTATTAAATGACAACAATTTTCATTTGGTTGTGTATTCAGCTTGCTAGCGAAAAAACACAGAGAGATAGTTCGGGTTTTGTTCACCTTTGATTACCTAAGAGCGTTGCCCTCCACCAGACGGGGATACCGTTACTCAATTCATGTGTGTCTTCCTATCCATTAAGGAACACACACATTGAAAATAAGAAGTGAGCATAGCGAAATGGTACATATTACGAATTATCTCGATTGAATAAAGCGAGGATTCTTCAATAATCTCGAACCAGTTGTTCGATGGCTTAATACGATTATGAAAATCCTGGTTTGACGTTTCTAATATACTTAAAAAATTAATACCCCTCGATTTTTATAAACGTACTCTATGTACTATCTAATTAGCAAATAACGAAATGATGGAAAATAAAATAAATCTGTTTTAAAACAATAATGAAGATAGAGGCAAAAAAAATGCTAGTTCTTGAAAATAGGTGACTCCTATTTCGAAGTAACTTATCTTAGGTAACTTCGAAAAAACTCTTTTTTTTGTTTTATTTAACGAACGTTGACTAACGTCCTTTTTTTTGTAGATCCAGGACAGTCCTGGGCTCAATAAATTCGAAGGTATAATGTCTTCTATAAGATAAATTCTATCAAATTATGATTCCACTATTATCGGGAATCGTGTATGTGAATGTGGTCAGTCAACTAAACTATATAAATCAAAACTATATGTGATTATCTAACTTTTAACCTAAAGTTCTTTTGATCAAAAATTAATATTCGTACAATTCCATATATAAAAGATAGTTAATATGTCTAATTGAACAGCTATTCCTTTCCCAATTATTTTTGTAATTAGTTTTTTATAAGCTATATCTACAAAGTTACAATGTTTTATTTACTAGTCCTTGACCCTATACTTTTACCTCATTCGATAATTCAGTGCATGAAACTTGGCAGAATGTTTGGGACAACATCCTGTAGTAGAAGCAGTAGGGAATTTACGAATAATACAAGGTTTTTTTTTATATTCTTTTCATACAATGTCCAGTGTCTATAACACCCGGTAGAACGCCAGCAGTTGTGTAAATGGCGAGTATTTTATATTAATTGCAACAAATAATTTATAACTGATAATGATTTTCATCTAATTTTATTTAGTAAAGAATAATCCCATCAATGAGAAGGAGGCTATCGATAAAGATGGGCCTATTAATACATGTATTATAAGTTCATAAGAAGCTCATTTAATTTGATATCGGATAAGAAATCTTATTTCAATTAAAAAGAAAGATCTGCGGGTTTCTAATTTCTATAGTTTATGGAGTTAATAAAATGTTACAATAACCCAGACCTTGAGCGGTTCATCTCACTGTTTTTAGGTTATCCCAATAGCCTTGGTATTAACCCATTGACTGAAAATGATGGCCCTCCTACAAGCAGAGATAGGGCAGCAAAAATGTTGAGAATATGGAATATTAACAACGTTGCTAAATATGGGATATCAACATTATTAATAAATGTAAGATTTTAGAAGAAAGTTATATAATAAAGGATTTTAGAAGGGAAAAACAAAGATTCAAGTAGAAAAAACTTAAGCTTCCTTCTTGTTAGGATAGGGCTTTTAGGTCTTATTCGTTCTTGCATGAAAGGTAAATAGGTGCATTTTGTACTTAATAATGATTTATAAGTCTTTTTTATTAACAAAAAATTTAAAAAATAACATTAATAAATTACTGACTTTGGTATTGCCGTTAAAGTATTGGAAACCTTTATTGAAAGTTTTCAATGATTATCTTTAATGACAATTACAGTAATATTTTTAATGGAATTTCCAATTCCAATAAGTTTATTAAAAACTTCAAATACATACACATCAATAAGAATATATATTCTTGCTTTAAGACATACAACTTTATTTTCGAATACTTTAATTTCAATAGAATGTAATCATTCAGAACAAGAACAATACATCAATGAAAATGGCGTACATTTGTATCTGGAAATCAATAATCATTGTTAATTATATATATAGAAATGTCATACCACTTTAAAATCTGCAGCAGATATGATGTGAACTTATTATTATGATCAACTCTATCATTTCCCAATCAATTATTTCAATAAACGTATTACTTTTTTATATAAACGTAATGGATAGCATTATTCCAATAAGTTTATTAAAAAACTTCAAATGCATACACATCTAAATTCTTGCTTTAAATCATACAACCTTATTTTTGAATACTTTACTGCAAATCTGATTTTGGGATTTTCAATAGAATGTAATTATTATTCAGAACAATATGTTTTAATATAATCAATGAAATATGGCGTAATCTGGAAATCAATAATCATTGTTAATGATATATATAGAAATATACCACTTTAAAATCTGTACGATGTGGACTGATCACTCTTATCATTTCCCGATCAACTATTTTCAATAAACGTATTGCTTTTTTTATATAAACATAATGGACAGCAGATATTTCAACTCGTTTTTTTTTTTTTAAAAAAAAACTTTAGCCTTAAAATTTTGATTGTCAAAATGGGTGAACCATCCGCAGTATCCGTAACAATCGATAATATCGATTATAATCCACCACATAGTACCACATAGTGGTGAACCTATTACTAGGATAGAAATATCACCGGAAGAAAAGTACCTTGTTACTTTAGTCTGGAAGATTGTACCGTTTACGGTTGGAATATCGATAAAGGCAAAGTCACACCAGACAATTTTCGTTTTAATAATCGTAATTTTTGTCTTTACGAAAGAGTAAAAATGTGTGTTTCCGATGATAAAAAATTTGCATTTAGTTACCACTATACTCAACCTCCTCCTCGCAACTACCAATCTATAGGTAAATAACAGTTATCAAATTTATTTATTTATTATAGTAACTAATGTTTTTGTACAATTTATTAGGAATAGTCAATATGAACAACACCAAAGAAACTATTAAACTAGATTTGGATTACAAATTTAAACATTTGTATTGCACCTTTGATTTAAAAAAGGAATTTATTGTGATTGGTTACGTTTTAAGTAGTAGAGAACGGCATAATATTATGGTTAGGATTTACTCCACGCAATCAAATAATAACGAATGGACATGTAAAAGAATGTACGAGATACCTGAAGATTTTATATTTGTTGGTATATCAAAATACAGTAAACTTTATTTACGATCTTCAAATAATTCCATTCATGAATGGAATCTTCTTACTGGAAGAAGTACAAGTATGTTTAGTTACGAGGAAATGATTGAGGTAAAGTTATTCATTTAAAATTATTGTATATATTATATATATTATGCATTATAATTAACAATTATTCATTTGCATTTAAAGTCACCAAAACATTTCAAAGATATCATCATTTCCAGCAATGAAAAATTTGTTTGTCTAAAAATCAATGATAATATTATTATTTATTCAGTTGAATTAGAAATTCCTGTTATTACTTTACAGGCAAAAGAGATTGAAGAAGTTCAGGTAGAAACTAAAGAGGATTTAGAACAACATCAAACTCAAGAGGAGACCCAAGGGTAGTTTTATTAGTTTATTGGATATTTTGCATCCTTTATTAAATAATAAAATCTATAATTCAATTGCGGCATATTATCAGGAAGACTGTGAAACTATAAGTTTATCAAAAATAGTTCAAGATACAGCCAACTCAATCGATTACACAATTGGAATTCTAGATGGATATATTCTGAAAATTAAATTTAAGGATCTTGATAAGCTTGACTTAAATGTTCATTCATTTAATTATATGCAGATGATATAAATGATAAAAATCTTCAAGATTATGATAATACGATTGAAACAGAAATGATTGATGACAATTATGATCCTAAAGTATGTTATAAGACAAATACATTTAAATTAGATGGCAAATGGGAAATAAAATATATATACAAATCGACTGATAAGTATGAAGAAAAAATCTATTATTTTTCTGACAAGTTTGAGATTGGATTTTTGAAAAATAATGAACCAAAAAGAATTTACGATTATAACGGAAAGAACTATTTACATATAATAATAAAATATATGTTATTCAAAAACAATGATATTTTACAAATCTTGATTTTTTAATTTATCATATTAATGAAAACAATAATGAAATTTCTTTAATCTATTATTGTTCTAAAGATAGATCTAAAGAACATATAGTATCTCCTTTACTTCTATCAGATGATAAGAGTTTTAAACAGTGTAATGAATGGATCTTAGATATTATAAATAATAAGGAAAGTCTTTTAAGATATGGGGTTAATTATTTTTATTTGCAATCAAAGAACGTAATTTTGAATTAATAGATAAAATTTATAAGAAATGTATACTTTATTTTAGTGAAAGTTTACAAAATAATTTTTTTAGGTATTATTACCGTTACATTACCTAGAGACGAATATGATTATAGATTCTCAGTCTTATAAGATAAAAGATAAAGAGAATTTACATCTTTATTCCAAAAATCCTCAATTAATTGATTTAACTCGATCTATTTTATGGACAAAATGCAATATAAAAATGGATAATATAAAGGATAATATTTACTATATTTCATTTATTTATTTTATTATATTTTTAACTTTTCCTATTTTACCCATTTTGCTTTTTATATTTTATTTATTATCAAAGTATTATTTTATTAATGATTTTAGCTATGATAATCTGTTTAATAATCTTATTTTAATAAGACTTTAAAATATATATCAAGTCTATTAACAACACCAACAATTACACCATCAATTACTTTTATGATTCCTTATATTAAATTTATTAATTATCCAGAAGATTATAAATGGTTTAGGGAATTAATTAAACCCAAACCAAGTCCCTTTGTTGAAACAATAAATGAAGATATTTATAAGACATGGAATGGAGAGGCTCTAATTAATTTTAAATGGAATACTTACGGAAATGCGGTAATTTGGATTTTATTTATGGCTTTACTTGGATGTTTTACTGTTGCTGCAACAGTTCCTCAGCAATATATTGGCATAAATATTCAAAATCAACTTTTTATTGCTTCAATTATACTTGGATTCATTCATTTGAGTTTTGAAATTCGTCAATTCATTTATTCACCTGAAAGATGGATTCGTGAATTTTGGAACATATTTGGTATGTAAATTTTTTGTTATAATGATTTCACGATTTTCACTGATCGGTGGTATCAATAAACTGTATATTAATATTATTCATCATATTATCTAATATAGATATAATTGCATATTTACTTCCAATAATCACTTCTATTAAATGGCTTCAAACAAATGATTTGAATGATCATATAATCCAATTGTTTTCTTTTTCATGTCTATTTTTAGATATAAAATTTTTATTATTTTTTAGAGCATTTGAATCTTTTGGTATATATTTTGAAATAATTATACGTTGCAAAACAGATCATTTATTTTTTAGTAGTCTTATTTATTATTATAATAAGTTTTGCACATGCGTTTTATATTTTATTATTACCAAGATCCGATTATTCATTTGATCAATTTACGAACAATAATGATCCTAATAATCCTTGGAATATAGCTCCTACTTATAATCAAGTATTTAATAATGGAACCATGGATTCATTTTTTATTCAAAAACCAGATGAAAATACAAATATGTTTATAGATTTTAGAACTGCGCTTCTTGCAATGTATACCTTCCTAACGGGTAGGTCAAGAATCAATGCATCATTTGAATTTCCAATACATTTAGTTACAAAAAAGTAATTTTTTTTATCAAATTTTAGGTGATTCAAGTGCGTTATCAAATTGGTTATATTTAGATAATCAAGCAATTGTAATATTGGTTATCTTGTTTTCACTCTTGGTTTTTGTATATCTTATGAATTTATTTATTGGATTACTCAATATGGCAATTAATAAAGATAATGAGAGGGTCTCATATTTAAAGCAGAAGGCAGAGGTATTTATTAATTTAAGTATCGTTCTATTTTTTTGTAAAAGTGGTTTAAATTTCTGACGTTGGAAATCGAAGTAATGTATGTATATTTTTTCTTTTATATAAAAAAACTTTTTTCTGATTGCTAATACTTCAAATAATTTGTTTATCAAGATATTATTATGCTAATGTCGATAGGACTCGTGAAGAAATTAAAAGATTGATTAGCAGAGATGAATGGAACGCAGATGCATTTCCGGAAATGAAGAAAGATTTATTTAAAAAAACTAGGTATTTCAAATTCAAAGATTGATAAACTTGAAAAGAAGATTGACAATGTCGATGGGAAGATTGATAAAGTTGAAGGGAAGGTTGATACAATTGAAGAGAAGAATAATACAATTGACGCGACCTTACAACAGTTGTTAAAAGAAATACGAGAATTAAAAGAAAACAAAAAGTAAAATTAAAACCTATATTTGATATTTTTTTTTTCATTATTTATATTTGATTACTAGGTTATAGAATATTTAGATGTTTAGTTTATAATAAAAAATATGTGGTTTTTCAATTGAATGATTTTTATACATAATAAATCGATTTTAAGGTTAGCCCTCCAAAACATATTGCTTATTAACTGTCGCGTGATTGCTAATGCAAACCTTGCTTTGCTGAAGGGATGTTTGGACGCGTACCAGTCGTCATAATATTCTAGCGCATCCCAACTTTTAAATGGTGTAGACACAAAGTAAAAAACCGGGTTTATCGGATGGAGAATATTAAGATCAAAATTTTATATGGATTAACTAATCGATTTTTGTATCACCTTTTGGGCAGGCTAGGATTTGCAGAACATATGACAGGAATCATGGGGGGGGGGGGGCAATACGTTCGCCCGTGTATGGAATACGTTTCGAGTTACATTTCCGCTAAATCCTATTATGAACTTGCAAAGTGTTAGTTATATTTCGTTTTTCTGGAAATTTCACGAAACTTGATTTTTGTAGGAAGCCGTGAAGCCTGGTGAGGACATTTGACCAAAATGGATGTAGGAAAAAAGTAGACATAAAAGAGGCTGAGGTTTCTGCAAGAATTCGCGAAATACAAGTATCAGTCTTCAACCTTTATTCACATTTAATATTAAGCTTTCTCTTTCTTTTTATCTCTCATTACTAGGCGGACAGGGATTTAAATTTTAGCCTAAATTAGTACTGGTAATATCAAAAATACCAAAAACTTTTAGTTGAATATTACTAGGGTACTACTTAAGGGGATACCTTTTCAGGGAGATACTGTATGCAGCGCACTATGGTATAAAATTATTATCATTCAAATCCTTTCAATGAGACGAATGTGATGAATCTAAAATCATAAAACACTGGATACCAAAATACATGATTTTTAACTTGCATAGTATTTACAATTGTATAGAACCCATAATCATAAACAATAAAGCTTATCTTATGCAATATTATACTTACTATATCTTATTAAATTTCGTGATAAAGTACTTGAAAATTAAAATATTTTTCTGGAATATATTATAAAAAATCAATTACTAACAATATTAACAATATCTTTAGAATTGAAGCAGTTATTGTTGCAAATGGAAATAGAATTTATTATTACATTTCTATTTAAATTAATAAATATAAACACAATGATTATATTCAGTAACTTAAATTTTTATCTTCAATAATTATATTTTTTTTACATTGAAAAGTATCCGGATAAGTAATTGCGAGAATTCATATAGAAAGTATGATTTTAAAAATAATTTATCCTAGATAATCAGCAGTACCTATGATTACGTTAGGAAAGTTCCAACCTACCACATTTTGGCAACGATATGCCGCAACTTTAATTTTTGAATCAAACATTTTATTGTGGGCTTCTTCAATCCTAAATTTGAATTATTCTCTTTTTTATATCACTGTTTCTATTTTTCTTTTCTTTCCTTACGCAAATCTGATTTTAATAAAGTTCGCCAGATTTAAATATCTTAGTTATTGTGACAAACTAGGAAACTATTTATTTTCAGGAGACGAAAGCGCATTAAAAATAACAAATAATACTTTTTATTTAGCTAATTTAATTTTTTCCATAAATTGTACAAATATTATTTCCATTTCCACAGATATTTGATTATTAAAATTGTTACTTGAATAACTTGATTACTGATTATTTTAATTTGATTTACCCAATATCTAAATAATTATAATTAATTTGTTAATTACAAAAAGAACATTTTCATGAAAAAAAAAATAAATTGTAAAGAAACTTACCAAAGCTAATAAAGCCATTCTAACAAACATTCCATACCTCATTTGTCTAAAATAAGCAGCTCTATCATCAAAATCTACTTCGTGATCAATTTCATTAACTCTAGGCAAAGGATGCATAACTATCATTTGTGGTTTAGAATTACTTAAAATAGCATTATTAATAATATAAGCATCTTTAACCATTTCATATTCTGATAAATCCATAAAACGCTCGCGTTGTATTCTAGTTACATATAATACGTCTGTATCAGATATAACTTCATGTAAATCGGTGTATTCTCTTTGATTTATTCCACTTTTACGAATTTCATTTTTAACATCATCTGGCATACGTAATGATGCTGGACTAACATAGTTCAACGTTATATGATACTTTGATAATATCCTAACTAAACTATGTACCGTTCTTCCATTCTTTAAATCACCTAATAACGTTACTGTTAATCCATTAACGGTACCTAATTCTTCTCGAATTGTATATACATCAAGGAAAGCCTAAAGATATTTATAAAAATTAAATAAAAATTCAAAAATAAAATATGATTTCTAAAATAACGAATTTGCTAGGTTTATACCTGAGTTGGATGTTCTCCGGTACCATCACCAGCATTTATTATGGGAACAGGGGAATATTTTGCAGCGGTTTTTGAACTACCTGGTTCTGGATGTCTCAATATTATAATGTCACCATAAGAGCCAACAGTCCTTATAGTATCACTTAATGATTCACCTTTTGTTACTGAAGAAGAATCTGTTTTAATAGAAACAACACGCCCTCCTAATCTATTCATAGCAGCTTCAAAAGAAGCTGAAGTTCTTGTTGATGGTTCATAAAATAAAGTAAACATCACACGTCCTTGTAATAAATTAATTGAACCATAACGTTCTACTAATGTACGCATTTCATGAGCAACACTAAATAATAAATGAAGATCATTTCGCGTAAAATCCTTAACCGTAAGTATATTCTTACGGAAAAATGGAGAATGACTAATGATAGATGTTATATTTCTAAAAATAAATTGGAAAAAATAGTCAATTACTATTATCATTAAAAATGGATAAAATAAATTCAATTAATATTTACGTGGTTAAAATAGAATGAGGAAGTTCAGAAAAGTCTAATGTTATTGAATTTGATCTAAATTCTCTAGGCCCCATAGGGGGTGACATAACATCAGTTATATTACTAGCAACAAATTGAGAAGTTTGTGCAGGGACCACTTCTTGTTGCTGTGTTTGAGTTATTGACTCTTTAACAGATAAGGATTCTTTAACAGCAGGAGTTTTAGCAATAACATGAGTTAAAGTTGATATGTCTTTACCATTATTACCAGAAGAAAATAATCCGCCATCAAGAAATACTGTTTCCCCTCTTAATACCACACGACTTACTGCACCAACAAGCGTCTTACCAATAAATGGCGACCAATTTTCTTCTTTTTTTGTAATTACAACTTTACGATCAATTTCAACTTCAACATAAGTATCTGGTTGTTCTGGTATATCAAATATCTTTTGCGGATTTGTATAAAGTCGTTTTTGAATATCATCCAAAGTCAATTTGCCTTCATTAATAGAATTTGTAAGTAATGGTATAGTATCTTCTATTCCTGTACTTGCCGTACTATTTTTACCAAGTGCTTGAGCAAGTCTATAAGGCAAAGTACCAACAGTAAAACAATCAATATCCTCCAAATGTTCCCATAAAGCGGCTTGATCCGCGGGAGTTGGGAGTAAATTCTCACTATTTTGAATTTCATTCGTATTCAAAAACAATGCATAAACAGCAACATCACAAGTAACTTTTAATCCTTTTTCTTTGCTTAAAGCTATTAACACAATATCTTCCTTAGTGCTAACGCTCGTAACGTGTACAGCACGATTATATAAATTAGCCAACAATAAAACAGATGCTAAATCCGTTCCTTTGGCATCAGTTACAATAGGAGAAAGTAAAGGCCAAGTACTAAAGTGAGTTGATACAGTAGCAATCTTTGGTATAGTTGCCCCTTGAAGGGTTGTAAACGGAATAAATGATGATGCGGCATCCGGCACGACTTTTGTTAATTGAGAGCTATTATTTTCAGTAACAGCTACGGATAAAGAATAATCACAATGTGCATTAAATTTCCCGTTACTGTGCGCTATAGCAATAGTACGCGCATCTTGTAAACAATCCGTACTTCCTATGGGTAAAATATTGATTGTGGTGAAACCCGCAGCTAAAGAAGCTTTTGTTACTTGAGCGAATTCATCACTATTTTGCTCAGTGACATGAGGGACGAAAGCAGAGATATTAATTAGACCAGGTAGTGTAACTCTTTTATGACTAGTTTTATAATCAATATTTAATATTTCAAAATCAATTTTACGCGAAAGAGCTTCTACAAATAATTTCGCGCATTTGACATTTGTGATTAAAGGAATATCATAATCTACTGCCATTCTACGTGTTTTATATCCTTTACTCATATAACTTGCCGGACGACGATATTTATTCTTAGATGGTAAATTAATATATAAATCAATTAAATTATTTGCTAAATGTACTTGTAAAGAATATTCTGATTTCAATTTATCTTCAGCTTCATCTAAAGTTTCTAAATATTTTACAGGTAATCCATGTTCTTGAAGATAATCAGCTGTACCAGAGGTAGCAAACAAATGAAATCCCATTTGGTGAAGCTTTTGTACCGAAGGTAACATTTCATTCTTTTCTTTGTATGATCCAATTGAAAGTAAAATATTTTTCTTTGGAATTGTAATTCCAGTAGAAATTAAAGCTTTAATGTAAGCTTCATATTTATCTCTGCCAAAACAAGCAACCTCCCCTGTTGAAGCCATTTCTACACCAAGAACAGGATCAGCTCCGGATAATCTACTAAAACTAAATTGTGGAACTTTAACAGCAACGTAATTTTTTGGTAAGGTTATAGTTGGATAAGGTTCAATAGGCAATCCCATCATTCCCATTGTAGCCATTTCAATTAAATCGACTCCTATTACTTTACTTACGAAAGGAAACGATCTAGAAGCTCTAACATTACATTCAATAACTTTAATATCATTATTTTTTGCTATAAATTGAATATTAAAAGGTCCTGTAACATTAAGAGCATTACCGATTTCTTGTGTTGCTGATTCAATTTTACGTACTGTTTCAGGATCAAGATCTTGTGGAGGTAAAACAAGTGTAGCATCACCCGAATGTACTCCAGCGTTTTCAACATGCTCTGATATAACGTGCATTACCATTTTCCCATCGAGTGAAACAGCGTCCATTTCAATTTCTTTCGCTTCTTCAATATATTTCGAAATAACGACGGGATGATCACGCGAAACCGCTGTTGCTTGATTAAGATAATTTGAAAGGTCATCCGAAGAATAAACTACATTCATAGCAGCCCCAGATAATACATAAGATGGTCGAACAAGTACGGGATATTGTACTTTATCACAAAACTCTTGAGCTTCCTCATAGCTCGTTAACTCTTTCCATTCCGGTTGATCAACTCCAATTTGATCCAACATACGCGAAAACTTATATCTATTCTCTGCTGTATCAATCATTTCGGGTGATGTGCCTAAAATTTTTACATTTTGCCTGTGAAGTGGCAATGCAATATTATTTGGTATTTGACCTCCCATAGAAATAATTACACCACAAGAACTTTCGATTTCATAGATATCCAATACACGTTCTAAAGTAATATTTTCGAAATAGAGTCTGTCGGCCTCATCGTAATCTGTGCTAACAGTTTCCGGATTATAGTTAACCATGATCGTCTTTATACCATGTTCGCGTAATGTACGAATTGCGCGAACAGCACACCAATCAAATTCTACCGAACTTCCAATTCTATAAACTCCAGATCCAAGTACCATAACACCTCTTTCTTCAAAATTAATATCATGCTCTATAGCATTATAGGTTACATAAAGGTAATTTGTATGAGCAGGAAATTCGGCAGCAACTAAAAACAAATGAAGATTCGTTAGGTTTCTTTGAATTAATAATTTAATTTTTCTTTATAACGCACCTGTATCGATTTGTTTAACGAAAGGAATAATTCCATATTCTTGTCTAATTCTTCTAATAGCCAATTCATTGCTATTAATGGCTTTTGCTATTTGACGGTCGGAAAATCCTAGTTGTTTGGCACTAAGAATAACCTCCTTTGTAATATCATAATGATGAAATTTTTTTAATTTTGCTTCTAATTCTACAATATTTTTTAATTTGTGTAAAAACCATTTATCGATTTTTGTATATTCCCATATTTGGTCAACTGTGTATCCTTGATGTAAGGCATTTGCAATCGCAAATAATCTTAAATCTGAAGGATTTACAAGTTCTTCATCAATAGAATCAACTAAATCATTCTGGGTAAAAAAGAAATATAAATAATTTTTTTAAAAAATAGAATTATAATCAACAAGATTACTTACAAGACTAAATCCCAAGAACCCAAAGTCAATGGCTCTAATGGCTTTTTGTATAGTTTCTTCAAATGTTCTTCCAATACTCATAACCTCACCAACAGATTTCATAGAAGAACTTAATGCCTTGTTAACACGAGTAAATTTCTTTAAATCCCATCTTGGAATTTTAACAACGACATAATCTAAACTTGGCTCAAAGCAAGCACAAGTAACTTTCGTTACTGAATTACTAATTTCGTTCAATGGGATACTCAATCCTAATTTTGCTGCTACAAAAGCTAACGGATAACCTGTAGCTTTTGACGCCAATGCAGATGACCTTGATAATCGAGCATTTACTTCAATAATACAATATTCCTTTGAAAAAGGATTTAATGCATATTGGATATTACATTCCCCTATTACACCGAGATGTCTTATAACATTTATAGCTGTGGAACGAAGCATATTGAAGTCTTCGTCCGAAAGGGTTTGAGAAGGTGCTACCACAATAGAATCACCTGTATGAATTCCTAGAGGATCAAAATTCTCCATATTACAAACTGTAATACAATTATCACGACAATCTCTAACAACTTCGTATTCAATTTCTTTCCAACCCTTCATACTTCTTTCAATTAAAACTTGAGGACTAACAGCAAAAGCTTTTGAACAAAGGTCACGTAATTGTGCTTCATTTTCAGCAAATCCACTACCTAAACCTCCAAGTGCATAAGCAGCTCTACAAATTACTGGATAACCAATTTCTTTTGCTGCACATAATGCTTCTTGTGTATTTGTTGCTGAAGCAGATTTTGCACATTTTTCTTTTATTTCTAACATTTTTTGTGCGAATAACTCTCTATCTTCTGTCATTATAATAGTTTCTATTGGTGTACCTAATATTTTTACACCTAATCCCTCGAATTCATCTTTAAGTTTTATTCCTACACTTAATGCTGTCTGTCCTCCGAATGTAACATAAATTCCATCAGGTTTTTCATGTTTTATAACTTTACGAACAAAATCCGGATTTACCGGTAAGAAATATACTTTGTCAGCGAGTGAATGAGATGTTTGTATAGTAGCAATGTTTGGGTTAATCAATATTGTATATATGCCCTCCTCTTTCAAAGCTTTTATAGCCTAAATATAAAAGAAATCAATTAAAAACAATTCGTTTACAACCGTAATTTAAAACGCTAATACTTTACCTGACTTCCTGAATAATCGAACTCACCAGCTTGACCAATACTTAATCCACCACTACCCAAAACCAATACTTTCCTAACATTAACACGAGGATTTTTCATTGAATTTTCTTCTTTAGTACCACCAGGAATTTCAATGGGTGCTAGTTTTCCGGTTATATTAGATTTTCTAACACTATCAATAAACACATCAAACAAATATTCTGCATCTCTTGGTCCTGGAGTTGATTCAGGATGAAATTGCACAGAAAATATTGGAAGTGTTTTATGTATAATTCCTTCGTTAGATCCATCATTTGCATTTACAAAAAATTCCAAATAATCTTCTGATAACGTTTCCGCGTTAACTGCATACCCATGATTTTGTGAACTAATATAACAACGACCTGAAATCATATCTGTACACGGAATGTTGTGACCGCGATTACCATATTTCATTTTTATTGTTTGAGCACCGGATGCTATACCTAACAACTGGTGTCCCATACAAATTCTTTATAAAAATATAAGAACATAATTAAAAAAAAAAAATTTTAAATTCAAGTTTAAATTAATATAAGTATTTACCCGAAAATTGGAGTTTTAGCCTCTTGCAATGCTGTTTTAAGATGGTCAATAGTGATTGTAACCATAGTTGGATCACCGGGACCGTTACTATTTGAATGTTATACATGTTTACATTAGAAATCAAATTATAATAGGAAGTTAAAATTACTTTTGATATTTATTTACCTAATAAATAAACCATCATAATCTTTCTCTTTGTTGAAGTCATAATCCCAAGGAACAACCTTGACTTCTACACCACGATTTACAAAGCACCGAATTTGATTAAATTTCTAAAGAATAGTCAGAAAAAATTATCAATATAAACATGAAGGTTGTCACACAGACAATGTAATTTGGTATACTAACCATACCAACATCCACCGCTAAAATGCGCAACGTTTTACCGTTGGATCCTTTAATAGTTTTTGCTGGATCAGGTGTATATAACTTTGGTTCCTTGATCGAAACTGATTTAATGATAAAATTTATGATGTTATATATCGCACTAAAGTATAGTGCAAAAAAATATATGTGGGTATAAACCTTCAGCAACGAGATTTCTATCATTTGGATCAATCCAGGGGACGTCTTGATAGTCATTAATCCAAGGCTGTTTGGATATATTATCAACTGAAAGTGATGTTAAATTATCACCCACCACACGTTTTGGGAAAAGTATTTTACCCAACAAAACACCTTTGGTACGAATTTTTTTAGTAAGAGCACGAGTATCAATTCCATATAAAGCAGGAACATTATTTTCTTTAAGCCAGTCAGATAGAGAAGATTTAGCCAAATAATGAGAAAAATCCTGAGAATATTGTCCGATAATTAAACCGGTTACATGAATTTCATTTGATTCAAAGTATTTTTTTAAGCCTAAATCATCCGTCTCATCACGGGATGGCACACCATAATTTCCAATTAGTGGAAATGTCAATACTAATATTTGTCCTCTATATGATGGATCGGTTAAGGATTCTGGATACCCAACCATTCCAGTTTGAAATACGCATTCACCTGATACACTTTTTACTTCTGCACCAAATGAAAATCCCTGAAAACAACTACCATCTTTAAGTACTAAGGTTGCTAGTGTATTATTGCCAGAGGTTGAAGTTGTTACTGGCGGTGTTGGAGATCTTGGTGATGATAAATGATTATTATTGCGGTGGTTATTAATAATAGTGTTTGAAACTATTATTGGTGAAGATATTTTTCCACTGCTACTGTTACTGTTCTCCACTATTGTTGATACTTCCGTTATTTGTATTACATTCGAAATTGAAGAGTTATCTTCTATATTTGTCATAGTTAATACGTAAAAAACTGGTTTGTGGAAGTTTTTATTTTAGAAAAACCTTGTTTAAGAAATTATTAGTTTGATTTAAAGAAAGCAACAAAGACGACACGCAACTTACAAATAACTTGGCAAACCAAAACTCCAGTAAGACACGTCTTTTACGAAACATATAAAAACAAAAGCTCTAGTCTTTGTGCAGTAAACGATTAATTTTTGTTAAATCGATAGCTAACGAAAAAAAAAAACTTTTACTTAAAAATTATCGAGATCGAGATCAATAAAAAAAAATTTTTTTAATCACGTGTAATATATGCAATTTTTTTAAAAAAAATTACGGATGATCTGTTTTTTTTGATCGGATTGTTTAGATCGGATTCATCCGGATCCCACCTCTAAATTTACATGAAGGTCTAGCCTATACTTAAAACTTGTCACGTGAAGTGTTATCGTACGCATTCCCAAACTTGTTGCTAATGATTCAGAATCTTGTAATTTTTGTAAGCTCGTTTGATTACTTTAAAGATACATCAATATAAATAATGGAACAATAAAAAATAAGAGATACACATGAAATTGCAAATAGACAAATAAATAGTGTCTATCATATATATTAGTTGTATGCTACCAATTCATTCTACATCACATAAAATAGCGGAAATTTATGAGACGGATATAAAGATGATTTATTTATTTTGCATTTTTCTTTTTTTTATAGCACTGAAGATGCTTATGCAAATCAGTTGTGCTTTCCGACGAGTGTTTCTTCTGTTTCAGACAATTTCCTCTACATAAAATAGATAAATTGGGATCGTGTGTTGATTATAACAGGATAAGACCAAATTACATACTTCTAACTCAAAAATAATCTATTCGTGATATACAGCCCAATTCGTATATACCTTCCAACCGTATACAATATCGTCTTTCTCCGATCATCACAAGGAGAGAGTTTACTTACAAAATATCCTCTCTGCATAATGCTTCGAATTTATTGGTGTCCTAAATAATACCCTTTTCATATTGACTTTTCTTCCCATGCGAGCCTTAACGAAAGGATTTGTATCATCATTCCTTTCTTCTTTAGAGCTAAACCTAAACCTTCACCCCTATATGCAGAAAGATATTATTTAATTTTAATATAAATTCTAGTTTATAATCAAACATGCAGTGATTTGCTATATATCATTACAATGATTGATCAAGTCCCAATTAATCTTAAATCAAGATTGTTCTGACAAAGGATTTGCATAAAGCAAAGGAATTGCCGATCAGCGAAATTTTTGAACACGTTGTTATCCCATAATTACAGTCAAGTATTTCCTTATTGCAGAACTCCACAACTGCATTAAAAAGAGAAATTTGGGTGATTATTCGGTCTTAGCACCCTTTGTAGAAATGACATATCCTGATAAGAGAACAAAAAAATCGTATTCTTAATATCAGAGAACCCAACCTCGAATAGATAACTGATGAGCCAATTCTTACGCATATTGAATGCTCATGTGAAGATTTTCAAACGCTATATAACCATCAATCTCCCCAATCTTAGAAGGAAACTAGATTCAAAATATTTTGGAGATATTTAGGTTCTGGAGATCAGTGGACGTGATCGGCAAAATCTAGAAAATGCTCCAGTAACTCAATCTAATACATTAAACAAAATTTAAAGTTTAAGAACAGTAAATGTTTAGAGAATACTAAAACTAAAATAATAAAAAAAAGCTTACGATATAATATGGCGTATCTTGGGAGTCTTATTTTGATATCTTCCAAGCTTCTCAGAGATGTCTTACCAAAAATTATCTTGCTTTAAAGCACATTATCAGTACAATTATAACTTTGATTCCATAGAATTCCATTTACAAAAAATGGTTCTAAGAAACAATGTTCATATTTGAGATTTCATAATTTTAATTTCAATTTTTGCCTATTAATAGAATTGAATCAACATAATTATAAATCTCGATTATAAAAGAAAGCTTACATCAATTCATAGATGGATTCAACTAACATGATTCATCAGATAAGAGAATTGATTCTTTCGTTGATTTCAGTCTGTTGATTCTTCCATTATTCTGTACCATCTATTTTTTGTTTGTTTTCCTCATGATAATTCTGATGTTTGAGACGAGTATATCTTTCTTTATATATTGGAAAGTTGCAGATCAAAGTATCGATATGGAAGTCGTCGTACCATTCCATATGACTGACGAGCCTTCAGAAGTACTGACGTTTAAGGGTACAATGACCGGAATTTTTTTATTATTTGTTATGATAATTTCGAATGACTTTTTCCAATCATTAAACAGTGAGCTAAGATTAGATTGTTTTCTAAACATAGTTGAAATAATGTTAGTTTCCAATTCTCTGCTTCTTAGAGTATCGAGAGTATCATGACGTAGCATACATGTATTCTTTTTTTTACAACTTACAAAGAAATCAATAACTAAAATCAAAAGTACTCTAACAAACCGCTACAAGGTGATGTCACCTTTGGTGGTAAAAATGAGAGAGAACGGAGAGCACCGAGCAAACATGTATTGTCAAAATTCATTTTGAAAAAATATATATATAAGCCAAAGATTACCAGTAGAGCATGTAAAATGGTTTTGGTGATGTTTTAGGAAATGATCGGCAAAATTTGTCACGTGATCGAAGAATTTCTGGTAGTTACTAGGTAGTTACATGTATTGAGCAATCATATTAATATAGCTCAACATCACGACGCGACTAATTACACTACTATTATATATTTATATTATTGAATTTTAATTTACCCACCAAAAAATATTAGCAATTCCCTTTGAACAATTGATGGCGTTGGAGAAATAACAATGGAAGTGCATCTTCGTGCAGGTTTTAAAACTATCGAAGATTTAATTAAAGAAGTTTGTTATGGGCAACGTATCCAGAAAGCTATCGATGAGCTTAAAGCGGAGAAACCCCAGTTTAAGGCTCCGTATTGGACTTCTCTTGCTCTTCGATGTTGTAAAATTGTTGAACGAGTGAAAAGTGTAAGAGCGTCCCCCTTTATTCCAAGTCAGTATATGTGTCCTATAATAAAAGACTGGATGATGGATCCCGTGATGACGCAAAGTGGGCACTCTTACGAAAGAAGCTCAATCGAGACTTGGCTAGATGATGATTGTCGTGACCCTTTTACACAAGAAATAAAAATTAGTCAACTTGTTCTAAATAGAAATCTTAAAGAGGCTATTGAGCATTACAGACGTAATCATCTTGAATTTTCTGTAGGAAGTGCTAACTGAGTGTACTTCTATTCTTTTTTATGTACTGTAAGCCGGGGCTTCCGGGCCGTTTCTTGGTCGTTATTTTTGTAAAATCATTCTTTCTTGATAAATGTCACGTGCAATTACGTAATATGGATATCACCCGACTTGTTCGTGCGACATAAAAACCGGTCAAGAAGCTTATAATAAATTACATCATGGTCACTGGACAATTACATTTAATCAATCGATTTGATAATTTATCGTTTTAACTTTTTTCTAACATGCCTTACGTACACGAGTACTTCGAAAGAAAACCTTCAGCTTGGGATATTTTGGACTTCCTAGATGAATACGACCAGGAACCTGTAAGTCAGAGAATAGGTTTTTATCTTACATCCCTCGAAACAATCATCAATACTGAATAAGATAACTCAAGGCGAAAACGAGCACAACAGCTATATAATAACTATAAGCAGGCAAGTTTCAAAAACTTTTTGATTAAAATAGATAATTGGTGGCGTGGCAGGGACCTTTAAGATTTCTGTCATTCAAGCTTTTAACGCGAGCCACGAAGTTGGTATTGGGCGCAGGTGGATTTTAACTTTGCCTACGTTCAAGAATTTAACTCGACCCAATACTGACCCCACAGGGCGCAGATGGATTTTAACTTCGTCTGACGTTCAAGATTTAAACTCGACCTGATGGGAGAAGTAAAGGAAATCATGAACAGTCAGTTGTGAACATTAAAAAATATTAATTTCCAAATTTTGCACTGTTAGGGTTCTCGACCGGATCGAGTTCGTCGCCAAAATTGGGAGAAGGACCATACTACTTGCGAAAAAGCTGTACATTCAGTTAATTTTTATGGGGATTCTCACAAGATTGAGAGCATCAACAATGGGAGTATCTTAGATACGAAACGTAAGCGGTCACAGGAAACCTCAAAGCCAGAAAAGGTAAGGTTATAAGCAAAATTTATCCGCGTAATTTCCCCAGCCCTACAAAGCTCTCAATGTATTTTGTGAAATTGTTTTTTACCTTTTCCAGAACTCAAAGCGAAAAAAGAAAGATCATAATATAAGCGATACTGATGAAAGTATGTCAGACGATTGCATGGAGCTACCATCAGTCGCAAACAGTGTTACAGCTAAGAAGCTATCCGAGATTGGTGAAGGAATTGCGCGGTACAGTGTTATATTCCTTCCCGAATGCCACAAAAACGATATCTTGCGAAGTAAATTTAGTGATTATGAATGGAGAAATTTCGAAAATATCTTTTGTAAGGTAAGAGAATATCTCACTTGATATTTGTTATATGGTAGCAGTTGTTAACGAGATATTACATTATGACTTTAGAAAGATATAGAAATTAGCGCGAAAATCGTTCCTCCGCTAGATAAAGTTGAACAAATTCTAAAGGAGTATAATGAATCTATAGATAATGCCACAGATGGTGTCTACGTAGATCTTGATTCGGTCTTTTTTGTCCCTAAATACCAAACAAAGTACAAATTTCGGAAACATTGGTTGTAAAAATGGGTCGACAACGTGTACCAAAAATTGTAAGTTCCTAAGCTCCTGTTGTTTATTGTCGGCTGTTTACTTCTGTTTACTGCTGTTTGTTATTATATTTTTGTTAATCTTTTATGTTTGTAGTTTGACATGCTTTCAACTCTCGAAGCATGTTCTAAACGACGAATCAATCAGCGAATACCAATATCGAAGTTGGTTTGTGAATTTGTTATGCGAAGACCTTTTCCTTGACACAAACAATGTTATCGTAAGTTTTATATACTATTTTTTATTTTTTTATATATGAAATGGCTAAAAATGATATATTTCCATAGTGGCGAAATAGAAAACACCGACCGTAAAAATCAAAAAGATTTATCTAAACTCCCAGAAGATCGAAGACCTACGGGCTGGTTCCATGACGGAATAATAAAGATTAACATAAATGGCAATAACTTACAGGTCGGTTTTCTTGAAGTAGTAGGTAACGCTATTGTTAAAGATCATAAAAAAATAATTGGCGACCTACAAAAGATATTAAAAGGTAAGAATTCAAAGCATTTCTATATGTTAAATACACGAGAACTCATGATACGCAATTTTTTGAATAGCAATGCGCTTGTCATTTTTTCGTTTAGAAGAGAAAAAGGAGTAGTTGACGAAAAAAAACTCCGGCAAATGATCGAAACGTTTGGAATCCTAGTTGATAGTAAGTAACATTTTTTTTGCATGTTTGTGATCATCAAACTATATACTATATACTTACTAAACTTCTTTTTTTTTTTAAGGGAGGGATTTCGCTTTTTTTGCTATGAATTATTATGATGGAGCATATCTTGTTGATGAGTTTTTTTCGTTTACGATACCGGATAATTTTTCGAAACTAACCTATGGGATTCGTTATAACCGATTCCCTATAATAGAATAAAAGTTTTGAAAATTATTTTTGAAACTTACCTATAGGATTCGATATCCAACTTTGAAACCAATTATATATGTTAAATAATTAATACAATTAAAGTTAACTATTATACGATAACTAAAAAATACCATTGCTATACGCGTCACTCCGGCTCAATTATATTTATTAGAGTACATTATTAGAGATTTGTTATCATTCAGGGTAAATTAGTTTTCACAATTGCTATAATATTTTTTCACACATCTGAATTCATAATCTTCTTCGTAAACAGGCTCGTGTTGAATATCTCAACACACGAATAATTGAACTATTAAGAGATGCAACGTCTAGACGCCGTTCACGTCGTACAACAACAGCAGTTGATGTGAGTCCTCAAAACGCAGAAAAAACTAGAAGAAATTCTATTAAAAAATAACCTTAAATCTCTATTATATGTAATAAGGAGGAATAATATCTGATCAGATTATAGACAACAGCACAAAATTTTTTGAATCCTCGATAAAAGGTTCTGCATAAGAACAGATTAGAAAGTTTAAAAGCCAAAAGACTCTTCTCAAGTTTAATTTGGTTAAATCCCTGTGATCAATGTAGACGTGATGTCAAGTTCCTCCTGAGTATTTCCGATATCTTAGTTGTGAAGAAAATTACTCTCCGACCCAAGTATGCTAAATATAACTATATTTTATTATTGCTTGTCATATTATGCTAATAAATAAACACTTATTGTATACAATACATTTAAAATATTTGGGCTCGTTAAAAAATACAAGCCTGAATTTAGTGTGAAACTTTATTATCTTGTAAAATGATTGATACTGTATATTGAGACACCTACGTTGTTAAGATTTTCTGCGCCTCTGTGGCGTAGACTGCATCACGTGAATTAATTTTTTTCAGCGATTTTAGTGACACATGCAAAAAAACAGCGGTTAAGGCCAAAAGTGGAAGAGCTGAATGATGTTAAACTGGACATATTAGATATTTGATATTTATTGAGTGTGTTTACTGGTGGGTCAATGTCAGATTTTTTTAGATAATAGGTCTTTTCACAGTTGGAAAATAAGGCTCTTTTATACTTTATTCCTACCGCACATGGAATGGGAATATGGGAATTTAACTGAATCATTTAAAATTACGTTATTTTATTCGCGTTTTTCTATTATTAAAAAACATCAAGGTTGGCTTAACGATAGTATGTCAAAGAGAAAGGTCGAATTAGAAAATCGCGTCATTTCGGATACCCAAAATTGGAAATTAATGTTGGATTGCTCGATTGCTCGACATTCTTAGCCTCAAGCGGCCTAACGCCGTCTCAATACTTCAAGCTCGGATGGGATTGCTTCGCTAAGTGACATTATGGAAATTTTATACACGACAGGAAATGTTCAATGTTATGCGGCAAATGTGAAGAAACTTTATTAATACACGAGCGAGTAAAATAATATATGTACCCCGTAATACATGCGGAAAATAAATACGTGTCTATACTAATTAATAATTATGACGGCCCTCAACCACCCAAGCGCAACGTGATGTGAAATAAATATTACATTCCTGGTGTTACTACCTTGATCAGCTTATTGTATAATAAATTTTGCGGGTCAAGAATTTAAGTCGTTTGCCACTGTGAAGTGTGAACCCCGATTTGCCAATCTGAAAAAAATGATGTAATGTTATTAACAACAAAACTGTTATGATATGAGACGAAATTTCCGAATGAAGCGATTACGCTAGAGCATGAATTTTTTTCGGCTGTGATCGACCTTCATAAGGTTCAGCTTCGAGCATATATGAAGTTCATTTATCTCTGTCACTGCCGTCTAAGTATAACTGATGATCCGTGGACATTATTATAGAAACATCATTTTGCAGTACATAGGCAAGCATTTATGGTTTGTTTTACGATGTAGTGTGTGTTTGAGAAATTTTTATTCGATTCTTCGTGTGATTCCGGATGAATAAAATTATAGTCGAAAAAATAATAGTGAATCGCAAAAGCATTTAAAATTTTGAGTTTATTCAACGAGCCCAGTTCTCGAAGATGATCTGGGATAACTACGTATGGACCAAACGTATCTTAGAGCAATGCAATTTTCTTCACAGAGTTTTTTTTTTGATCTGATCACGCATCAACTGCTTTTGACATTGATTTTTATGAAAGTGTTTTACATGTTGCTCATGTTGTTTGGATAGTAGATGTCGAGTTCTAGTCCTCGAGGATGTTCAGTTATTTTCAAGATTCCGGTCGGTGGATGGTTTTCTTGCTTATTTAAGCAATATGGGCATCATGTTTTGGCATGCTTTATACCATTAAAACTGGCGAACCATTTATGGCCTTTGTTACACATCCATCATTGGAACACAGAGATTTATATATTCCGTAGAAAGGCACATATCACCTTTGACACCAAGTTCCCTTAAGAATATCTTTTACTGAAGCCTTCCACTTATGGCCTTCTTTACACTGCCATTCAAGAGAATCCCGTCTATTAACATACTCAGTTGAAAGCAAAGACCTCCTTTCTTTTCCGCAGACTTCCTCATATATTCAACCGTTCGTGTACGACGATTTTCAACTGCACACCACGGGCACCATGTTTTGCTATTCTTTACGCAATTAAGGTTTGCAGACCATACATATTTTCGCATGTATCACGGGCGTAATGTCCCGATTTGTATTTATTTTTTTATCCTGCGGTCTGTATTAACAAAACATTATTTTTTCGATCATACACTCGAAAACACGCACACATGTTTAAAAATCAGCTCCTTTGGAGCGTCATCAGTGGAAAAGTAAAGCATTTTTATTATATTTTTGCATGATAAAGGAACGGCGAAAAAGGAAATAAAAGTAAATGTAAAAAGATATCGGAGTAGCGGATGTTTAAAGGGAGAAATAAAGCATAAGTATACGTCTGTCAACTTTTGAAAAAATGGCATAAAATGTTAATGGCAAAATTAACTTTAGATATTGCTAAGGAAATCGCGCGTAATAGAGAAGGTGAATGTCTTTCCGAAGAATATGTCAATAGCAATGCTCCAATGCTTTCAATTGTTCGGGTTATTTCCCGTGATACATGATTTTAACATCTGGCCCGCTATGCTAACTTACTTCTCCGCGATTTTGTTTAATGACTTTGTCCTTTTTATTTTCCGAGATCCTCACCACTTTGAGAAGCTTTCATCGGCTTCTGCGCCTCTTCCAACAACCATACAATATGTCCGAGGTCCTTTTCCACCTTAGTTTGTAAATTCTCGTCTTTGTACACGACAGTCACTGGTTCCGATAGCTTAAACGATGGCTTCCCCTCATTATCTAGCGAACATTCCATAAAGTACCATTCGGACGCGTCGGCAACGATCCCAAACACCCTATCTACTTCGGCTTTGCGTTTACGTGTAAGGTTGACTCCATCTGCACGGACGCCCGAGCGAACCCCTTCATAAAATCCTACCAGTCGAGCGACATTCTACTGCATAATCAAGGTTTCCTTGCCCATTTCGACCCTCGACAAGTTTTTCCGGTATGAGACTATGAGTTTGAAATTATCTTTGTAAAACGAAACCCGGTAGCTAAGTAACAGTAAGAATAAATGGTCTTCGTTGCATCGTATGCCCTGTCGAGAGAAGTAACATCTTGACGAAGTTTTAATTCGACCATTAGATGCTTAACCACAGCTTTGGACTTTTCGCTACTTAGGTCAGCATAACCGCATGAAAAAGGGGTATTAGGATTCGAATCATCGCTAAGACCGTAGAGTTCACACACTTTCGGAAAGGTCCACTCGTTGAATGATTTTGATGGCGTCTCAATGAACACAGTAAACCTAAGATTATTTTTTGACACTAGTGACTGCAACATCTCCCGGAACGCGACATCGTTCCTAGGTAAGTATCTATCCCCATCACACATAAAGTTTAGTACTGCCCCATCATTTTCAAGCGCTGGTGGTTTGTACAATTCACGTATATAGTCTTTGAGGCCTTCGAGAGTCGCATGTTCGATATTTGCAGTCCACTTATTTGGCTTCCGTTTCGGACTAACGACGACATCAAACTCTGCTTTAAGTAATTGACGTGAAACATCGTTTCCCGAGGAAACGGTTTCATAACCTGAAGATTTCTTGACAAACCATGGACAGACTTGTTGAGTAATGCCTGCAACGAAGCGAGTTTCTCAATACCTCATTCGAAGCAGAAGTTGTCACGGGTGGTTCAACTATTACATGAATATTCTTCTTAGACGGTTTCTCGGTCCAGTAGTCTCCAATTTCGTTTATTGCTGACAACTCGTTACTGTCATGGAATGTAAGATTGATTCTTCACTGATCGTCAAGGTGATCGCCACCTTCCACAGCTTAATTTCGTCAGCATCTACCATGAAAAGTTTGTTTTTTCGCTTTTGAGGTCCCCCAACAAGCTGGTTACTATCTATATGAACAGGGAAAGCGTTCGCGAGTGTATTTCCTTTGAAAAGACAGAGTAACGTGACTGACATTTTCGGTGTTTTTTTGCGAAATGTTATTGGCTAAACAGCTGTATACGAAGATAACAGTTTTATATAATTCTTGTTTATTAAATGATTTAATTGTAAAATTATAAACTCGAAATGTTGAAACAAAAAATTTTTTTGTTATAAAATTACTTAATTGTTATTCCAATCCATTACAGTGAGTTTGGTTATAGTCTTATATAGAGACAACATTTTAGATTAAACACTTGATGGTATAAAAATAGTTTTAATTCAACAAGTTCTCTTTCGCTTTATTTATATATATATATATATTTCGAAGTTTATCAAACTCATAATTTGTGGTTTTCTTATAAAATAGATGCCGATTTTTTACTGGTTTGAAATATTTAATGGCTACAAATAGATATATTGCTATGTCTTTTTCGTATGAAACGAGTCTTCAAGGTTATAGTAATTTACGAGTAATCGTTTATAAGCGGTCTGATAATGGGTGAAACGACTGAAACGTGATCACGTAATTCAGAATATTGCAATAAATCATTTACAGAAGAAAGATTACAAATAATAATGATCGAAGATGATTATGTATCTTTAAAGATGAACAAATGAATTGCTTATTCGCATTATCAGAACAGCAAAGAATTTATTGTAAGCCGGAGCGAAAATAATCATGGCATTTATAAATATAACCACACAAATATTATATGTTTTGCAAGTCGGACCAATAAATGACATGTTTGAATTTAATTTCTGAATTTAACACATAACATAATACAGTTAGTTGAATAAACATCCAATAATATACTGTTTAACTTTAACTTTAACGGAACTGTTGACTAACACGAACAAAAATTAAAGTATCCAACTAGAAGACTAGAATTTGTTGGCTGACTGGTAAATGAAAATAAAATATCGGAATAGTTCTATTGTGAATTTTAGAGGGTTGGTTGCTTAAATAAGTTCGAAGTTCTTTCTATTTTATTTATTTAAAATATTTCTTTAACATTCACATTCAAAGATGTTAGATACCTTAGTCAAATTAATTAATTCCTAAGAATTTCCGAGAAAATAAATTTTAGAATCAATTCTTTTATGAAATTTAGGAGATTTCCGGTTTTTTCCTTAATAAGTAACTAAGAACTTCAAAATTTCTTTTAATCTACAGTCTTGTCATGTAAATGTTAAATGTTATGATGTTGGATATAAAAGCAATATAATTATAGACAAGGCATTTATACGAATAGTACTTTTACAACTATTATTTATTATGCTAAATTATGTATAATTTAAAAAGCTTAAATCACTATCACAATTAAAAGTTAATTCTCGGAGGCTATCTTCATTATCTAGAATATTCGATATGAATGATATCAATTGTTATACTTATTCATAATCTCTTTGTTAACGAGTTTCTTGAAACTTTAAATTATACTTTTTTTTCCAAATATTATCTTCAAATCTCTTGTAAATTTCTCTCCTATCGATAAAAAATTATGAATCAACAAGATTATTTAAAAAAACATTACATCGAAAAATTCTTATACACTGGTGGAAACCATCATATTGTCGCTCCTATGTCTAAATATCATGAAGCGCCAACATTACATAATCATAAAGTTACAAATTATCGCAAAGCACTTTCTTTATTAATTAATAAAAATCCGGATTATCCGTCTCATATTGAAACACAACAACTAATGGAAGAAGTATGGAACAAATATGATTGGATCGGAAGTGAGAGTAAAGAAAGTGATAATAATATTACTTCACCAAATATAAACGCACTTATTGAAAAAGAAGTAAATAAAAGGCTTCAGCAATCCATGGAAAACAAAATTATTATTAATAATAATGAACTTAATTCGTCATTGATAGATGATAATGCAAATTCAGTAAGATATTAAAAATTTGATCATTTTACTTATATAAAATATTTTTAAGATTTTTTTTTTTTTAGCAAAAATTCGTTGATGGTGAATATAATGTCACGGAACAATCAGAGTTGAGTCTATTATTAAATTACGCTAAAGAGACAACTTCATGTAGACCGAATCTTTCAACATGTAATCTTGCTCCAACAAAAGTTAATGAGAGTGAATTTGCTGAATTACCTCAACCACCGTCGATTACACCACAGCAAGAAAGACCTTCAAGTCCGTACATCAATTACTCTAATTTAAGAAAGAATTACCATTCTCCATCGTTAAATTATAATAATAATTGTGGAATTAGATTTGATAATGACAAAGAATTTTCAGAAGATCTGAAAAAGGTACGAATATTTAATTTTTAGTAATTTATTAACTTCGTTGTTTTTCTCAGAATTTTTATTTTATTATTTTCATTGATATTAAAGCGAAGACTTGATAGTCCTTCAAGATTTAATAACCAAATTTTTTCCGATTATAATGACAATGATTACGAAGAACACAACGAGGAAGAAATTTCTTCACTACAACAAGGTTCTTTTGTCACCGCTAAACAACGATTAGTATGTTGCTATTTTTATTTAAAATCTATAATTTCTCCTTCTGAGTGATTATGCTTTCTGTTAGACTGTTGAAAATCAAAAAGGACGTTACCTATCACAAAATCAAAGAGACCAACGTTTGATTAATAATAACCATCTACCTGGAACACTTAGAAAGAAATTCATTACTAAAACAAATCAATTTCATAAATTCATTTCACCGTTAAAAAATGGTGAAGGCAACAAAGACACGATAAAGTATAATAGGAATAAAGATTCGTATGTACAATACAATCAAAATCTTCAAATAATTTTTACTTCTTAAGCATGTTCTATCTTTCACAGCATGAAACGAACCAAACCTAATCCTGACGTTGAGTGTGACGAAGAAATTGATAAAAGACTAAAGAATGTTGACCCAAAAATGATTGAAATGATACAAAATGAAGTAATTTGACAATATAGTATTATTATATTTGTCATTGAATCATGAACTTAAAAATATATGATATAGATCATGGAACAATCTCCAAATATTACCTGGGATGATATTGCTGGACTAGAACACGCGAAAAAAACAATTCAAGAGGCTGTAACATGGCCATTATTAAGACCGTAAGAAATCACTATTTATTTAATTAAAAAAGAGCCGAATTTTTTTGTTAACAATGTCATTACGTAATTTCAGTGACATTTTTACAGGATTGAGAAGCCCACCTAAAGGTTGCTATGTTCATATTCTCCGTATTTACTGTATATCTTATGTTGAATTCTTGATTAATATTTCTGTTTATAGGGTTATTATTATTCGGTCCTCCAGGAACGGGTAATTAATTTATACTTTTTTTTTTTAAAAAAAAAAGCATCGAGTAAAAAATACAAATTTCTTCAAAATACATTTAGGGAAGACTTTAATCGGGAAGTGTATTGCTAGGTACTACTATATCGTTACCGTCACCGCAATTAACCTACTATATTGACATCAATTTTTATTTTATAGCGAATCCGGTTCAACATTTTTCAGCATCAGGTTGAGATCTAAAATTCCCTTAAATCTTAAAATTGAAATAACTAAAGTATTTTTCTAATAGTTCCTCATCATTGACTTCAAAGTGGGTTGGAGATGGTGAAAAAATGGTAAAATTGCTAAATACTTTGCATATAAATTTTTTGTTACTAGTTGTTTATTTCATATTATTTAGGTTCGAGCTTTATTCTCTGTGGCACGAGTAAATCAACCTGCTGTGGTTTTCGTAGATGAGGTTTAGTTTAACTTAATCTACTTGCGTCTATTTAAAGAATACTATAATTAGAAATATATTTTGTAGATTGATTCTTTATTAACTCAAAGAACCGATGGAGAATATGAAGCATCAAGGAGAATCAAAACAGAATTTCTCGTTCAATTTGTATATTTGCATAAAATTTATATGCATTTAATTCTTAAATACCAAATTTATTTTACTATTTTATAACTTTAGGACGGAGTTAAAACTGCAAGTTTAGAGGAAGATAGAATTCTTCTTGTTGGTGCAACAAATAGGTTTGAATGCTTTATGGTTTATTGTTTTAAGTGTAAATTCTCGACCTTAAATTATTTTTAATGTGAAATGGGAATTAGACCGCAAGAAATTGACGAAGCTGCACGTAAATCAAATTTAATTTCTGTATCGAACCTTTTCAATATCTATTCATAAAAACTTTGGAAATTCATAAGGGCGTCGATTTCGTAAGAGACTTTATATCCCTTTACCAGAACATGAAGGTAGATTTGCAATTGTAAAGAATTTGTTGTCGAAACAAAAACATTCTTTAACAGATGAGCAAATCCATGAAATTTGTAAGAAGACAGAAGGTAATTCTTTGAATAATTATTTCCTAGATAAATTTTCGACACTTTAACCTTTTATTGTTTATTTAAACAGGATATTCCGGATCAGACATGGATGGACTTTGTCGAGGTTATCATTAATCTTTTAATGTACAATCCGTAGATTAATCCTTATCAACTACTATTTAACAGAAGCCGCATTAGGACCTATACGTGTCATAGGTGATATTAGAACTATTTCAGGTTTGTGTTTTTAAGTTGATATAGAAATAATAATTCTCCTCTAACATACTTTGTTATTATTTAGCTGACGATGTCCGTTCAATAAATTACTCCGACTTTCTAGATGCGTTAACTCAAGGTAAGAAATTTACTCAAAAGTTCGTAAATTATATTTTTAATTAATCTATTTTTAATAATTAAAAGTTCGAGCAAGTGTTAGTGATCGTGATTTGGAACTATATAATAAATGGAATTTAGAATATGGCAGCTTATCATGAATATATATATAATTTAAATGGTTTAAAGGAAAATAAATTCAGATAAAAGTTGTAATAAACTTAGAGATTCTGATGATGGAATAATACTATACTTGAAATTAATAAAGTAGTAAAAAGTAGTAAAAAAAAAAAAATTTCATGATTCAAGACCATATATAATGACTCTATATTGCGAACTTTTTAAGAATTGTTTCATCATCATATATGCGAGCTTTTTAACATTACTCATGATGTTTCATATTTATTGTGATCATCATTCATATACAGTATATTGTTCATGCATTTTCAAACGAGACGATAACAAAAAAATCGAAAATGAATACTCTAGGAAAGTTATTAACTATGCATGAACTAAAGGCTATGCCATCACTTTTTTATAAAGGTCGCATTGTCAGTGTTAACTTGATGCGACAATATACAGATATATCACAAGAAAATGTAGATATTTACGAGCCAAGTGGTAAGATTACAAAGTTTTTTCTTTTAAAAAGAAATAAAAAATGATTATAATACTAAATTCCTTTTTACTTAAAATTCAATTTTTAATTTCTTGTAAAGTTTCTATTCCTCTTATACCTGAAAAACCGAAACGTCCTCCAACCGCTTATATTCTTTTTTACAGAGAATTCTTAAGTAAAACTCGTAAAGGATATAAGAAGCTTAATGTAGCTGACGCTGCTAAATTAGCTGGTGCGGGATGGGCAAGATTATCACCAGATCAAAAAAATGTAAGAAAAGCTCTTAATTCGTTTAACTTAATTTATATTGATCATTTATTTCGAAATTTAGGTATATATAGATCGATATAAAAAAATGGTCGAAGAATACAAGAAGGTTCATGATGAATGGTCAAAATTATTGACGCCTGAGGTTATTTCCCAGGAAAATAAAAGACGTAGATTGGTACATGAACATAAATTGAAATCTGCTGAAGAGAAGCTTAAGCTTAAATTGATTAAAGATCCTAGTATTACACCACCACCAAAAACGCCTTATGCTTATTATATTATGAAACGCATGAATGATGATGGAACAGAAAATATAGGACTTGATAAGCTTGAAGAATATGTTTTTGATTGGGAAAAACTTACTCCTGAAGATAAACAGGTAATGTAAATTATCTTTTCTTGGCTTTATAATTTATTTTATTTGAACTTTTGATTAATTATTTATATCTAAAAAAAGCCATATGTGAAAGACCTTAACAAAGAAACTATTCGTTATGAACAACAGATGAAAGTATACAGGAACCTTAATTGAATTTTTAAATGAACCAATTTGGGATGCTTCGCGAATAAGTAGTTTTATAAAAATTCGAAATAATTATTTCAGATTTTATATAATTACACAGGGTTAATAAATTCATTGTTTTAAATTTAATAATAACAAATAAAATTTATTTTAAATTTTTGTTTTTCTTTCTAAATGTTTAATTATTTTAGCAGGATTACCAGCAACTACTACATATGGCGGAACGTCTTTTGTAACCTAAAAAAAAAGATGATTAAATTTAATTAATTTCATTTAAAAAAAAAGTAATTTCATTTCATTATTCAAAATCTAAATAACATACCACAGATCCTGCACCAACAGTTACCTAATCTCCGTATAAATAAATTAAAGTGAATCAAAATTATTTAATATCTATTAAAATTTAGAAAAAAATAATCAACACATACCCCATCTCCGATGGTAATTCCTGGACAAATAGTAACTCCACCACCAATCCATACATCATTTCCAATCTAGTATAAAATAAAAAATCAATTTTGTTTAAAAAATCATCAAAGTAATTTTATTTATGGTTAATACCTTTATGGGGAACGCAAGTTCAGGACCATTTACTCTTTCTTCAGGTTGTATAGGATGAGATACGGGGTAAAGTGAAACATTTGGTCCAAATAGAACACGATCTCCAATTTCAACTTTATTACAGTCCAATATTGTACAATTAAAATTACAAAAAAAATTATCCCCAATATGAATATTATATCCCTACGAAATTACCATAATAAAAATATTAATTATCATTCCATTTCGTCAAATATAATTGAATATGATAAAAACTCACATAATCACAATAGAATGGTGGTTCAATTTCAACATCCTTACCAACACTACCAAATAATTGTCGAAAAATGTTTTCTCTTTCACGATATTCATCAGTTTTAAAACGAATTGGTTTAGAATTATTAAATTTATAAAGTATTTCTCTAGCTTTAAACCGATCATTAATTAATTCTTCGGAAAATCCTGAATATGGAAGTCCGGCAAGAGCTTTTTCTTTTTCACTTAACATATTTTCATTTAAATTGTTTTTTTCGGACATTTTTTTTTTTTTGTTTCGATTAATCTAAAGTTTTTTTATGAGAAGAAAAGAAAACTTTCTTATATATACTGTTTATGTAAGATTTTTTTTTTATTATTTTATTGCGGAAATTATTGGATGAACCATATGCACTAATCAAAAGGTAAAATTAGAATTTTTACTCGGTTATGACCGATCCGGTTCTCAATAAAAAAAACAATGTTATTGTTGTTTTGATTTAGTAGAATGACTTTCCTTAGATGAGCAAGTTATTAAGTACTAAAACCGACAAAAATCATTTGAGCGAATCATAAGTATTCTTTTATATAAAGTCGGAGTTGATAAAAAATTTCACATAGATATCCAAAAAATGGGGAGAGATCTTGATATAGAAAAAAAAAATTTATATATTTATAAATATAGAAATCACATTTCGATATATGGAACGAGTTTTATATGAGGATATTCGTAAAGGGGAATGGAAAGTGTTATACGACAATAACATTATTATCAAAACGAAATTTATAGAAAAAGCTTTTTTTATGCTTTAGAAATAATAAATATAAAATTGGTTAGTTCTATATCAGCTCAATCAGTTACCTTATTAAGATAGACTCGGTTTCATCGTTACGAATTGAATCTCTTGAAAATCTCGATTCAAATAATTCATTAAAATGATCAGCTTTTAAATCTTACTTTATTTTAGTGATGTGTGGGAGTTTTTAATCTGTTATACTACGTAGAATTTTATGCGGTGTAATAGGTCCAGAGTTATATAAAAAATTTCTTTAGCGCTAGTGTTATTTTATTGCATATTTGAATATTGCACTATGTGCTAAGCTTTATTACACAGATTTCTCATAAAAAATAAAAAATTTACTGCAAAACTCGTTTAAAACGGTTCCTATTTTCTTCAAGAGATGAATCGGATAATCGACTAGAAGAACGTTCGAGAGGAGAGGCGTAGCCAGCGTCACGTGAATTGATTTTTGCGGTAAGTTTGCTGTAGTGAGGATTCTTTCGATTTCCGTAGTAATACTTCCATCACGTTTCTTATTTTTCGTTAATTTCGGATATCTATCATATACGTGTGCAAAGCTCATTAGCAATTTTATTATCACGCCTAGGAATGTCATTGGAGAATTGGTTTCTGATGACATAAATCAAAAAACATGCGCTAAGAAGTGTGAAGTCTTCAAAGATGTGCCACAAGGTGTTGTTTTGCAAGGTGAGTGTAGGGTGAAGCAAGTGTGAAGTAAATTATTCAAAGATTATGTATTTACTCATCGATGCTTGTAAAATTGGAATGATGAGTATAGCATCCTCAGCGATTTCATTAGCCTCATTGGTAGATCGGATATTCGAAACAGATTGTCTTTTTCTCGGGACGTGTAATAAAAGTTAGTATCAACCAAATTAGTACAGCAAAGAGAATGTAAGAACCTACATTTTCTTGATATTTTCTTTTCTTTGACACATCTCTTTCTAATCCAGCAAAAAAGGCTCCGCCGTTGGTGGTCCCGCTTACATTCCCATTGTTAGTCTCGATGTGAACTGATGGTGTACACATTTTACGATTACGTTCTTTCCTCCATGTTCTTGCCTCCTGACGGTCAGGCCGAATACCTTAGTATAGAAGAATTGAAAATTAGTAATATTTTTGGCCGGCGCCTTCATCTGATTTTGTCCCATCCCATCCCATCCCATCCCATCGGGTCGACAAGAAGTCTTGAACATCAGACAACAGAAACAAGAAGTTCGCCTGTGCCCCAACGGGATCAATACTGAGTCGACAAGAAGTCTTGAACATTAGACAACAGAAACGAGAAGTTCGCCCATGCCTCAGCACTGATTTTGTAGCTCGACAAAAAGTCTTGAATGGTGAAGAAGCGAGAAGATTCCTACCACGCCACTTATTCCCACCATATTTTCAACGAAAAACTTCTTTACTTGCCTTCATATACCGATCAAGTAGTGTACGTGCTTTTTCTCGCTTTGTTTTTCGCATATTAGATTTAATAATGTTTTTAAGTGATTTTACCGTTTTCACGTACACGTCTATCTTTTCTGAAATGTCGTTCTTCGCACTCAGAAAGAGCCCGGCTGGCTAAGTAAAATGAAAATTCATCAGTATTTTTTTTTTTTATATTACAAAGAAATAATTTAATTAAAATATACTATAATTAATACAAACCCTTTAAGTTTAATCTTTTTTCGTCCCTGATTCGATCTGGTCCAGATAGATAATCTGAAAGTCTGAATGTTATTGAGCCTGAGCCTGCAAAGGAAATATATTGGTAAGATATAATAAAAAGACATCGAGTACTCCCAGAAGAGTTTGCATAGTACGTCCAACCTTGAATACACAATCTGAAGTTTCTATCAAATTGACATCTCTGATACCCGAAAGCACAATAGGTTTAAGAGACCGAAGTTTGAACTCTGATTCAGGGATGGCAACATCTTTCGGATTTATGGACTGTTTCTTGTCAGGGTCATCAACCAAAGCTATGGCGGCATCAATTCCAAACAATTTTTTGTCAATCTCATAATTGTCACGTATACCATTCACGAATGTTGCAAATTCTGTTTTTTTTTCTTTCGCCGTTCCAACTTATTTTTTAATTTTTCTATTCGTCTTATCACGCTGTTTCCTTTCTGATAGACTTTTTTCTCCTTCTATTTCGCGATATGTCACCTCTTCATAAGCTGGTTGCCGGACAATACTTCTCTCCTCATTACCATCATTTAAACGAAGAATATGGTCATTACTCAGTAAATAAATGTTACCATTCGAACCAATCTTTGGATTGAGATTTCTTGGAATTGTTTCTGTAAATATTCCCCACACAATATAAATGATCTGAATCTCTTCGATCACTTGTAATTAATTCATTGCCAGAGTGTTATTCATCATAATATACAGTTTTTTGACATTATAGTATGGAGATTCGATACTGAAGAAAATATCTGCACGTTCAGATCTTTTAGAATAGATTGTAGCTCATTCTTGATTGAAATTATAGATTCCATAAATATTACCTTTTCACAAAAATCTTTTCAAGATACATCATTAATTTTCAATTTCGAATATTGATTTCCAGTTTTGTATAATTTGTTACTTTTTGAATAAACTCAGCAAAATTTCTTCATTCTACCAGTGATTGTAAATCGCTGCATTTACCTATTATGAAAAAGAAGAAATTGTTAATAGTGTGCTAAATTTTTATTTAATGGTAAAGAAGACATAGCCAATTCCTCCTTTAGAATTAGCAGACTTTACCAATAACAAAGTAGGATTTTATCTGCTTGAGTTGGTTATCAAATGAACAAGAGAAATAAAAAAAAATAAAAAAAAGAAGAAAAAAAGGGAATAAAAAAATAAAAATAAAAATAAAAGAAAAAAGAAAAAAGCAGGTAATTTCAAGGAATTACCCACTTTGCTCACCCTTACCCAACCCAAACAAACAAATCCAGTACCCTCCTAAGTAAAATTTGTGAACTCCCCGACTCAATGAGTTATCCGTTCTAATTTTGACTTAGGAAGTTACCCACTTTGCAAATAAAAAAATACACACCTCTTTTAAAGTCTCTTGAGTCATTTTCCACTCAAGAAAGAAGGCCTTTAACTTCCGTACTGTGGCTCTCTATTGTATATGGCTATATATGGCTTAGAAGGCTTTTGCGAAATTTGGTAACCTTTGGTATCTAATGATTTTACAACAGATATATATATTGTTTGAAAAAGTATGTTAACTATACGAAAAAGTATGTTAATCATATGAAAAAATATGTTAACCATACGAAAAAATATGCTAAAATGATAAAATCATAAAGAAAAAGATGTATTAGCTGATAGTTGTAAAAGAACAGACAACCAAGATAATGATCACAATGAGTCTTTTGATGATTCTAGAAAATATAATAAAAAAGATTCAAGGAGAACAAAATTTTCACCAATATTATCACCATTGGAAGATCAAACAAGCTGGTCTGCTCCCGCTCAAATTTTAAAGATAAAGAAAAGGAAATGGTTGATTCTTTGGAAAATAAACAAACTAATGACTCCTATGCCAAAAAAGAAGAGAGTTCTTATAAAAAAGGCAAAGATAAATAATTACGGTATATACCGAATATTACTCAATACTCCATTACCTGGTCATGAACGATCAAAACCTTCTCGTCGTCATAGTGAAGATCACGTTGGTCTTTGAGAGTATTGAAAACCAAATGATAGGTAATCAATCACCTAGAAATACGTTTTTTTAGTATTAAACAGTAGTTGTTGGTTGAAGAATAAAAAATTTTTTTTTTCTTGCACCCTTAAGGAATTTAGTTGCCGACCAAAGAAAAAAAAAACTTTTTTTTCGACAAATGACAGTTGTTCACGCACGAACAACTTTTTTTTTGTTGCCGAGTTATTGAAATAAAAAATAAACGTACGAAAAAATAAGATAAACGTACGAAAAAGTATTTTAACCATACAAAAAAATTAAACGTATGAAAAAAATATAGGATATATATACTTTTTTTCTGAAATTGACTCATGTATATTTATTGAGACACGTCGTATTCTATAGTACGCGTTTGAGGCTGAGTGTGAAAAGATCGTCGATCAGACAGCACATCTGAAATGTGTGACAGGTTACGCCGAATATATTGCTTAATGTATGTGGCAAAACCGTCAATTTACCTGACCGTCATATTTTCAACTTGCATTTTCCTCGTAAAAATTTTAAAAATTTTTTCAAACTAATAATTTTTTTTAAAAAAAAACGTTTACAATTGTTAAGTGTTTTTTTCTTTTTTTTTATTTTTTTATTTACTTTAAAAATTTGCTTGTATGCTTTGTATTCGATTAATAAGAAAAAAAACTAAGTTCATTTTATAATGTAAACAATTAAATTTATTTGAAATTATTCAAACACATTAAAAGCAATCGCATACATAAATCATAAATGTTTCATAATAAAGTATTAAACTCAGCATTATTCGTTTCCTTGTTCCTTTCGTTCCTTTCGTTTTCTTCATTCAGTTCCCTAATTAAAATCAATAATTTAGCGCATTAACGAACGAAATTGAACCATTTTGACAAATTCTAAAAACAATACAAACCTCCACTCGGTAGTTTCATCATTAAAAAAATTATCCGAATAATCTGATAGAATAGTTTCTTGATCTTGTGGAGAGAATCCAGGTCCAGCTCTCAGTGATGCATAAAAAGAACTATTTTCCGCTAATTGGCCTAAAATAAAAGAAATAAGTTATTGTTCATAGAAAATGAGTACCACAATTCATCGCTTAACAAGTGCAATATAACCATATACCATGCGATCGTTAGGTGTTAATGATGGTATAAAATTAAGCGTGGAAATATGAAATTTCATAGCAACCGCTCCCTGATGCTTGCAAGGACCGCCTGATATACCAACTGGACAGGTGCAAGCTCCAATTTTGGTGTTTACGATGTAGAAAATGCCGGAATTGCTTGCACTTGGTGCTATGAATTCAAAATCTATATTCGTTTTTTGGATAAGATTCGCATCTACCTTCTCCCAACCGGGACATAAAAACCGTCTTGCTATTCTTAAGTGTCCCGGATGTTTATGTGCTATTCCGAGTAGTCGCCGCGCATAAAACCTCTCCATACTCATAGTTATAAAGTGAAATATTTGGACGGGATTGAACGCTTGTGTCCTGGCGAAAATGATATCTTTCAACATACCGAAACTTCGTTCAATATAATTGTTCGTGTTGTTTTCGCGCATAGGTAATCTTGTTCGGGCCCAAAACTGACGACGATTCCATAAAAGCTCGAAATGCTTTCGCAGCAGATTATATCCATAAAACTTCTGCTTGAATTCGTTATAATGTACATCCATCTCCGGACCTGACGTTGAATAAAGAATTTTTTTCATTTTCTCCATTATGGGTGCCCTATCTTCCTTTTTAATATGGTGTTTTGAGTCATGTAACCACCTCCAGAACGCCTGAAGGACATGGAATGTGCATAGAAGACGGATCCCTTGTGGCCAACATAGCTCCAAGGAATTACGTTCGGCACTAGAATCATCAGTGAGAAAAACTATTGGTCCCACTTCTGCTCCGCGTCCGTAAAATGCATGTGAAGGTAGAATTGTCTTTAATAAATTCAACCAAAATATATTATGTGTAAAAAGTTAATATATAAAGTTAAGAATTAAATGAATAAATTATTTATAAAGTAAAACAAATAATTATTAATCAAATACCACTTTTTCAAGTGTTATTTCAAGCTCATCCGAGGTAAATAATACTCCAAGTGGAAGGGCGCCAACAGCGCAACTTGAATATAAAAGGGTTATTGAAGTGTTTAGGGGATCGAACGCAGCCGACGCGTCCATGTAACAAATTTCTTCCGATTGGCGAATTTTCTCGTGTACTCGGGACATCAAATTTGTTACGATACATAGAATGAATACACTCCCGGAGCTTGCATTATACTCCTGCAAAACCGCTCTACCTTGGCCTGAATCATCATAATCTTCAACTATTTGTTTCAGACGCTCAAACATCGGTTTACTATTACGGCTGCCTAGTGCAGATTCACGATATTGCTGAAAAATCTTTGCGACATAATCATAATCCGGATTTTTTGCTCGATCGGCGAGGATCTCCATCAATTCTTGTTCATCCGATGCGTTGAGATGAAGACTGTCTTCATGAGCATATAAAGCCGAAGATGGAGAGTGTCCATCTCTGAATAGGTTAATGAATTCCTAATGAACTTCTTCTTCGACACGCCGAAAACTTAATGCTTCAGCTGAATTAATAACGTGGTTATGTGTAAATTTTAATTCGATTTCTAACGAGTGGCTATATGGAAGTCTTTTTCGCTCTATTCGAAGATGTAAACTTGCAGCGCAATTTACATTACGTGCCCGAGCAGATTGTGGACGTTTTGTTTCACGATTGCCTTGTTTTCTCTTCACTTCGTTGCTGTGAATGCAATGATACAATTCTCTATAAATGACACGATTTCCTTTGACGTTAAAACCCCTTGTTTGCGCCATAGTTGTTTTGGACCATTATTTAAAGGCAGCAAACCACTTGTGCGCTTCTTCTTTGTTATCAACATTTACATACGCCTTTAGTTCAAATTGTGTTACATTAAAATTCTCTGCAGTTCGATATGACGGCAATTCACTAAATTTTTCAATTAAATATGTATTGCACTGAGGAAGGAATGGTTTTAATCTTTCCGGTAGAGAATCCTAGGAAAAGACCCGAAAATAATTTATTTTTATAAGTAATTATATAATATAATAATATATACATTGGATAAATAAATGTTTTATAGCAAAATAAAATTTTTATCGTTTTATTTTAATGAAATAATTACAAAAATTAATCAACTCTATCTATTAACTAATATGATAAAAATTAAGAGATAAACTCTATTTATTAATTAACAAAAGTTAAAAAAAGTTTAAATATGAATTATGATAATAAGACTCTATATTAATTCTGAATATTAAATAAAGTTTTACCCAAAAATCCGGATACTTATTTTTTTTTTTGCAAAAATATTTTCGAAAGTAACGAAGCTAGTGCAAAATTGACTTACTTGTGCAGCACTATCACCGCTATCGCTTTCCATACTTGTTTTGTGTAACTTTTTTAAACTTTATTTTTTAAAAATTTTAAAGATAAACTTTAACGGTTCTTTTTTAATAATATAGAAAAGTTTTTAAGTAAATATTACAGATATTACCACAAATAAATCGAGAGAAAGTAAATGTTTAGCGAGGAAAAGCGTGAAAGAGGAAGAAGAAAAAAAAAAATTTTAAGGGATATATTATTAAAGCGACACAATCACACGAACTGCTATTGGATAGATCACAGGAACGCGCTTGGAGTTGTGGTACAGTCAGACAGATCATTTGATGATTGGCGCCACTTTTCGGAGTAACCTGTCACACATTTCAGATGTGCGATCAGACACAATTATTACATAATATATCTGAGTACAGGTGAGTCATATACTCATATTGAACTTTTGATTGACGCAATAACTATCTAAAGTTGTAAGAAATATTTATAATGTAAAATAATTTAATTATATTTTATTATAGACGGATGAGATGTTAATGGTGTCAATTTTATGTTTACAAATTGTAATAATATTTCTATCTTGTGGAAACAATATTAATTTGATTTGCTTTTATTTATTTATTTATTTAATTATTTATTTTGAATCCAAATTTTTATATAAACTAATTTCAATGAATCAAAAATTTGTTCAAGACAATAAACTTCTTTATAACTGCGGGAGTAGATTAAAATTCATTATTATTTTATCATCTATAATACAGTATATACAGTATATATATATACACATTATATAAAAAGATTCTAAGGAATTTTAATTATGTATATGAGTTTCATCGTAAAGGATATACACTCATGATCAAATTATACATTGATGGTTTTAAACACTGCATCATAGTTCTTGCCTTTATGCTCAAACTTGACTTATCTCCTATCATCAAACACCCTGTTTTGTACGCAACCAAAAGCGTATCTCGAACATCTAAAAGGATAATGATAAGTTAAAAATATAAAAAAATATTATGAATATCTAAGAGAATAATTTTATCTCCTGATTCAATTTCGCTTAATTTATGTGCAATGTCTCCCTCAACTTTATATATATATTAAGAATAAGTAAATTAGTATAAATTTTTGGGATAATAATACTTTAATGTTGGTCTAAATTATAGTCTATTTAAATCTGAGATTCATAATCTTTCTCAGCTATAATTGTCACATGAAAATATTCGTTTTCATCTGGATCGAAGCACTACAGGAGAATATGAATACGATTTTAACATGAAAATACCAGCTTTTTGAAGTAAAAGGTCGTACTCATCTACTGACTTATTTTTGTCAATATCGATACTAAAAATATCAATGTATATGATAAGTGGGTTAAGTACTATATGGAGTTGAAAGCAGAAAATTTTTCTCCGATGATATATATTTGACTCATGGTCAACTATATTTCGCATGAATCATTACGTGTATCAGTCTATTAGGATACTGATGTTTATATATTTTATGTTTGCAATCATATAAACTAAAATTAATCCTTTAATAAGTTTTATAAGTTTACAGCTTAATTATACTTTTTATATACTCTGATCTTGTTTGACGCAATTGATCATTTTTTAAATAAAGAATTTAGTTACCGGTAGTTTAAATTTTGGTATAATTTGATGATCATTATATCGGAACTCATAATCATGATAATCAGTTTTTTACCAGTTTATCGGGTATACTATTAATTAGAATTATAGATATTCAATAAAATAAATAGAAATAATGTTATTACATAATATTTATCAATATAATCATAATGAGTCCCATTTTCATGTGTAAACCCGTAGACTATATAGACTATCTGAGTTAATTTATTTAATAGACGCGAAAACTGATATTTTTCGCGTTTTCATGTGTTTATTGCTCATAGTTTATAAAAAGTTTGTACAACAAAAAAATATATAAAAAGGTCTTAAATATCCTTTTCAATTTCAATACGAAAAAATTTATTTCTACGAAAAAATTTTACGAAATAAATTTTAATTTATATATATATATATTTTTTTTTTCCGAAAACTCTTTAACTTTATAATTTTTTTACCCAACTTCACACCAACTTCATCCAATTCACCCAAATGCACCCCGCAGGGGTATGTGTATCTAAATGTTTAATAAAACTAGGATCAAATAATATATTTGAAGGAATTAATCAATATTCATTTAATTTCGATTTATCATAATCTTTTAAATTATGTAAATAAATTTCAATAAAGTGTGACATGATATTATCCAATATATAAACTAAATATATAATAATATAAAAATAAACAAATCACAGTAAAATACTGTACATCATATGAAAATAAAAAAAAACGAATAAGAAATAACAAATAATACTATCTATTATAATATTTTCTATTCTCAACAAATAACTATAATAACTATAATTTATTATGTATGTATATATACGAAATTTCATCCAAGGGATAGGCTGGCGTTTAGACGCAGTAAAATTATTCGATACACCAAGATTAAGTAATCTCAAATCTGCAGAATAAATAGCAACTGAGGCAGAAAAATAAAGCAACATTACCTATTCACATACCACTACACTCTGCCTCATATTTTTTTTTATCTCCCTCGGCACATGAAGATGCTTTTACAGCACCAATGATACTAATGATACACGGGGGAGCTGATTAGATAAAATCCCATCAGTGCATCAATTGCATCATGCATCTCGCGCATCACGGGATCAGTTCTCGATCTGATAAAAGCCACACTTTTATTTAAGAGTCACAAAGCCACAAGAAATTTTGCTAACTACCATCTAGAACTTAAAAGAAAAAAAAATGAAATTTAGTATTGAAAGAAATGAAAAAGGAACAAGAATTACCAGATTTAAAGATCTTGCTAGAGGTTGTTATACAATTTTCTTACTCTCATATCTAATATAGTTTTTAGTTCCTATACTCATGCACAAAGTGTCTCACAAAAAGTATTTTTAGATTATTAAACAAAAGTGTAAAAGATATCAACCTCAATTTTCAAAGAAAATCAGTGGAATCTAAAAAAAAAGAGTTTATTTCTTTAAATTAAATATTATTTGATTTAATAAATACATAGCTATAGGACTTTTATTTGGAATTTATAGAGATGCGATGCAAGTTATTTTACATGCGCTATACGATCAAAGTCTGGTAACTTTCTGTTTTCAATATATTCTTTTTAATTTTTCTTAACAAATTATCAAATTTCAGTCTTTTTTTATGTAGGACTATGATATGAGGAATGACATTTGCATCATGGAAGATTGATTATTTAAAATATGATACAGTAATTGTAATAATAGTTGTATGCAAGCGTTCTTCACAACTTTTCTTATATGGTATTTAATAACTTTGGATGGAAATGAAATAATAGTATGCAGCTGCATTGTGAGAGTAATTCAATGTTTCTCAGATATATTTGAAAATTTCTTCTCATAAATAAGTTAGAATAGATATTTATTTTAACTTATAATCAATATAACAAAATACAAAGAACCTAATTATACATTTTTTTTAAAGAAAATTCATTTAATCAATTTCTACCTCATTAAAAATCATTTTGCGAAGAACCTCTAAATTTTAATATGGTAATATAATACTATTGTGTTTAGTCACTCTAAAACTAGCTAAAACTAAAATTTATTCTGACATTTCATTGGTGATTATTAAAAAGCTAACATAAAAAGCTAACACAAAACTATTGCACATTTATTGTAACAAAACAAAACTTCACATATAGAGCTGAGGGCCATGTATGTTATAGTATATGTTGCTATTTCCTTACTTCCTTCGAGGTATGATCGGTAAATATTATGCTTTTTGTTACATGTCGGATGTAACAAAGAATATGTTAAGTTGAGATAAGGTGAATATATATCTCAAGTATTAAATTCACTGAACACACATTTGTGTGTAATAGTAATAATTTATAATTTGGTATGTCAATAAATAATCAAAAATAATGGCATTTGTAAATAATTTATGATTAATAATTTTTGATATAAAATTAGGCGAGCGAGTCTAATAACTGAGAATCTGAAATAAAAGCAAACAAAATCTGTCGACAACCGCTGTGTATCAAAATTGATTGGTTAAATGTCACGTGCTTATTATTTGTCGCGAATTTTGCAAATATTGATTGCTACAAACTAATAAAACTAATAGGAATCACGACCTGTTTTAAGGTGTGGAACTTTCTCTGTGAGGTCGTGAGGCTAACTAAAAAAAATTAGCGCAAGCAAATTTATGAAATTAAAATAAAAACAGGGAAAGGCATAACATGCGTTAATTTCTTTAGAGAATTAATATCCGATTAATGCGATAAATTAACTAGTTTATATTTTCAACAAATTAATAAATTTGTGAAACAAAGCAGGAGAATGTGACAAGGCTATTTCATTGAAAGAAACAATTCAGGAAAGAGGTTTACGTCTAAATAGTTGAATTTATTTATTTATTCAAACCGTGATTATGAACTGGGTCTACGGTTGGATAATCATGTAGAATGATAAAATGCAAGTTAAAGGCAATAGGCAATCTAATAAAGGAAACATTAATAATAAAACCGTAATTTAGATGTAATAATTATTAATGCGTCTTATTCTACGCGTTTTAATTATGAGAGAGCGCATAGAACGATAGTAATTATCTGTTATGATTCATAATCACGCATGGGTCGACAATTATTTTAAACAATATTGGATGTTTTTTTGGTTCAATAGTACTCACTTTTAGTTTCTTTTTTTTTAGATTAAATTGATTAAATTGCATAGAAATGGTGCTCCGTACGGGTCAGGTTAGGTCGGGGTTGAGGGATGTTCGAATTCGACTCGAATATTCACGTAATTCGACTCGACCCGATTATAGTTTAACCCGGATAATAACCCGGGCCAAACTCGAATTTATATTAAATTTATGATCAGCAAAATTAATCAAGTTACATGATTTATTTTTTCAACCACTTCACAATTTTAATTATAATAATGTTGTTTATTTAATTAATTAATATAAAATTCACTTTAAATTTCTTTGATTTTTTCACGCCCACCAAGATTTCAAACATACATGCGCGAATAGTTTTAAGACTGAATCTTTTTGTCGCCGCAAGATCAGCTCCACTGGAAAAAGTTCACTCTACTGGAAACACTCGTAACTTGAATAACTGAAATCATATTATTAATTTATAATATTAGTAAGTGTATATTTTCAACTAAAAATTATATTTTAAAAATTTTTATACATATGGACAGTTAAGACATCTGACTTCATGATGCGTATTTGCATCTTTACGTTATGGCAGGGGTTCTTTTTTTCCTCAAGGAGATTTTTAATAAAAAGCTCACTACGTAAAGCTTTCGTTTTCCGAGTTTAGTTGTTGGCTCAGCAATAATATCAATAGCCTCAGACATTATATTTTATTTATTAGTAAAGTTTTTCCAAGTATAAAATAACAATAGTGATGGAAAAAACGTGTCATTCGGGTCACCCGGGTTGATCTGGGTCAAAGCAACAGTATGGCCCTAACTCGACGGGTTCGTTTATGCGGGTTATAAGTCATTAAAATGATCAATTCCGACTCGATCTAAAAATTCAGGTCGGGTCGAACACCCGGGTTTAACCCGACCCGTACAGAGCACTACATAGAAATTTTGAGTCTGACATAATAAAGATATTTAAAGAGTAAGTCAGCAATTATTCACTTTTATAATTTAAGTTTTTTACCATAAATAGCAAATCTACGGTGTACCGTTTGGATGAAAATTCAAAAATTCAAAAAAATCAATTTTTCGAAATTTTGGCACTCTTTCGTCCAAAACGGTACACCGTACAAATCCTTCATAAATTTCGTGATCTTAATAAAAATATACATTTATAAATAAACCTTTATTTACGAAGTATCCTTTAATAGATAATTACTAGAGACATAATAATAAATAATTAAAAAAAAAAAGAAAAGTAATAAAATGTTTTATTTTAAGTTAAAGAAAAAAAGGTAATAATCAATAAAGACATATACATGGGATACATGGGATACATGGGGTGAATTAAGATCAAGCCATACCGACAATTCGGCGTTACACCAGTGTTAATACTATTTTCATATGAACCTTCGAACAAAAAATTTGGTGTAATATATTTCACGCCTTAATGCGCCCACATGTACAATATTCTTAAACTCTGATTCTTTACGATCTAAAAAAATCGGGGAGTAACTAACGTTTCCGATCATCGCCAGAATAAAAATTTTATTGTGTACAATGAAATTCTATTTTAAAAAAAATATATTAATATATATTAATTATATTATAAAATTTATTAAAATAAATTAATAATAATAATAATAATTACCGTGTTGTTGTTCTGTTTAATTATTTAAAAAATAATATTTTTAAAAATGTTATTATTTGATAATTAAAGAAATAAAAATTTAAAAAAAAAATATCAAACCTTTAGTAGCATTTTTTGGTTCAGGTATATCGTTAAAACTATACATTTTACTACATAATTTTCTATTATAATCTATGGAATTTATATTTGATTTTTGTATTTCAATTTCTTTTTGATTATAAAATGATTTGTTAATTTCCGTTATTCTTTTTTTAAATTTATTAATTTTAAATCTTTTTGATGGATCAGCATTCCAACACTTTTCCATTAATTTTTTGCAATTTTCAGGAGTTCCTGATACAAATTTTGGTCTCATACCATTAACAATATTTATTGCAAGATAATAATCTCCATTTTCATAATTAATAAAAGGTGGTTGTCCAGATGAAATTTCCCACATAAGCATTGATAAACTATAAATATCAGATGCAAGACTATATTCTTTTCCAGAAATAACTTCAGGAGCTATATAAGAAAGATTTCCATAAATACTTTTTAATGGTTTATCGGCAGGATTACAAAAACCAAGATCACTAATATACCAATAATTATAATGATGTGAATATAATATATTTCCTGAATGTAAATTTTTATGAGATATATTTTCTTTATGAATTCTTGAAAGTGCTTTAGTTATTTGAATAATAATCTTAATTCTTTCTTTCCAATTAAATTGATTATTATTTTGTTGTAAATATCTTTTTAAATCCATATCATATTGTTTCATTATAAGCATATAATTTCCAGTTAATGGATTTTGAGTTAGACCGTAACATTTAGCAATAGAATTCCATCTATTACTTATCATTAAATGAGATTTTGCCTACAATAAAACAATTGATTAATAAAATTTCAATTTAATTAAATTAATTATTACTTTTTTTTTCAATTTATACATACCTCTTCAAACCAATTTTCTTTGGCAAGTTCAACATTTACCAATTTTTTAAGTATAACTTTTTTAGTTCCAGATCTTTTTAATTGTTGATCTTTAAGATCCCATTTTTTATAATTTCCTTCAATCCAATCAGCTGAATAAGTTTCAGAATAACCACTATTAGTTAAACATTTAATATTTTGTAATTTATTAAAAGAAATCCATTCAATAATTTTTTGAGGAGAAAAAGGTTTTATTTGACAATTTTGTATTAAATTATCAATATCAATATTACCAGATGTCCAATTTAAAAAATTTGATTTTAAATAATCTTTTATACAATATTCACAATATAATGTTGCTAAACATTTTCTTTCACAATTATTACAAATTCTTTTTTTAGTATTATCATGATGAATTTTATTATAATCATAATATTTATTTAATAATCTTATAGCTTCTGATTTTTCTTCTTTTGTAAGTGATGTTTCATCAAAAATTATTTTTTTTCTTGATTCATAAGTTTTATCTAAATCATTCTTATTATATGTTAATGTATATGCTTTATTAAGTATATTATTAATTGTTTCTCGTCGAATTTTAGACATGATGAAAAAAAAATATATAAAATATATAAAATATATGTAATTTTTTTTTTTTTGAATTCGGTGATTCAGTAGGAATGAAAAGGACGAAATAACTTTTTTATAAGGAAGATTATTATTATTATAACGAATTTATAAATGAAAACTCATTTTTAGTCGTTGATGTTGCCGATAAGTAAAAGATGATCAATCAATCCAATCAAACTTCCATGTTAGGATCAATAAAATGACCCGTGGATTATGTTGTCCGATCCGCAAACATAATGAAATTAGGGTGGTGATTTGATTACTAATACCGCCCACCGAATTAAATGTTTTGAAGATCTGGAAATTATGGAAAATTTACAATGAAATTATTTGGAACCCGATCCAAAACATAATAAACAAAAAAAAAATTTTTTTTTCTTTGAACTATAACAGTATAACCCTGTTTATATAATCATTTTATTAATTTTATTAATCAAGTTGGCGTAGATTCTATTTTCTTTCTGTCGAAAAATGTATTTTCTCCCCAATAAATTCTTGGGAATATAGAATTTTTGTATCATTGTCCCATATATATATATATATTATATATATATATTTATACATCTATTTATACATCCATTTTTATATATAGTATATTTCTAAATATATTTTCCCTAGTATATTTCTAAACATATTTCTCCTAGTATATTTTCTAATATATTTTCTCTAATATATTTTCCCTAGTATATTTTCCTAGTATATTTCCTAAATTTTCAAAATAAGGTTCATTCAAACTATTATTACGAGAAATTGTTCATAAATATTTGTTTTTCTTAAAGGAATTCTTTAAAGTATAGGTACCTAATGTTATACAAATAAGATTGTTTGATAACAATCTTGTGTATCAGGAGAAAATTCCGAAAATGCCGGATCATCACGTGTAATCTTTTGATAGGCTGCAAACACCATATAATAATGCGGGCAACACCCCTTGAAAAGATTCCCATATCTGATTGGTCATCATGTTAACGTAGCGGCACGTTAACGTAGCGGCACATGATACAGTAGTCGCTTTAATATGATTTTACATACAATATAATAAATCCTCTGAAACATAAAATAAAAATAAAAATACAATATAATAAATCCAAGCGTTGCCAAATAAATAATTATTGAATGGGTTGAATGGGAGAATAGAGATATCAACCGAAGATATATTTCGGTCATTAGGATACTGCGGTCAATAGGATATTCCGAACAATAACTGACGATAAATTATGTAAACAATACCTCTATTGTTACTTACACTATGCGAGATACCGGGATAATTTTACGTCATACAGTAATTCACGCAACTTTCCATTTCCTATAAACAATATAAACGAAACAAAATAATATTGTTTTTGTAGATCGACAACTTTCCATTAATAAAATGCATTACATTTTCTTTACATTTTATTAATATATTTATGAGTAAATTCACAGAATTAGTATAAGCGATCCAATCAACATGAGAGCTTACGTTCACTTTTCACGGGACTTGCATTGAATTTTTTTGTTTATTCAATTAGGAAATATGAATGGAACACTGATAGAACCTTATTTGTGCACAAAAGTGCACAAAGGCATTTGGCGCAATTATAAACTTGATTGATATATCATTAATTCCGGTTATTAATCTAAAAATAGGAAAAAAATTTTTCCTCAATAACTAATGAGCATTTACATACGGTGAAAATTGAAAATATATTTTATATATTTTTTATATGATAAATGTTCATTACTTAGGCAATCAGCACTATTACATTTTGTTACCTTAATATTTCATTTGCAACTTTTTTTACTAATGTTTTTTTGCTAATACTTTACTATTTTTTTGAACATCGATTGAATTTTAATTTGTGTTGTCCTTATACTTTTGTCTTATACATAAAATATTAAAGTAAAGATTTTTAAAAAATTATTTTTTTGTTGCTTTCACTCTTTAGTTAAACTCGTTCATACCCGCTCATACCCGCTCATACCCGTTCATACCCGTTCATATAGTTCCGTTAAATATCGGGCTAACGATTAAATGCTTTTTTTTTATTCCAATTTTCATTTATCCATAAAAATATTCTAAAATATTCCAAGATAAATTAAAAATTATGTCATAATAAAATTTTTTTTATTCATTGTATAAATAGTTTGATTTTTATCTTCTAAAAAAGTATATTTTAACAAAACAAGATAAAAAAGGGGGTTTCAATCTTCACATGGTACTAAAAATATTAAAACAAAGGATTTCATGAAGATTCGTGTAACAATTTTCTTCAAATCCTTTTTATTATAATTTAATTTCATATTCATCAAACAAAAACAACAAAAACAACAAAAGATTTCCAAAATTAGAAACAATTACGGTTCAAAAATATTCCGAAAATTCCGAAAATTTATATATAAAAAAAACCTCCCTTTTTTTAAAAAACCAAAACAAAAAACAAAACAAACCATTAAAAAAAAAAATGTCTGTTGTTACTAAAAATCATCAACATCAATTAATTTTCACTACTATTAATGAAATACATGAAACATCAGAATATAAAAATAATAATAATATTAAAAATAATTTTAATTTACAACATGAAATTAGAAAAGAAATGATTATAGCTAATAAAAATCTTACAAAAGATCAAAAATCACAAATGATTAAATTATTAATAAAAACTCATGATCATAATAAAATTATTTTTAATGAAGGTATAAAAAGAATTTGTGAAAATTGTCAAGAAGAATGTTTAGCGACATTATATTGTGAATATTGTATTAGAAATTATCTTGAAACTAAATTTTCAAATTGGACATCTGAAAATAATGATGTTGATGATTTAATACAAAAATGTCAAATAGAATCTATTAGTCCGAATAAAATAATTGAATGGATTCCATACGATAATTTACAAAATGTTAAACTTTTAACCGGAGGAATTTATTCAGCGGATTGGGTTACCGGTTATTACGAAATATGGGATTCTAAAAAACAACAATTAGAAAGATCTAAAACCAAGAAAGTAATTCTTAAAAGGTTAGAAAATGTTGAAAATGCTAACAAAAGTTGGTTTGAAGAGGTATATATTATGTAAAGTATTTTTATATACTGCATTTTTATTTGCAGTATTTTTATTTGCAGTATGACCCATTTTTAATATTATTATAATCATTTTTTATCGTAGGCGAAGTCTTGTTTCAATACAAGTAACAAATGGAATTCTCTCGTTAAATATTATGGCATAACTAAAGATCAATCAGGTTATATGCTTGTAATGAAAGAATTAGATATGAATTTAAGAAATTATTTACAAAGTCATAAACTTACATGGAAAGAAGTAATTAAAATTACTCAAGATATAATTTGTGCGCTTTTAAGAATTCATGAAGAAAATATAATTCATAAAAATTTACATTCCAGAAATATATTATTCTTAAAATACAAAGATCAATGGCAAATTGGTGATCTTGGATTTTGCGGTCCATCTGATAAATCATTAGGCAATATATATGGAACTCTTCCTTATTTGGCACCTGAAGTTATTACTGAAAGAGAACATAATTTTTCATCCGATATTTACAGTTTGGGGATGTTAATGTGGGAAATTTCATCCAGATATCCACCATTTGCTAATTATGAACATGGTGATTGTAATTTCATAAATGATATTATTAATGATATGAGACCAGAAATTATACCAGGAACTCCTTTGGAATATAAAGAATTAATGAAACAATGTTGGGACGCTGACCCAATGAAAAGACCCAATATTTTTATATTAAAAGACAAAATAAATGAGATGATGAATAAAGTACAACAAACAGCAGATGATTATACGAATATAAACCTTATGAACGATTGTTCTGTTAATTCAATAAATCGGAGTTTTAATAGTAAAGTCCATGATGTAGTAGATCTATGTGAACAAAGAAATATTATCAAAGGCAAGTCATTTTTACATTGATTATTAAAAATGAGTCATTTATTGGACAAAGTTAAAAATTTATAATTCTGGCATAATCAGCAATTATGTCAAGTATTATAATGACATATTTCAGTTAGTAATCTATTTCTGAACACATTTTTAAGATAGAGCATATTCAAGCATACAAGTGTATTCAAGTATTCCAAACAGTAAGTATTAATTAATTAATTATATTATATACCTGAAAAATGAACATTTCATACTTATTTAACATTTTATTGTTATTTTATTTAGATATTGTGACCGAAAATAGAATTGGACAGTTTGATTCGCCGATTTTAATTGGTAAATATATAAATACAAATAATTATCTTTTTAAATTTGTTATTTACTGTATGAAACCTTTTGACGTTAGATGATGATGATGATGAAATTAACAAACCTAAAAGAATGTATTGGGAAATTTTGGATGGTAACATATTTTATATATAATTTGATCTTTTTTTCTTATATTTTTATAGATATTTAATATTATAATATTATACGTATATTATACGTATATATTATAGGACATGAAGATGACGATGTGATTATTATTAAACATAAGAAAATTAAATTAAATAATTAGATAACATGTTAGACTACAATGTGTCACTTTTTTTTTATATTCATTTTTATCACTTATTTATAAGAATTTATCTTAATATATATTTTTATTAATTTTAAATATACTAAATTTTTGAACCATATGTAAATTTATATATATATATATATTATATATGAACCCAACCAAAGAACCTACGAAACAATAATTACAGTATTTTCGTTTTTAACGACTATTCATATTATTCTAATATATTTTTTTAACTATCCTCATAAATTATAAAGTATTAAAATAATTATTTTATTTTAAAAAAAAGTAGTATAGTCACTATAGTGCGATAGTATAATACTTAAATAAAATAAAAAGAAGTTTATTCCAAATATGTAAAATGTTGAACCATTACAACTATAACTCGTATTATAAGAGAAACTAATTATAAAATCACTACGTTATTATGAACGAATAAGAATATGGGATATCGAAAATTGCCAGGGTCATTGCGTAATAAGTTTGAGCTTGTTTAAATAATCTAGCCTAAATTGTCAAGCGGGAGTTGATAATTTGCACTAAACGATAAATGACTATGTACTAGGAGATTTACTCCGTATATCATGTTGACGTTGTATGGTTTAACGAATTGTTTTGTTGTGTGATATATGAAATTTTAAAATATTTGTATAAAGTCCGAGGAGATTAAATTATGTAAGAAAAATATAAAGAGGATGCAAAATTTGAGGTCTAATTAAAAATATTATAATGTATCGTTAATGTTTGTCGTAAACTTATTACTATAAAGACGAGGTCACAAAGGATCACTTTAGATTATCGTTAATTAACCCTGGAAAGTTTCTTAGTAGTATATCAAGTACGGAGGCTATTCGTTATATTTGAGGTTATTCGTTATACAGTATTTTTAATTTCCGGCCTAGCCTATGATTTTGGATAATTTTAAGCTAGTAGATGGTCCAAAGGATTATTAGTTGATCCATTCAATAATTTTGTATTTATTTTATTTATTTTTATTTTTATTGATAGTATAACTCATGTCCGGTACAAACTAAACGTACAAAATAAAATAAGTACTTAAAGTAGGGTATATAACTGAGACAAGCTCGCACAAGCAACTGACTACTGATATGAAAATGTCCCAACTAGACTATGCCTATGTTAAACCATGTAAAAGAAAAATAATTAGAAGAAAAAGGAAAAATTTCTGTATTATAAATTCAAAATTTATATGTGTTGTTCTGTGAGAGTAACAACTACTACTACTACTACTAGTCCACCTGATACAGTGATACTAACCCTTAGAGATATCCGCCGGTGTGAATTAACTAGTTGAATGCGACTCAAAAGTGTAGGTTATGTTGTGAATTTTTAGAATTCTATAAAAGGAATCCGATTGTAACCAAGCTAAGTAAGCATTTATATATTTACTTAAATTTATTATACAAAGATATAGGTCGTAGAATCATGATATATGGTCGTCGTAATCGAAGAACGATAGTAGTATATAGTCGTTTTCGTAGCAGAAATCGTAAAATCACCATTTATGTTGATAGAGAAATTAGAGAAATTGTTTCTTGATCGTAAGAAGTAAGATAGGGATATAAAATAAAGAAAAAGTGAAAATCCAAGCAATATTATAAAATAATAATAAATAAAATAACCGTTTAAAATATGATTTATAAATCGATTACGATAATAATTTATTAAATTTTGAACAGGTGGACTAAGTATAATTCGAGAAATTTGAGACATTTTTTTTTTTTTTTAGAATTTTAATGAATTATGATGGAGAATATTTACAATAGTTGAAAAAAAAGTTGAGATGAATTTGGATTTTATGCAAGATATTTTTTTTGAATTTTAAATAAATTTTATCACTAACCAGGAAGATACCCTTTAATGAAGATGAAAATAGATGATAAAATACGCCAAGAAAATCGGATTTAGAAATTAATAACCAGGACCGGAAAAGTCTCATGTAAGTGAAGTGATTGAAATGCGTAAGAACGATCATGTAGATCTTAACTTTTATGGATAATTTTGATAAATTCTAGATCAGGGAATTATTTCCGTTTTTTAGATATTGGCTGGAATTATTATAATTCCGGCCCTGAAAGAAATGCTTATATGGCTGCACGGTCTGCACCTTACCTATATGAGAATTTTCTGGGGTCCTAAATATCCGAAGATTGTGAAATCAAAGGTCAGAAGGTGCAAAAATTGCATATGGTCACCAAAAATGGAAAAGCACAATTCTTTGTAAGTAAAAAACCCATTGTTATCGGACATATGCCTTTTCCAATAAGCTAACGCTAATAAGTTTGCTTTGATAATCAATCATCATGAATTATTTTCTTTGCTTAAAACATTTGCCAAAGTAAGCTTTCCGCTATTTGTTCTCCGATTAGCAATATACAGTCAACTCACGATATAACGAACCCTTCACTTCAATTCGTTATAAGGCTATAACGAAGAATTTTAAAGAATTTAATTGGTTACTTCATTATAACGAGAGTTACTATCGTATTTAATTGGTTAAATGTCACATGATTCGTTATATTCTGGTCATGGTATTTATATATGTTTATTTTTAACTCAATTGGTAAATTCATCATACACTGTGTACACGAAAATTTTCAATGTGCACTTGTGTCACATGATATTCGAATCTCGAATCTCTCATATGATAAAAAATATCTATGATTCTTTTTTTAAAAAAATAAATTAATACTTTAACGGAAATATCTAAATAAATTAGGGATGTTAAATTGCTTCAACAAAGCATATTTAAACCGAGTTTAAGCACAAGCTTTTTTCAATAAGCTTTAATATGCTTTTATTAAACGTGCTTTGAGCTTGCTTAACACTTTTGTTAGTATGAACTTAAAAAAGTATATATATAGCGTGTTTGACCAAAATAGCTCTAGTTTCACTCATCATAATTTTTTAAATCCAAATGACTGAAAATGAAATTTTAGAATATGATACTAATGCTTTTTTCTTTTTTCTTATTACTGACGATAATACAAATCTTACAGAAATAAATTCAATAAATAATAATCACAATGTTACATTAATAAATGATGATACGCCTGATAACACAAATGAAACTGCATTAACTCCATCCAAATCTATTACAAAACATATGCCAAAACGGCGAAAAATTGATCCTGTTTGGGACTTTATTGATGATACTGATAATAATAATCTTGTAAACTTTGCCACAAAGAATATTCCCAGTGAGCAAATTTTTTCAGTTGCCAAACATACAATTAGTCCAACCCGGAACCGGTTATTAACAGAAAATGTTCGTGCAAGCCTCTGCCTTAAAACTTGGTATGAAGCAATATTATTAAAAATTATTCGAAAAATCAATAAAACTTCAGCAAATATGTATTTAAATAATATAGATATAAAAAATTAAATATAAATAAAAATAAATCTCAAGCTCCAATATAATTTGATTAAGATTTATTATATAATGAAATAGATAAGCAGGCTTACAAACTCGCTTATGTAAATCTAGTCTAACTATATAATGTATCTGTGTTTAACTAATATAGTAAGCTCAATCGCTTGGAAGCTTATTTTCTCAAAAAAGCTTAAGCTTAAAGCTGTATTGAGCCGAACTTAAACTGAACTGGTTTAGCAAATTAACATCCGTCAACATAGTTTCACAAAACTATCAAGTCCTATAATAAAATTTATGGAATTTTTAATCCGTATTATACTATGTAGTACTACTATATTTAAATCAGCCTATAAGAAATCTCTCACTAAATAGGTGCATTTTTTATACCCAAATAACATTGAAACTTTCTCTTATTCTCGTTTCAAATTTCATGAAGGTGTTCCAAATACTTATCTTTTTTATAAAATATCTTGCTTTTTTTAAAAAATAAAAAAGAATACATTTTTATAATAAAAATTGATACCTTTGAGCGTAGCTTCATAGATAAAAAAAATTTTTTCTTCAAGATTTTTACAAAAAACGAGGTATTTTAAGTTTTTTAAAGTTATCATGTAGTTGGTTAAACTTTTTAGAATTACATAAATGGTAATAGTTTGTGAGTTATTTAAAGTTTTAAAGTTGTGAAAATTTAATGGGAAAACGCCTCAAATTTCGAAACAAGCCAATCATTTAGTAACTTAATAATAAAATTCATAAAGTGAAACCCAAAATTTCGATAATGATAATGATCGTCAATTACTATAGCCTATAGGATTTGACATAGTTTTGTGAAACTACATTATGTTGACAGAACAACGGGTTCGCATATAAACAAGCGCGTGATACGTTGGGTGGTCAATGGACTAATAAAATCAAAGTCTCACACTATTACAGATTTTTTTGTGAATTTGATACCAATCAATATTTAACACATTAATTTCGGAAAATACCGCCGGTAAGACATAATAACTTTAAAAACAATGTAACACCTCGCTTTTTAAGAAATTTTTTTTTTTTATTATAGAGAAGCAGCTAAAAGGTTATTTCAGAGCGGGAATATCATTGGAGAGAAAAGGAAAGGCGTTATGTGAAAGAGATTATTGTTTGAATTGTTCCTACAATGTAAATAATGCAAATAATAGGAAGAGTTTCGATTTATGAAAGTTTACACTTCTACTTTCTAATTAGGAAATTTATAGAACAAATTTGTAACTTCATATAAAAGTCAATTTGTAGTACAACATCTCAATATAATGATCACAATGATCATAATTGATTTTATCAGTCCATTGACTACCTGTAAAAGTACTGAATAATTCTATAAATGGTTAAAAAATGATGCAAAAGAATTCGATTGAAGAATTCTCTGCTGCTATTTAAATATGCAGTATGACAGTATGTTTCTGTTTACACGTATTTAAAATTACTATATGCGTCAAACGTGAGCACAAACACACACTGATTTATTTACTGATTAGTTCGCGAGATAATCGCAGCAAAAGAATCACCATTATTTTGACAAAAGAAGCAAAAGAAGCCATTCATTTAATATACTTTATAAATCCATTTTAACGCGTAACAAAGTAAAAATATTTTAGATTTTTTAAATTATATATATATATACATCCTTTTCATATGTCCATGATTGTTAAGTTTCAGATTTCTTTGAAAGGAGAATTAAGAAACTTCTTACTAAACCTCAACTATTTTTCGTGTATTGAGAATTGTTAAATATGAATAACGATTTAGGGGTACATCAAAATTTTAGTAACTTGATTAGCCTTTTCAACTTTTTCAAGGAATGTTATAATAATATTATGGATAACTATGTCAAGAGATATTATAATAGTATCATGGATAATTATGTCAAGAGATATTATAATAGTATCATGGATAATTATGTCAAGAGATATTATAATAGTATCATGGATAACTATGTCAAGAAATATTATAATTGTTTTGTGACATACTTTGGATTGTTTACTTTAACAGTTCTAACCGTATTTATTACGTTAGTTGGAGTCGGACGTGAAAAGCTAATTTACTCAGTTAGTAGTCCATTTATAACAGCAGTACCAATGATATTAACTTACGTATTATTACATCTGGTCATGCGGATATTTAGCAGTGTGTTTAATTGGGTGATGAGTTATTTAATATTATGTAACAATGAAGAAATTGAACCACGCGCTTTAATGGCAGTAGCCAATAATCAAGATACCGGTATGCTACGGGCGGTTAAACTATTATTAACAGAGAGAAAAGTTCCACTAAAACTAAGAATTATTATTTTTATGATTGCTTTAGTTGGAACACTCGAACTAGCTATTGGATTTGCAATAAGCACAACTACAATACCAGGTTCTTTATCAATTAAAAGTGAAAAATTTAACGCTGACCCTTTAAAACCATGTGCGGATGGGGACGGGGGTTGTCCAGCATTGTTGCAATCTAAATTTAGATTTCAGTGGTTACAAGGTGCTTCAGATGTGATGGTAAATGGAATCTCTAAGCAGTTATCTATGCACTGGGGAGATTCGGTTGATGGTGAAAAAATAGTGATGGTAGCAACAACTGATAACAATACAAATATAAATTATAAGTTGGTACAAACTGAGAAAGAGATTATTCCAGCTTTTAGTTTGAGTACTGTATGTTACAATACTCCTGAAACTTATCCAATTCTAGGATCAAATTATTTTCGTGATCTAAATATACCACCACCAACCCCGTTATTTGATTTAATACAATCCATACAAGCTAACTCTGGATTAGAGGACCGATGGATGGGAGAAATTATTAAACTTGAGCAAGATAATCTTAATGAAACAACTCGAATAACCTTAAATTTTGTACAAATATTACCTATCAACTCATCATGTGACGGGAATTTTGATATAGCTGGAAACTTACAAATATGTCGTCCTACAAATGGTTTGCAAATTTACTGCGTAATGAATACACATGTTGAATATGTTGAATATATAACAGCAGGATGTGATATTTGTGGTACTAGAGGAATCAGTAACAAAAGAGAGGAATACTCTAGCCCAAAGCCAGTATATGGTGAATTTATGCATAAATCATTAGCATCATATGATGGTCATATCCTGATGCCTCAATGCAAAGACACAGTTAATTTTGGAGGATGTTTAGCTCCAAACACAAATAATGTGGATTTGGTAAAAGATAAATTTGTTGAATTATTACGTGGCATTACTGCCTCTGGAGTCATTGCTAGACGAATCTTGTTGTCAGATAAAGGTATAGAAATACCAGTCCAGCTTGTAATTAAAGGAGAAACTGGAGTGAGAATAGAAATTGGAGGAGGATATTGGATTACTATACTTATAATGAATATTTTATGCTTTTTAGGAGTTGGCTGGCATTGTATAAAACAAAGACAAAGTCGCCAAATTCCTAAAATATCTATTGAATGGTTAATATTCAATGCTAAAGATACAGAAAATTGTATTAGAGAAGATGATGGTTTAATTAGATATACCTCCAATAACATGTTTTCACCAAGTTAAGAGAATATATGATGTATTTTATATTCAAATTAAATAGTACTTATGATATTTTTGTATATTAACTATACTTTATATTCAAATTATATACTACTTATGTATATTTTTGTATATTAGCTATATTTTATATTAAAATTATAAATTATATACTACTTATGTACAGTCAGACCTCCATAATTGCACTCTCCATAATTGCACCCACTATGTATACCCTCTCTAAATGCACCCTCTGGTTCAGTCCCAAGCTTATATGATCTCTAATTATTTTACCTCTATAAATGCACACCCTCTTTAAATGCACTATTTTGAAAATTATGCATATGGTCCCAAGGGGTGTGCAATTATGGAGGTCTGACTGTATATTTTTGTATATTAGCTATATTTTATATTCAAATTATATACTGATTATGTATATTTTTGTATATTAACCATATTTTGTGTTCAAATTATATAATTCTTGATAAAATAATGAATTAGTATACTTGTTAAATGTAATTGGTCCTGCAGTATAAGACATAACGCTTCATCGTTTCGCTAATATTGTAACATAAATAAAGTAAATGACAAAATTAGTAGTTGTTGATCACCCCAGTCGCGCCATCATAGCCTTTTATAAAAGGGAACCTTGGGTAGCCCAGGTTACCTTTTATAAAAGGCTATGATGGCGCGACTGGGGTGTTGTTGATTTATATACTGTATATATTAATAATAAGAAAATTGCTAAAGCTTACCGGCGGTGATGGTCACCGTACCAGCATTATGATGTACTTTCGACCAGAATTAAAAATCTAATAAGATACTGGCCGGCATTACATCATAATTTCATTACCGGTGATGTTTAGCAATACCCTAATAATAATTTCCGACAAATAAATTAATAAACAAAAATCGTGTTCTTAAGATATCATACAAGATAATAAAGATGACACATAAGATATTAGATATGTATATTTTTAATTATTAAAATATTCAAAAAAATAAATAAACTGAAGTATAATATTACTCCATTATTATTAATAAGAACTTACTAGTACAGTATCTTTATTTCTGCTGAATGTTATTCTTTTTCTCAATTAATTCTTTCACTTGAATATTATCCTCTATGGGTAAACAATTTCTTTTCTTTTGGTAATTTTTTTTTTATTATGAAGACATGGATCCAGGACTACAAGCAACTGCTAGTAGAACGAAATACAAAGATAACAATACAAAACTAAACTAATGCGAGTTCGTCCAATCCCCCAGGTATCATGAGAGGAATCATCCAGTCTATTATTCATCCGAATCCTAGGCAAAACTAGACAATTAAATAAAAGGAAACTTAAATGATCCGTATTTTTCTTTCAACCTGAAGGAATGGTTCAACACTATTCAAAATTGTTTTGGATGTAATATGAGTTATAAAATAAGAAATAAAGTTTGATGTAGACTAAAAAAAAGTATTACAAGTAAAAAAAAGACTCATTAAAAATATGTAAAAAAAGATTTCTATGAACTAATTGTATAAAATAAATTGCTCCACTGGGGAGTCAAAAAAGAAAAAAAAAGAAAACCAGTAGGCGATGAGGTCAGGGTTTCATTGTATGTCTATATACCTTATTTTGCGGTAAGTAAGCACCCCCGAAAATAAGCACCCCTAGCCAAAATTATGACGATTTTTGCCAGAATTATGAGGATCTTGGCCGGCATCAAGTGCAAAAAAGGGGTGCTTATATACCGCAAAATACGGTATCTGAGGTGAAAGCGTCCTTGGGAGACAGAGTTATACGTTTTAGTGAGGAGGTTCCACTGGAAAAATCAATTCGTAGTGAGGTTGGTTTATGTCAGAGTAGGGCAAATTGAATTCTTTGTACGTCTTTGCTAACTGTGCCTTTCTTAATGTTAGCTCGGATTGATTCTCAGAAAGTGAATCAGTATCAGTATTTAGCTTATCAAGTTCCTTAAAGGACTCAACCAAAGTTGATGATGCTTTATGAAAATGGTCTACGATATTGGATTTCATGGTTGTATGTGTCTCAGCTTGATCGTGAGCGCGTTTAAGTTCTCTGAGTTTATTCAAATATGTGATTTTGTCGGGCCCTGTACATAAAGGACCACCAGAAGCAAAGGGTAATAAGTCATCAGGTATTATAAGAAAATTTAGGAAATTTTGCTTCTTGACAGGAGGAGGTGTGAATTTATGTTGATGAATGAGTAGTCGAACCTGACAGGCATGACTGTTGGTGTGGTGTTTAAGTGATGGGATGGGACTGGTTAGTTTTGGTCGTATTGATTGATGTAACAAGTGACGAGACTGAAAATTGCCCGTCATAGTGGTGCTAGATGCAGCCCTGGTTGATGATGTTGCAACTGAAGTAAGTTGTTTTGAATTAATATGGGTGAGATTTTTGCCATTATTAGGTGGTGAAAATGAAAAAATTGGTGTGGGAAAATTGTAATGTTGCACAATAGGAAAAAGTGGTGTCTTTCTATAGCGCAGGTGTTTAATAGGTTTTTTAATGAATTGTGAATTCCAAAAGAGGAAACAGTATTTCTTCACTTGTATTAATTTTTCCAAAAAAGTCAAGGCTTTAAGAACCCTTTCTGAAGTGGATGAGTTCTTTTTTTTGGTGTGAAAATACGTCTACAGGCACTTTGAAACCTGGCCTGTTGCTTTCGTGCAGTCTTAGGGTTTTTCAAAGATAAAAGGGTCTTAAATTTTCTATACATTTAAGATACATATAGTGGAAACTGCAGACGAGAATACCATCACGTCCATCTGCCTGGTAATGGCTGGTGTAAGAAATGCCTAAGCGTCAAGAGAATATTACATTTTTCTGTCTTCCGCATCAAGCATGATAAAGAATATTAGCATGATGAGTTTTTTGATTTTTGAACTTGATTTTGGATTTCTTTAATGCTCTTGCTGTGTTGGTTTGAGAAATTTGTAAATTTCTAAGTACTTATGTCAATTTCATCTCAATTCATTATAAAGCTATAACGAAGAATTTTAAAGAATTTAATTGGTTGCTTCATTATAACGAGTTTACTATTTGATTGGTTGAATGTCACATGATTCGTTATATCATGAGTGAGAGCCGACTGTTCTGTCATGGTATTATATATATATGTTATATTATTTTCTCAGAGTATAATCAGTATATAGTATTTAATTATGGTACGATATTATTTAAGGTATGGTCAATTATTTATAGGTACGATCAATTATGTATAGGTACCATTCACATTTTCAATTCGTACCTGCGAATCACAATAATTTATCATCAAATTTTTTATATATAATGAGTTTGTTGATCGAAAAATTTTTTTCTTTCTCTACTTTATTAATTTTTTCTTCACTATTATTATTATTATTATAACAATAAAATATAAATATATAATTATTGTCTACGTTATCTGAAGATATTATTGATTTAGAAGAATTTGATGAACCGTTAGAATATGATTCTTTTGTAAGTAAAAAAGTAAAAAAAAAATGTGAAATAAAATTTATTTTCCAATAATTTATGATTTTTTTATAATAACAAATTTTTTTATTTAGGCAGTGGATACTGAAGAAATAAATCAAGATGATGAAGAATCTGAAGTATCTGTATTTACAAGAGACACTTTAATCAAAGATGTTAGACGCACTTTAGCTCCAATTGAATATCCAGTAACTTCAGTACCACGTGGAAAATTGGACAGATCCTAAAGCCGCATTTCATGATGTAAGTTTAAATTGATTAAACTTTTTATAAGGAAAAAAAAAATTATTAGTTGAAAAATCATCCAAAAGATCGAAAAAATCCCTTAATAAGGAAAAGTCCTGCATATCAAAAAAAAATTATTATTGATGAAAAAGATAATAATCTAACTGAAATTAATGCGATTGAAGAACGGAAGGTTTCACTAGAAGAAAGAAAGCCAAAGCTCAAACAATATGAAATTGATTTAAAATACAAATAAAAAAAAGATGAGTAATAATAATAAGTGATATTTGCTTAGATTTATTTTTTAGTATGTACAGTACAGTATAACTAATTCATTTTTGCTTAGATTTATTCTTTAGCATGTACAGCATAATTATTTTCTAGATACTAGTAATGTTTGCATATTTGATATATATTAGATAAATACAATATTAATTGTAAAACATTTTAATTTTGAGCGTTATTGTATAATAAATGTAAGATTAAAAAAAAAAATAAAAAAATTTTAGTAAATATTTAAATCTTTTATATCATAGTATAAAATAAATTAACAATAAATTACATGTATGTTACGATTTGTTTAAGTTTATACTGTATAACTAAAGTTGCAGGTGCGTTTTTAAAATAAATAGGATGGTACCGTACCTACAACATTGATAGTATTAATATATATACAAATAGTGTTGTGGGTACGGTATGATCATTAAAAAACCGGTTATGCCTTACAGTAAATTTGACGTACCGTAATCAAAATATCAAATGAGTAGATCGTACCATAACCATTCAGGTAATACCTATTTACTCATCACCATCAAACAATTTAACTACAGTACCATCGCTACTAAGATACCTAGAGCACGCAAAATTTTCAAAAAAAAATTCAATATTTTGGCATTTTATTATTTAATCTAAACAAAATTATACCCAATTAAAAAGTATCTATTTAGTAAGAATCTAAAATAGTATTTTCATAAAAATAGATTTAATATTAAACTAAGTTATTTAATTTTTTACAAATAACGATAACACTACGATAACGTTATAAAAGATTAAAAAAAAAATTTTTATATTATTATAAGATTTTATTAACTTCAGTTATAATTATATTGAAACTTTATACTGTATTAAATGTAAATTCATCATACACTGTGTACACGAAAATTTACAATGTGCACATGTGCACATAGGTATTAATTAAAGTAGTACTGTACGGTAATACAAATTCGGACGGACGTTAATCTTTTTTGTTCGTACGTACGTTTCTAACAGATAAATTTTTTATACTAGTACGTACGAATACTTTAAAAATTTTCGTACGACTTTGAATTCTCGTACAATTTTGAATTTTCGTACAAGACGTACATGTTTGTTTTTAATAAAATATTTTATGTTAAAAAATATAAATATATCAATTATATTCTTTGAAGATAAGCTTATAAATTTCTATTTCTTTAATAATATTCAGCTCTATAAAGTCATAATAATTATATAAACCTGTTCAAATTCAGGATTCTTCAACATCGGTGATACTGTATATTATCAATATTCATATTTACAATTATTTTCTTCTTCAAAGCAGTAAAGATTAAAAGAGATATTTATGACAAATATATAATAAACAAAACGTTGAAATTATTACGTTACAAGTATATAAATTAATCAGATCAATTATGTTACTCAAATTTATTTATTTATTTATTTTATGGATAGTCAGGAGAGACATTATTTAGAAGCCATATATGTTACTCAAATATTTTGTAATTGTAACATTTTCATTCTCGAAAGTTCTATCACATGATGCTACGAACCAAAATTTATTTTTAATAGACCATCTGATGAGTAACGGAAAAATTAAAAATTTTTTCCGAACGTTTGTCCAAATTTGTAGTACCGTACAGTACTATTTTACTATATATTCTGTGCACACTGTGCCGCATTCCATGATGTGTCACGGGGTACTCTGTCAACATAGTTTCACTATCAAGTCCTGATACCTTTGAGCATAGCTTCATAGGGAAAAAAAATTTTTCTTCAAGATTTTTACAAAAAACGAGGTATTTTAAGTTTCTTAAAGTTATCTTGTAATTGGTTAAACTTTTAGTATTACTTAAATGTTAATAGTTTGTGAGTTATTTAAATTTTAAAGTTTCGAAAATTTAATGGGAAAACGCCTAGAAATTCATAGAGTGAAACCTAAAATTTCGGAAATTTACTATAATGATAATGATAATCAAAACAGGTCTTGGCATAATTTTGTGAAACTACAGTACGTTGACAGAACAACGGGTTCGCATATAAACAAGCGCGTGATACGTTGGGGGGTGGTCAATGGACTAATAAAATCAAAGTCTCACAATATTACAGATTTTTTTGTAAATTTGATACCAATCAAATTAATTTCGGAAAATACCGGTACCTTTTATTTATATTTATAATTAAGTAATAAATTTATTATCATCTTTCTTTCTTTAAATTTTGAGCTTGTATTTCTCGTGCTTTTTTAATTGTCGGGAACGCCTTATAAACTGTGCCTTATTTGTTTTTATGTAATACTAAATAGTCAAAAACATACACAATAACATCAAAAACAATGTAACACCTCGCTTTTTAAGAAAGATTTTTTTTTTATTATAGAGAAACAGACAAAAGGTTATCTCATAGCGGGAATATCATTGGAGAGAAAAAGAAAGGCGTTATGTGAAAGAGATTATCGTTTGGAATGTTTCTGCAGAAATATACAATGTAAATAATGGAAAAGTTTCGATTTATGGAAGTTCAATCAATTTTAATAGGTAAAAGTCAATTTGTAGTACAACATCTCAATACAATGATCACAATTGATTTTATCAGTTGACCACTCCAGTGATACACTATGATTGTAAAAGTTCTGGAAATTCTATAATAAATGTTTAAAAAATGATGAAAAAGAATTCTATTGAAGAATTCACTTGTGCTCACGTTGCCGCATATTGTAACTTTAAATACGTGTAAAAACACACACTGAATTTTACTGATTAGATCGCGAGATAATCGCAGAAAAATATTTTGACAAAAGAAGTCATTCATTTAATATACTTTATAAATCCATTTTAACGCGTGACAAAATATAAATATTTTAAAGAATGACTATAAATAATAAAATCTAGATTTTTTAAATTATATATAAATACATCCTTTTTCACATGTCTATGATTGTTAAGTTTCAGATTTCTTTGAAAGGAGAATTAAGAAACTTCTTACTAAACCTCAAATATTTCTCGTATCTTGATAATTGTTAAATATGAATAGTATCAAGAGATATTTTAATAGTATCATGGATAAATATTTCAAGAAATATTATAATAGTTTTGTGACATACTTTGGATTGATTATTTTAATATGTCTAACCGGATTTATTACGGCAGTTGGAGTCGGACGTATAAAGCTAGTTTTCCCAGTTAGCAGCCCATTTATAACACAATTACCAATGATGTTAACTTACGTATTATTACATCTGATCATGCGGATATTTAGTAATGTATTTAATTGGGTGATGAGTTATCTAATATTATATAACAAAATAAAAATTGAACCACGCGCTTTGATGGCAGTAGCCAATAATCAAGATACCGGAATGTTACGGGCGGTTAAACTATTATTAACAGAGAGAAAAGTTCCACTAGTACTAAGAATTATTATTTTTACGATTGCTTTAGTTGGAACACTCGAACTAGCTATTGGATTTGCAATAAGCACAACTACAATACCAGGTTCTTTATCAATTAAAAGTGAAAAATTTAACGCTGATCCTTTAAAACCGTGTGCGGGTGAGGACGGAGGATGTCCAGCATTATTGCAATCTAAATTTAGATTTCAGTGGTTACAAGGTGCTTCAGATGTGATGGTAAATGGTATTTCTAAGCAGTTATCTATGCACTGGGGAGATTTGGTTGATGGTGAAAGAATAGTGATGGTAGCAACAACCGATAACAATACAAATACAAATTATAAGTTGGTACAAACTGAGGACGAGATTATTCCAGCTTTTAGTTTGAATACTATGTGGTACTATACTCCTGAAACTTATCCAATTCTAGGATCATATTCTTTTCATGATCTAGATATACCACCACCAACCCCGTTATTTGATTTAATACAATCCATACAAGCTAACTCTGGATTAGAGGACCGATGGATGGGAGAAATTATTAAACTTGAGCAAGATAATCTTAATGAAACAACTCGAATAACCTTAAATTTTGTACAAATATTACCTATCAACTCATCATGTGACGGGAATTTTGATATAGCTGGAAACTTACAAATATGTCGTCCTACAAAAGGTTTGCAAATTTACTGCGTAATGAATACACATGTCGAATATGTTAAATATATAACAGCAGGATGTGATACCTGTGGTACTAGAGGAATCAATAACAAAAGAGAGGAATACTCTAGCCCAAAGCCAGTATATGGTGATTTTATGCATAAATCATTAGCATCATATGATGGTCATATCCTGATACCTCAATGCAAAGACACAGTTAATTTTGGAGGATGTTTAGCTCCTGGCACAAATAATGTGGATTTGGTAAAAGTTAAATTTGTTGAATTATTACGTGGCATTACTGCCTCTGGAGTCATTGCTAGACGAATCTTATTGTCAGATAAAGGTATAGAAATACCAGTCCAACTTTTAATTAAAGGAGAAACTGGAGTACGATTAGAAATTAGAGGAGGATTTTGGATTACTATACTTATAATGAATATTTTATGCTTTTTAGGAGTTGTTGGTTGGCAATGCATAAAATGTATAAAACAAAAACGTCAAATACCTAATGTATCTCTTGAATGGTTAATATTCGATGCTAAAGATACAGAAAATTGTATTAGAGAAGATGATGGTTTAATTAAATATACCTCCAATAACATGTTTTCACCAATAAGTTGAGAGAATACATGATGTATTTTATATTCAAATTAAATAGTACTTATATATATTTTTATATATTAACTATATTTTTTTGTTGATTATATATATAATAAGAAAATTGCTAAAGCTCACCGGCGGTGATGGTCACCGTACCAGCATCATGATGTACTTTCGACCAGAATTAAAAATCTAATAAAATACTGGCCGGCATTACATATAATTTCACCACCGGTAATGTTTAGCAATACCCTAATAATAATTTCCAAGAAATAAATTAATAAACACTTAAGATACCATACAAGATAATGATATTAGATATATATATTTTAATTTATTAAAATGTTTAAATAAATAAATAAATAAATAAAAGTCAGTATAATATTACTCCATAATTGTTAATAAAATCTTAATACAGTATCTTTTATTTTCTGCTGAATGTTATTCTCTTTCACAAGTAATTTTTTTGCTTGAATATTATCCTCCATGGGTAAACAATTTCTTTTCTTTTGGGGCTAATTAGGGATGGCAACGGTCACGGTCATTAACCGGTTATGACCGGTCATGACAGTGACCGATATCGGTTTGACCGACCGCTTGATCGATCCTTTAACCGACCATTTACCAATTCATTACCAGTCCGGTTTCTTTTTTTATTAAATTATTAATAAAAAAACGTTTTCGCAACGTTTTCTATTAAAAACGTTGCGAAAATATTTCTTTTTTATGAAATATTTAATAAAAAACAGTTTCGCAATGTTTTCTATTAAAACAATTAGAAACACGTTGCGAAATTTTTTTTTTTTATTAAATTATTTATTAAAAAACGTTTTTGCAGCGTTTTTTTGTTAAAACAATTAAAGACGTTTGCGAAAACGTTTAATTTTTTTATAAATATTTTAAAAAAAACATTTTCGCACCGTTTTCTATTAAAATAATTAAAAAACGTTGCAAAACGTTTTTATTTTAAGTGTTTTATTAAAAAAAAAAGTTTTGCAACTTTTTTTTTTAATTGTTTTTAATAAAACCGCTTTTTTCTTTGTGTTTCAATAAGAAAACACAGTTCGTAACATTTAATCATTTTGATAAAAAACGTTTAGGTTCTTGACCGACCGATAACTGACCCCCTATTTTTGATAAGAATCAGTCAAATGGTCGGTCAAACGGTCGGTCAAACGGTCGATCAGGCGGTCGGTCAAAGGTTCTTGACCGGTTATGACCGACCGATGACCAACCATGACCGACCGTTGCCATCCCTAGAATTATGAGGATCTTGGGCCAAGATCCTCATAATTCTAGCCAAAATAGCCATAATTCTGGCCAGGTATGCTTATTTTTGGTGGAGCTTACTAACAGCAAATACGGTACTGTAATTAATACTTCAGATGTTTTTTTAATTATCTCACTTACTCTTTTAATTATAAATTAGATCAACCGGCTAATTTGATACGGATATTTTCGATGAAGGCTAATCCGTTTTTGTGAGCCATTATTATATACTACTTAGTTTATTTAGATCAAAATCTCGACACGATGAAAATGGCGAAGGTATTGTATGTTCCTTTATTTTGAATAATAAAAATTTTAAAATTATCTATATTTTAATTTAGACAAAATGGATGCTTATAAAGAAAGTAAGTAAACGGGTGATTTCTACCTTTATCATTGCGAGTCATTTATTCTTTATTGTTGATTTAGATTTTAATTTGAAATAGCAAAAATATTAATCATGACGAAGGTATGCTAGGAATTAATTTAAAGAACTGGATATTCTTTTTTACAATTGATGTTATTTAGGTCAATTGACACTCGAGAAATCTTATGTTGACAAAATTATTTTAATTGAAAAAGGTATAGCTCTTTTTATTTTCAAGCATTAAATTCCTCTTTTAATTTATTATTTCTATTATTTTACCCGTAGTTATTCAAAGGTCAGAATGGTGTTTGTGTTATAATATGTATGATTGTAATTGTCGGCCTATTATTCGTTCAAATTACTGCTTTAATTGTGGATATTATAAATGTACCAAGAAAAGGTTTAGCAAACGAAGAAATAGACTTTTTATTTGGAATAGTGGTGGAATCAAGTTTAGCCAGATCTAATAGCGTAAATGAAATTGACAATAAGAAAAGAAGGTAAATAGCATTAATTGATTATTGCAAAAACAATATTTCAAAGTTAACGTTAATTTATATATTTATATTTATTTTTAGCTTCAAAGGAAATCAGATGCTACTGCTATAACTAAGAAAGTTATGATAACTCCTTTAAAAATTGGTGTTGCTATATTATCCATGATGTAATACGTAAGAATATTTAATTTTTATTTTAGGAAATTGCTAACCGTGGGCGATTATCGCCTGGGACCTCGATCACGTGACAGATTTAATATTTTTGATTGGCCAGATTGGCCACATGATCGTGTCATGTTTATTTGTTTATCGAATCTCCGTTTTTCAGTTTTTTCGGTGTCTCAGTTCTCAAGGTATTTTTCTTTTCTTTTATTTTTATTTCTAACTTACATTCTGCTTACACTTTGTTTCTTACTACTCTATTTCATTATTTTTAGGTCCTTTAGTCCTTCCGGTTCTGTAATTAAGGTTCAGTTGTTTTTCACTTTACGTTTCATTTCTTTATTTTTTTATTATTTTTATTTTGTTTCTGTTTCATATTTCGGTTTTCAACGATTTTATTTAGATATTTTAGTTCTTTCGGTTCTACAATTAATAAAGGTATTTTTTTTTATTTTATTTATTTATTTTTTTTATTTCGTTTCTATCTTATATTTCGTTCCTTACTAACTTCAATTTTTTTTACTTTATCTGTTATGGTTTTATTTTTTACTTGGTTTCATCATTACCCAACCTCCTATCATAATCATTTTTTTATTTTTTGTATTACTTCTCATTATTCCATCTTTTCGTCGTCCATTATTTTCTATTACAACTTTTCATTTTCTATTATCTCTTTTTCTCTCCTGTTTACTTCCCATCATTTCCTTTTGCCTCTCATCCCTCCTTTTCGTTTTCCATCAACTCCTCTCCATCTGTCCATTACTTCTTCTTCTTTTCGTCTCCCATCGCTCATTTTCGTCTTCCATCACTTCTTTTCGCCTCCCATCACTTCTTTTCGTCCCTCATCACTCCTTATCGTCTCCCATCACTCCTCTTCATCTTCCCATCGCTCATTTTCGTCTCCAATCGCTCATTTTCGTCTCCCATCACTCCTTTTCGTCTCCCATCACTTCTTTTCGTCTCCCATCGCTTCTCTTCATCTTCCTATCACATCTTTTCGTCTCCCATCACCCCTTTTACCTTTAATCACTCTTCTTCGTCTCCCATCACTTCTTTTTGTCTCTCATCACTCCTTATCGTCTCCATCACTTCTTTTCATCTTCCATCACTCATCTTCATCTTCCCATCACTTCTTTTCCTTTTTACCTCCCATCACTCCTTTTAATTTCTCATCATGTCCTACTTCTCCTTTTTGTTTCCTATCACTTCTCATTACTCTTTTTCATCTTCCATTACTTTCCATTACTCCATTGTTGTTTCATTTTTTTTTATTAGCATCTTTCTCCTTGATCATTGTAATTTACTTATCTTTTTTATTTATTGTTATTGTTATTGATTTTTTTTATTTGTATTGCTTCATTAAAAATAAATACGGTGATTGTTTTCTTTAAAATCGTAAATGTGTGACTTAAATTTTAATATTTGTGAATAAAAATATAATTTCCTTAAAATAAGATTTATCTTGAATAAATGTGTTTGCAAAAATTTTTTTTAAAAAACATCTTCGCAATAAAATTTTAAGTTTAACCGATCAAAAGTTAAAAAATCAGCCATCAGCCGATTTACTGTATATTGTACATCATGTGACATATTTGAAAAAAAACCCAGGCGATGATCGCCCAGGCGACGGTTAGCAATTCCCTTTATTTATTGTAATTTTAAGCATAATAATAATTGTAGCCCTATAAAAAGTATTTATATTTAAAATATAATTAAAAACTTTTTAAAATATATTTAAATTATACTTAAAATATATTTAATTTAAAATTGCGAAATACTTATAATATACTTAAAATGTATTTAAAATTATCTTAAAATATATTTCTAATATATTTAATTTTTGCCAAAATACTTAAAATATACTTAAATTATACTTAAATCAAAATTTAAGTATATTATAGATATATTTTTTACATACTTAAAATATACTTATAATATATTTTATAATATATTTTAAGTATATTTTAAATACATAAAAAATATACTTATAATAGTCTTATAATATACTTAAATTTTAATTTAAATATAATTTAAATATATTTTAAGTATATGGGCAAAAATTAAATATATTAGACATATGTTTTAAGATAATTTTAAGTATATTTTAGATATATTAAAAATATATTTTAAGTATTTTGCAATTTTTAAATTAAGTATATTTTAAGTATATTTTAAATATATTTTAAGTATAATACTTTTTATAGGGTAGTTCAGAGCGTTTCTGATATCAGATGTAATTGAGAAAGATAAAGAATGGATTTGTTCCGATTGTAAATATTCCATTAAGGTGAATTAAACGCCAAAAAATAATACATAATAAATAAATGCCGAACAAAAAAAATTTCATCTTATTATACATAGTAATTATTTATATCATTTATACTTTATAACTTCATTAAAATTGGAATACTGTATGTTACAATTAATAAAAACTACATATGGGTCTGTACTAGGAAAATGAGACTTGGAGTCATTTTTTCACAATTGGATTTTTAGTTAAGGTTAATTTTATAGTACGTTGTCTATTCCAATCGGCAACTTTCAATGTCGTATATTACTGAACCAAATTTAAATTTTTGGTAAATGGATACATTTTCATGATTTGTGGCTTAGGGCACGTGAGATACAATATATGGTATTTCACCGCGCAGCAAAACGATCTGTGACGGTGGGAGTAATCAACAAGAGAAAACTTAACCTAGTAGACCGGGGGTCCAGACCTCTTATCCTAGACCTTGTGACACAGCTGATCATTATCAGCCTCATTTGTTTATTTACCACCATTTTTTTTTCACATGAAATAAACTCTCTTTCTTACACTACTCTTTCATTGGTCTTGAAAATTTTCTAAGATAAATGTTATGCAAAAATAAGTCTTGTCCAATGGATTTCGGTGGCTGATCAAACCAATCATATTTAAGGAGGGTCTAGGATAAGAAACCTGAACCCCGGGGGTCTAGAATAAGAAATCTGAACCGGGGGTCTAGGATAAATCAACAATTGATAACGGTACCACTAATCCACTATCGATGTTAAAATAAGCAGCTCAATTTAAAAAATATACTAATACGTGATAAACAATTGGGCTTTCGAATAATTCTGATAGTTGAAATTAAAATTAAATATCGATATAGTGATATATATATTTTTAAAATATTGATAATTTGTTAAGTATCATAGCACTTTAATAAATTTAATAATAATTAATACATATAAATTTAAAATTGAATGAACTTGACAAAACTCTTTCCGCCGATCATCATGTCCAAAAATTTTAGGACGGAACAAAAGGTGGAATAGTTCAAAAAGTGTTTATAGAAAAGTTCGTTTTAACGAACGGCAACATTAACGACTGTTTATTCTTTCTTTAATTACTTATTGATATAACCTTTATTAGACCTTTATTATTATTTCACAAAGTTTTTGGCGAAAACAAATTTTTTTTTCACTTCTTGGGCTAGTAAAGATGGATCAAAAAACGCTACGTGTTGGTAAGGCTCTCGTCTGAAAACAAAGCAAGACAAGCGATAAATTATTCGACAAAAACAAGAAATATACTGACCTTCATAATAGACGTACGTGGTTTTTGCTCTTTGCATCGGTTGTTCGGTCAGCGTAAAATTTTAGCACGTGACTGGATTCCCAAATGGTAATGGAGGTAGATGAGGTGATTTGATGTGGTACAAAATAATCGGCTAAAAATAAAAGATTGACAGATTCGGTTAATGATTTAGCCGAAACCTGGGACAAGGCGGTCGGGGGATTTATTAGGAGTTAGGAGGAGTTCACGGTCAATCAAATTTTTATAAAAATAAATAAATCAGGCGGAGTTCACGAATATCGAAATTATTGTGGGGGAGAGATGTTTCCGACCTAGGCAACTGCATTTGAAATTAGATATAGATAAAGTGACGTTAACAGATCTTATTTCTCAAGTCACGTGATTTCACGTAAAAAATTTTCGAGAAACAAAGTTATTGGATTAGTGGATAATAAATGACGGCAGAGGTCGAGTTTAGTTTTGGGCTTATTTTCATTGTCTAACACGCGTTAACGTATACACATGCAACACCATTCTGGGATTAGACTCATAGGATTCACTGCTAACATTTTTGATATTAGGCTGGCGGGTTGAAATAGTTAGTAGTTGTTTTGTATTATTGTTGTTATTAGTGATGTATTTTTTTACATCTATGTTGTGGCGGCAATTTCCGCAATACTAATAAAGGTTAAATTTAAAAAAAAATAAATAAATAAAATAAAATAAATTTAAAATTATTTAACTCCATATTGTATCAGCAACAATACTTTTATTGGAGGTATTCTATCGCAAGTCAAGTTTGGATGATAAGCCAAAATATAAGCATCATATTAAACTTGAATGCCCATAGCGCTAAAGCGCATTTTTAACTACGATTGGGAACCTGCTAAACGTATGCAACCCGATATACGAGGTGAAAATTAATAACTAAATTGCGCCTCTTTTCTCCGATTTTTTTTCTAATTTAGTAGAAGCGTTTTGTTTTAAAACACGAGTTTGACGTAGACTTCATAAATGTGGGCTCGATTTTCGAACTCGCATTATGCAAGATCTATTTTGAACTCATATTTATGTAAGTTGATTCCGAACATTTTCGAAATTAAGACTTGGTTTTTTTAATAATCTTATTGTCTTTTCTATTATTTTTTAGTTTCATTTTACACTTTTCACATAATTTATGGACATGATACCAATTATAATGACAACCATTTATAGAACAGCTTTTATTAATTAAATCGTAGTGCCATTTAATAGTTGTTGAAAGAATATTACATTGATCTCATTTGTTTTACATAATAAGAATGACAATTTGTATACTGTAATAATTTTTTATTTTTATTTTTATTAAGCAATGTACTGTAGATACTGTAGATTGTATTAATTAATAATAATACTGTACACACATCATCTAACTACGCATGGTGTTCATGATTATAAAAAGATAAATATTATTATTCTAAATAAATAAAAAAATTATTTATTTGCTTGTCAAATAAAAGTAAACTTTGATAAAATGCTTACAAAGCAAATACTCCCACCTGAAATTGTTGGTATTATATTATTTTTTTTAAAACCAAGATTTCTTTTAATTGACTTTTTGTAAATCGTATTTAATTTGGAAAAAGACATTATTAGAAAAATAAAAGTTTCAGACGAAAAATCTATCAAATTAATTGAAGTCTACGCAAGTCTATTTAATGAGAATGTGAAAAGAACATTATGTAAATTAATTAATAATAAAGGTACGTCAGGCGCAGTATTTGTTTTTGGTTCGTGGCGCAGCCAGCAGATTGTGGCGCAACAAAAATCATAAAGAGAAATCACAAAAATTTTTCTTTCACGAAATCCATTTTGGAAATGATCAACAAAGACGGTAGAATCAATCATTTATATGTAAAGTCAAAATCGGCATTCGTAACCTTTTTTTTCCTAATCCAAGTAAACTTGCGGAGCAGGTGTAATTACATCTACAATATAAGTTTAAAAACTTTATGTCAAAGAAAAAATCCTTTATGATGTTTTTTTAAAAAAATTTGCTGCGCCACGAACCTGGCACAGTGGTTTCACCGAAATGGCGAAACCCGAAATCCTGTTTCATTTTATCGAATGAACATTTCGGCGAAAATTATTTATTCAATTTGGTTTTATACTAAATACATAAAAAAAATGTTTTCTAGAAAATTTTTGAATTAGCTTGTTTTTATTAAATCTCATTGTTTATAATATATTAATACTTACTTTTCGTGAATAAATGTTTTCAGAAAATAAAGTTATTTATTTATTTCTTAAACAATTAATATCAGTTACTTGAATGTTAAAGTGATAATATCCTGAAAAAAAAAAAAATCTCTAAAACTAATTTAATTTTTATTTTCATTGCGCGATGAATACTTTTTATTAAAATGTTAATTGCTACCATTTTCGGCGAAACAAAATGGACGATTATTCGGTGAAATGGATTTCGCCGAAATGTAACGTAACCCTTGGCAAAAATGTGGCACACTTTTTGATTGGGAATTCAAATGGTCTATCATATTACAATGGTCAATAGTTCCTATAATTAATCATTACGTCATTGGCAAAAGTGTGGCACATTTTTGTTTACAACTATATTAGTGAAAATTGCATTATACAAAATTTATTTTTAAACATTTATTTCGGGTATGCGCTCGGTTAGAGAATTTCATCAGAATTTACGTAAGCTAAGACCTCGGAAAATATACTGTATATAAATAAGATGGATTCCATACATTAACACTATCGATATTTTGACTTTAACGTACCTCATCATTCAAATTTCTTGCAAAAGATCGATTTTTTCACAATAATATATTTATATTATCGAGCTTAAAATTTATAACATTCGTAATCTATTTAAGGTTCACTATTAAATTTGCAATTTTTTTTTAATTTGAATAAATTTTAAATTTTTTATCTTAATAAATATGTCATGGAAAGAAATTGATAAAGTTGTTAATCCACATTATGCAAAGAAACCTGATCTTGCAAAATTAATTAATGATGGAGAAGTAAAAGAAGAGAACTTAGATCATCATGCAATGCATGATCTTGCAAAAATATATTCTAATGAAAAAGCCATTTATTGGAATGAAAAAGCAGCAGAAAATGAAAATATATGTGCAATACTTACTTTAGCTGAATGGTATAAAAATGGAATAAAAACAGAAAAGAATTTAGAAAAAGCCTTTTATTGGTATCAAAAAGCAGCTGAAAATGGTTATAATTGCGCAATGTTTAATTTGGCAATATGTTATTACAATGGAGAAGGAACGGAGAAAAACTTAGAAATGGCCTTTTATTGGAATCAAAAAGCAGCAGAAAATGGTAATGATAATGCAATGTCTAATTTGGCATTTTGTTATTACAATGGAGAAGGAACAGAGAAGAACTTAGAAATGGCCTTTTATTGGAATCAAAAAGCAGCAGAAAATGGTAATGATAATGCAATGTCTAATTTGGCAATATGTTATTACAATGGAGAAGGAACGGAGAAAAACTTAGAAATGGCCTTTTATTGGAATCAAAAAGCAGCAGAAAATGGTAATGATAATGCCATGTCTAATTTGGCATTTTGTTATTACAATGGAGAAGGAACGGAGAAGAACTTAGAAAAGGCCTTTTATTGGAATCAAAAAGCAGCAGAAAATGGCCACACTAATGCGATGTTTAATTTAGCTGGATATTATTACAATGGAAAAGGAACAGAAAAGAATTTAATAAAAGCCTTTTATTGGTATCAAAAAGCAGCAGAAAATAGTAATAACCATCATGCTATGCATGATTTAGCTGAATGTTATTACAATGGAAAAGGAATAGAAAAGAACTTTGATAAAGCCTTTTATTGGCATCAAAAAGCAGCAGAAAATGGTAATAAATGTGCAATGAATCATTTAGCCCATTATTATAATAATGGAGAAGGAACAGAAAAGAATTTAGAAAAAGCCTTTTATTGGTGTCAAAAAGCATTTGAAAATGGTAATAATGATGTAATATTTAATTTGGCTGAATTTTATTTCAACGGAAAAAGAACAAAAGAGAATTTTGAAAAAGCCTTTTATTGGTGTCAAAAAGCAGCAAAAAATGGTCACATTGGTGCAATGAATCATTTGGCTATGTGTTATTACAATGGAGAAGGAACAAAAAAGAATTTAGAAAAAGCCTTTTATTGGTATCAAAAAGCAGCTGAAAATGGTAGTATATGTGCAATTAATCATTTAGCTGAATGTTATGAAAATGGAGAAGGAACAGAAAAGAACTTTGATAAAGCATTTGACTGGTATCAAAAAGCAGCTGAAAATGGTGATAAATGTGCAATGAATCATTTAGCCAAATATTATGAAAATGGGAAAGGATCAGAAAAGAATTTAAAAAAAGCTTTTGATTGGTATCAAAAAGCAGCAGAAAATGATCATATTGATGCAATGAATCATTTGGCTATATGTTATTATAATGGAAAAGGAACAGAAAAGAATTTAGAAAGAGCCTTTTATTGGTGTCAAAAAGCAGCAGAAAATGGTCACATTGATGCAATGAGTTATTTGGCTATATGTTATTACAATGGAGAAGGAACAGAAAAGAATTTAGAAAAAGCTTTTGATTGGTATCAGAAAGCAGCAGAAAATGGTCACACCAATGCAATGTTTAATTTAGCTATATATTATTACAATGGAGAAGGAATAAAAAAGAACTTAGAAAAAGCCTTTAATTGGTATCAAAAAGCAGCAGAAAATGGTCATATTGATGCAATGTTTAATTTGGCTATATGCTATTACAGTAAAGAAGAAGCGGAAAAGAATTTTAAAAAAGCCTATCAAAATGCAATTAAAAATAGTTATATTATTAATACATTGTTTAATTATTATAATAAAATAAAAACAAAAAAGAATTTAAAAAAAGCCTTTAACTGGTATCAAAAAGCAGCAGAAAATGATCATATTAATGCAATGTTTAATTTGGCTATATGTTATTACAATGGAAAAGGAACAGAAAAGAGTTTAGAAAAAGCCTTTTATTGGCATCAAAAAGCAGCAGAATATGGTCATACTAATGCAATAAAAATGGCCTTTTATTGGTATCAAAAAGCAGCAGAAAATGGTAATGATAATGCAATGTTTAATTTGGCAATATGTTATAGAAATGGTAAAGTAATAAAAAAGAATTTGGAAAAAGCTTTTTATTGGTGTCAAAAAGCAGCAGAAAACAATAATTATAATGCTATGAATATTTTAGCTATGCATTATTATGGTGGTGAAGGAACAGATAATAACTTAGAAAAAGCCTTTTACTGGATTCAAAAATCAGCTGAAAATGATAATGAGCAAGCGCAATATATTCTTTCATTATTATATTATAATGGTAAAGGAACAGAGAAGAACTTAGAAAAAGCCTTTTATTGGTATAAAAAAACAGCAGAAAATGGACACACTAATGCGATGTTTAATTTGGCTATATGTTATTATAATGGAAAAGGAACAGAAAAGAATTTAGAAAAAGCCTTTTATTGGTGTCAAAAAGCAATTGAAAATGGCCACACTAATGCAATAAAAAAGCTTTTTTATTGGTATCAAAAAGCAGCTGAAAATGGTAATGACAATGCAATATTTAATTTGGCTGTATGTTATTACAATGGAAAAGGAACAGAAAAGAATTTAGAAAAAGCCTTTTATTGGTATCAAAAAGCAGTAGAAAATAGTAATAACCATCATGCTATGCACGATTTAGCTGAATGTTATTACAATGGAAAAGGAATAGAAAAGAACTTTGATAAAGCCTTTTATTGGTATCAAAAAGCAGCTGAAAATGGTAATATATGTGCAATGAATCATTTAGCCTATTGTTATAATAATAGAGAAGGAACAGAAAAGAATTTAGAAAAAGCCTTTTATTGGTGTCAAAAAGCAGTTGAAAATGGTAATGTTGATGCAATATTTAATTTGGCTGTATTTTATCACAATGGAGAAGGAACAGAAAAGAATTTAGATAAAGCCTTTTATTGGAATCAAAAAGCAGTTGAAAATGGTCAGATTAATGCAATGTTTAATTTAGCTATGTGTTACTACAATGGGGAAGGAACAGAAAAGAATTTAGAAAAAGCCTTTTATTGGTGTCAAAAAGCAATTGAAAATGGTCACATTGGTGCAATGAATCATTTGGCTATATATTATTACAATGGAGAAGGAACAGAAAAGAATTTAGAAAAAGCCTTTTATTGGTATCAAAAAGCAGCAGAAAATGGAGATACTATTGCGATGTTTAATTTGGCTAATATATATTATTACAATGGAAAAGGAGAAAAGAATTTAGAAAAAGCCTTTTATTGGTATCAAAAAGCAGCAGAAAATGGACACACAAATGCGATGTTTAATTTGGCTAGATATTATTACAATGGAGAAGGAACAGAAAAGAATTTAGAAAAATCCTTTTATTGGTGCCAAAAAGCAGTAGAAAATAGTAATAATCATCATTTCATGCATGATTTAGCTGAAAGTTATTACAGAGGAAAAGGAATAGAAAAGAACTTTGATAAAGCCTTTTATTGGCATCAAAAAGCAGCTGAAAATGGTAATGTATGTGCAATGAATCATTTAGCCAGTTGTTATGAAAATGGAGAAGGAACAGAAAAGAATTTAGATAAAGCCTTTTATTGGTGTCAAAAAGCAGCGGAAAATGGTAACGATGATGCAATATTTAAATTGGCCGGATATTATCACAATGGAAAAGGAACAGAAAAGAATTTAGAAAAAGCCTTTTATTGGAATCAAAAAGCAGCGGAAAATGGAAACACTAATGCGATGTATAATTTGGCTAATACATATTATTATGAAGGAAAAGGAACAGAAAAGAATTTAAAAAAAGCCTTTTATTGGTGTCAAAAAACAGTTGAAAATGGTCACATTGGTGCAATGAATCATTTGGCTGTATGTTATCACGGTGGAATAGGAATAGAAATAAATTTTAAAAAAGCCTTTTATTGGTATCAAAAGGCAGCTGAAAATGGTAATATATGTTCAATGTATCATTTAGCTGAGTGGTATAAAAATGGAAAAGGAATAGAAAAGAATTTACAAAAAACCCTTTATTGGTACCAAAAAGCAATTAAAACTGCACAAAATAATTCTAAAGCTAAATATGAGACTTGTATTCATCATGATTTAAGTAGCAAGGTAGAACTAATTAAGTCAATGGAAAGATTTATAATTGAATCAAATGAAGAGGATTATAATGAATGTCATGAATGCAATATGAAAAGAAGACCTTCAAAAAAGAATCAACAAATTTGTATAATTTGTTATCAAGCAAAATTATTATATAGGCAAAGTGGAAATAAAATTATAGACGAATTCATCAAATATACACAAATTAATTTTATTCAAGAATCTAGCAGAATGAAATTTATTTCCTTTGATCGATTTAAAAACATAGAATTTATTAAAGCAGGAGGATTTAGTAAAATTTATAAAGCTACATGGATTGACGGTCCACATAGTTGGAATGAAGAAAAAGAAGATTTTGAATATAAAGATCCTAATATAATAGTTGCTTTAAAACAGCTTAATAACTCTGAAAATATTTCACTCGAAGAGTTAAAAGAGGTAAGCAAATTATTTTATTTAATTTTAACAATAATCTATTTTTTTAATATAATAAGGAAGACTTACATTAATTTTATAATTTCAGCTTTTAATGATTTATATTGCTGATATAGACAATAATTTTATTGATTCTTCACTTTATTTAAATGAATATTATGGAATTACTCAAAATCCCGATACTAAAGATTTTATTATAATTATGAAATATTATAAATTTGATTTAAGAAATTATATAACAAAAAGTAAAGACTTTTATAATATTGAATGGAATAAAAAATTAAAAATACTCAGGTATATTGCCGTAGGACTTAATCATCTTCATAATCAAGGTATTATTCATCGAGATTTGCATAGTGGAAATATTCTTTGTGAAAATGATGATTATGTAGTAATAAGTGATTTAGGAATAAGTAAATCAGCAATGGAATCCACAAATGATAATAAGAGTGTATATGGTATTATTCCATATATGGCTCCAGAGATTTTGCAAAGAAAAGAATATACTATATGTTCGGATATTTACAGTTTTGGTATGATCATGTGGGAACTTATGACAGGTAGATTACCATTTGAGGATCAAACTAACGATGTTGGACTTGTGAGTAAAATATGCTATGATGGCCTTCTCCCTCCAATAACAGCTAATGCACCTAAGGGTTATATTGAACTGATGCAAGAATGCTGGAATTCCGATCCTGATAAAAGACCAGAAGCTGATAATATAAATAATAGGTTATGTATTATGTTAAATGAAGAAGTTAGTAATCCAACAGAAATTATAAAATCGACAGATATTGCACCTATAGATAATCCAAAAAGTAAACAATTAAGCAATGAAATATTTACAAGTTCGAAAGAACTAGGTAATTAACCTGATTTTACTAATTAAAATCGTTTTTTTATAATATTAAACTTAATACTTTTTTCTTAATTATTTAGAGCCACTTTATCCAAAAAAAAGAATGATTGAAAATAATCTAATTAAAGATACTAATTGTGGTATGTTTCGTTAAATTATCTTCGTATAACAAATTAAAGAAGTCAATATTAATTAACTTATTACTTTTTAGGACGTTGTTATATAACGAAAGCAAATGAATTTGACATTGATATTTAAAATGTAAATTTTAAATTAGTAGGCTTATTATTTATTTATTTCAATTTATTTACCTATATTACAAAATTCGTAAATATTATTAGTATAGTACCTCCTCCCTATTACGTAATTGATTGTGAAACATAGATTAGCCTTTTTTTTGAATTTTTACGTATTGTTGAATTATATATATATATTTTCAATCATATAATGTATTGTATATCTTAAATAAATGTAAATGTATTTATTAAATATATATAAAACAGTTCGTGACGTTAACCAATATAAATACCACCGTACAATATCTATATTATCGTACGGCTAATGCAGATCATCGATATTGTACGCAAAGAAACTATCGATATTCAATATTGTACGCAAATAAACTATTGATATCAATATTGTACGATAATGAAGATAATGAAAATATCGGTCAAATAAAATCAGCATGATCCTATAGGGCCGTGCGATAATCTGTTATAAAAATTACTTATTATACTATTATTATAATATTAGTAATTATTTAAAATGCAAAACCAAATTAAACCAAATTCATGATTTATGTAATAGTTCTGTTTATCCAATTATGATTACTAAAAAGTGGTTGTTTAAAAATCACGAGAAGGCAGTAAAAAAAATTGATGACTTTCTTATACCTACATATGATATGATTCATTTATTTAGGATACAAGTTTTTTAAAAAATAAAGATGAACAATTCGAATATTTCATCTCGCAAAATACCGTATTAATTGAAGGCTAATAAAATGAAATGAAATTACGCACCTATTCGTAAATATAAAAAAGCCTTTCATCTAATAAAATTTATATAGTAAAATTAATTTTTTATGAATATAAACAATTCGTTATAATCTTTTTCGATAAATTAAATACAGATTTATACTCATAATAAAAATTTAACATACTTGTTTTAATTCTCATAATCATCTATTAGCGATATATTTATTATGATATTGGATTATTTTATTCCGAAGAACTGAAAAAATTTATGTACTTCAGAAACTTATTTTTACAATCGAGAATTATATTTAAAACATAATCAATTAAAGTAATACGCGGCGTACCATTATAATAATTTTTAAATTTTATTTATGAAAATTAATCAAGTAAATTGAATAATTATTATCTAACGCCATCACAATTTATTAATTTTTTCCCAGCTCCGTGTATTTCTAAAAATATTTTTGTTTCTTTGTCACTATTTCCCTCATGGTATAGGTCTGGGTTGAGACTGTGGATTCCAAGCAATGTGAACAGCCAAGTCTGGAAGAGCTTGGGTAAGGCAAAAATTCTGCTTTGGTAGAAGAAAATGTGCGATAGAAGCTTTGAAAGTGATATGCCCATTTTTGTTGTATTGTCTTTGTTACAAAGTAAAGAGCCGTCAGTGTATATGTTCAGTAATGATTGAGATTGAATAGCAGAACAAATATAGAGTACTAGGTCATTCTTCAACGAGGTTGACGTATCGAGGAGAGAATGAATAAGTGTATAATTAATAGTGAATGAGTTTATTTTATTTTATTACTAGAAGAGTAGTATAACCAAAACTATTACAAATAAAAGCAAAACAACATTCACATGATTGATAACTAAATACGTGTATAGAATTTTGGAAATTCATCCCCTACGGGACCTCACCCTTGGATGAGTGGAAGTAGTCATTTTTTGGTGATCGACTGATCGTTAAATTACATCACGTGACTTTACGTAATGTGCATATAAAAAACAGGTTTTTGGAAAAAAAGGTTTTCTTTTCTTTCAGAAGGGTTATGCTTTTTCATTTCAGAAAGTTATGTCTTCATTTCTTTCAGTATATTATATTCTTTTATGTTTTTCGCCATAGTGGTGAGTTTATGTTACTGATAGCGGTTAGTATAACACTATAATTATATCTTGTATAATGTAATGCTTAATCAAAAAGTTCGTCGATTTACAAAAAATTGAGCGTAATAATAATCAGTTTATTTTATTTACCAGATAGTAAAGCAACAGAACTATATAATAAAAGGGGCCTTGTTGGAACATGGACATTTGCGCGCATGCTCCTGATAGCGGTTGGTATCAATCTTGGTGTACTATAAAGTGGTGCAGGAGTGTAAAATTCGTCGATAACAAAAAATTGGGCGTAATAATAATCAGTTTATTTTACTTACCAGATAGTAAGGCGTCAGAATTATATATTGGAAGGGATCTTATTGGATCATGGACGTTTGCGCGAATGCTCCTGACAGCGGTTGGTATCGATCTTGGTGTGTAAAGTAGCGCAGGAGTGTAAAAATTCGTCGATTACATAAAATTGGGCGTAATAATAATCATTTTTATTTATTTATCAGATTGAAAGGCGTCAGGATTATATATCTTAAGGGGTATTGTTGGTCATGGACGTTTGCGCGCTTCTGACAGCGATCTTAGTATATATTCAGGTGCGAAAAATTCGTTGATACATAAAATTGTGTTTAATCAGTTTTTTTAGATAGAAAAGCGTCAAGAAAAGGTCTTGTTGGGTCATGGACATTTGCGCGCAGGCCCTTGATAGCGGTTTGTATCGAACTATCGAACTTGGGTGTATAAAGTAGCGCAAAAACGTCGATTACGGTACGGAAAAGTCTGTCTAACAATAATCAGTCTTTTTTGTTAACTAGATATAAAAATGTCATGATTATATAACGGAAGAACTCTTGATGGTAAAGATATTGGTTCTTTATATAATCATATTAGCTTTTATATAGGCAAATTTTAGATTTATATATTTTTTACTACTTTGACAATAGTTCACCTTTCAGTTTTTTTTCTGTAAAAAAAAAAATTTATTGAAGGTCGGCCATATTGATCAATAGTCTGTTCTTGTTGAAGCTTGTTGAAATAGAGATTAACAAACTTCTTTTATGATAGAAATTATTAAGAATGTTTATGAAATGTTTCTATAAAGTTTTGAGAATAATTTCTTATTCTTCTTAGTAACATTAATTTTTTTGATTTATTATTTTTTTTTTTATTAATAGTCATAAAATTGTGTTGCAGTGTATTAATCTTTTTACAAGAGAAATTATAGGATTTCATAATTCAAATCATTAAAAAAATTTAAGACTTAGAATTATCATCCAAAAAAGAGTTCGGGCATAGATAGATATATAGTAGGTATAATTACTGTAATTCATTTAATGACATTTTAAATATCGAATCTAAATTTATTATATTATTAAAATTATTAAAATAATTCGCAGCTCTCGTTAAGATTTATTACTTTATTTAAAAAATATTCAGAACTTTCTGATAGAATGCTTCTTTCAAACAAAATAACACGACTTCTAATGCAATAAATAGTCTGCTCACGTGAAAACCAATTTATCGAAATTAGCGTTTCATTAATATAATTGAAAATTTTAGAACGTTGTATCTAGCGACCCTGTGATACGATTTCGAAATTTAAGTCGTGATTCGAAATCTCCTTCTTGAAAATATCACTTGAGATGAGTCATCTTTAATAGCAGTAAAGACATATCAATTTGAATTTTTCGAAAAAATAACTTAATAAATTTAACAGAAAAAAAATCAATCGCTCATATCCTTGGCTCTATTAAAGATGAAAACTTCTAACTCATCTCATGTGATACAACCAGGAAAGAAGTGTCGAATCAAAGTATAAATCTGATATTGAATCACAGGTTCGCAGGATATTATATCGTTCTAAAGTTTTTCTATATAAATACTACTGTATTAAATAAACACTAATTAGTTTCGGCAAATGGCTTTCACGTAATTAATTAATTATCTGATAACGAAACTGAAATTTTTTTTTTTTTTTAATAATTTTACCCAAATTGCAATAATTACTTTCGGATGTATCCTATTTACTATTAATTATTTTTTTAACATTACATTGGTCACAAATTTCTTCATTTTATATTTTCTGAAAATAAATAAGACCAATGATTTTATAAGCGATAATAAATAATGCTGTATTCATTTGAAAGTAAAAATAATTTATTATTTTATTAAAAACATTTGACCTCTTATTATTAAACGACTCGATGCTATAAGTTATTGTTTAATTAGACATGTACTGTTAAAAAAAACGTGTATATACTGTATAAACGGATCATAAAATCCATTGGAATTAGCGAATTTTCTTGATAAAAATATAAAATTATTATGAACATAAACTTAAAACGCGCGTTATAAATCTTGTCATTTATATATGTAAAAATTTATCATACATTTCGAGAATACTATAAATTTAATTCGAAAATTTAACGTCTGAATTATTATTATCCCCGTTTTCAAGATTAAAGATCACGCGACAAAATGTGCACAGCACAAAAATTGGTTTCCACTATTTAATACAACTCACATGACACAGCTCTACTTTCTATTTAAATTGTCCAGTTACACACGAATATAACCGACTTAGACTAAATAAAATATAATTACATTATTTCAAGTATATAAGAGTTAAATTTCGTCATATTTAAATCATAAAAATAAAATTATTTGTAATAAAATTATTATAAAATATACATTCTTTTATTTTTGTATTTCGTTTTTTGTTTTTTAAAATATTTTTTCATTAAAAATGGATCATAGTCTTCTTCATGCGATGAATATATTTCTGGCTCAAGAATTAGAAGACGAGGCAGATTTATCTATTTTCGTGCTCAACAATTGTTTTAAGATCTTTAATATACTTATTTATTTTTCTTAAGAATGGTTCTTAATTATATTAAAATGATACCAAAGAACGCATCGAATCAATCCCCATCTCGTCCCTTACACATTTCATCCGAGAACAATTTCAGAAGAGAAAAAATATTTAATTCTTCAAGTTATTTTACAATTCGATTCGGAAAGGTGTAAAATTCGGAAGGTGTAAAGAGTTATACTGTTATGGGGTTGTTTTTCCGTCACCACAAATACCACTACCACAACAAACATCATCATCACCACAACTATGTCCACGATCACCACAACCACTTCCATCTCAATCACCCACGATCACAACTATAGCTCGCGTGGATTCTTTGCTATTGATATGCATAATCAAATTAATATTTTAAGAAATTAACTAAATAGTATAGAAAGTACCGGGAAGAATGATTATAGAATAAATAATTTAACCTCAATATACATCGGGAGAGCGCACACATGATCGACTGTTTACATTTGTTATCTCATTTAAAACCACTAATCTAGTTATAATCTGCATGGAAAAGCGGATTATATAACACTGATTAACTTTTTTTACATTAGATCGAATACAATCGACCCATTTCAGTATACGATCATCATAATTTGGTAAATGAATTGAAAAAACTTTATTTAAACAGAATTTTTTGCATATTTTTTTTTCTCATTCGAGCACTCGAGCACAATGACAACAATTTTTAATCGTAAAAAAAATGAGGGACAATCAACAAATTCAGTTATGGACATGCAATCCTCATCTCAAGATGATACCAGTGAAAGTACATCAAAGTCAAAAGAAAATCTTTTAAAACCAAGTATAATAATGAAAGGATTATCTGATATTGCTCAAAATTTTGATAATTTTGCACCCGTTATTAGTAAAATTTGTAAATTAGGAGAACAAGTTATAGAATTATATGAAAAAGCTCAACATAATAAAAAATTATGTGGTTTACTTTTAAAAAGATGTAATTGTGCAGTTGCTTCAGTAAAAGATCTGGATATAAGAAGAACCGAATATAAAGAATTTTTTTTTAAAAAAGGAAATTTAGAATTGTTAATAGCTTTTAGTAAGTGTATAGAAAAAAGTAAAGAATTTATTTCACGTGTTAGTAAAATACATAAACTTATGAAATATTTACTCGCTGGTAGCATTGAAGATGATCTTAAAGAACTTGTGAATGAATTTGATGGATATATGTTGAGTTTAAATTTTTCTTTTACTATTCAAACTAGAGATGATTCAATAATAATAAAAGATTACGTGATTCAAATTCATGAATTATTATCAAATGTTTATAACATCCCTAATGATAAACAAAAACAACAAAATTTTTATAGCGAAGTGGATTTAGTAATTAGGGAACACAGGAAATTTCTAATTCAGAACGAAAAACCAAATTCAGATGAACTTATAACAATCGTAGAAGAAAATGAACCGTTACTTAATGGTAACGATTACCAAAAAACTGATCATCATTCTTCAGAAAAAATTGAAAAACGTATATCATTCAAAGATTCTACTGATGTTTCATTTAAAGAATTTTCAAATATTTCTTCTTCCAATAATGTTGATACTCAAATTGAAGTAAGAAGGCAAGTTAACATTCTTAAGATATTAAAAAATTCGGATCATATTATAAGATTTTTTGGTGTCGCTCAAGAAAATTCCAAATTTTACTTGGTTACTGAATGGATGGATTATGGAAATTTATATGAATACTATACAAAGTTTAGAGATAATATGAATTGGAGAACCAAAATTAGATTTTCTTTGGATATTTGTCGTGGAGTTATGTACCTTCATGATTGCGAGGTTAGTACAATTAAATTTAGTTTTTTTTTTAAAAAAAAAATTGAAGTTTATTAAAATAATTTCTTTTCCAAAAAAAAAAAATTAATTAGATCCTTCATCATGACATTCGATCAGCAAATATTTTAGTAAACAAAGATCGCAAAGTTAGAATAGCAAATTTTGGTTTAAGCAGAAAATTTTCTGATGCTACTAGGAGTGTTGCACAAGATTCAGAAAATGTAAGATATATGGCTCCAGAAAAATTATTATTAAGTAAAAATGAGAAAAGAAAGTATGATTCTAAATGTGAAATTTACAGGTAAATAGATTTTTATATGATGTCTGTTTATTTTTTTGTTTTACTTACGTCATGTTATTTATTTATAACATTAATAGCGTTGGAATGTTATTGCGGGAAATTGCTGAATTGAAAAAACCTCATTCTGTTCTTGATAAATTAGAACTACATGATATTGTTATTGGTATTAGAAAGCGTATTCAAGATAAACATTATGAACCATTTTCGGATGATGTACCTCTTGATTGGCAACTTACAGTATCTAAAGGTGAATGTTAATATATTAAAATAAAATTTTTTTATCATCAGATTTTTAACCTCTTTCTCATTTTTAGCCATTGATTATGAACCAAGATGGCGTCCTAATATGTCTGATATTTGTCGTGATTTTTATAAATTAAGTGAAAATTATTCAAAGTCTAAACCTTCTTTGATTAACATTAGTATTCTTCCTGTCAATGATGCAATTAAAGAACACAAGTTAAATAATGGAGATAAACAACTAGCATGGAATAGTTTCAAATTTTATTCAATAATCAATGCTGAAGCAAAATATTGGGTAGGATATTATCTTTTTCATCATGGTAAAGATATTCCCGAATTACGATCACTTAATGAGGAAGAAAGAATTAAAATTGCTATCGATATATTTAAGGAAACTGCTGACAAAGGAAATCCTTCTGCTCAATTAAGATATGGAATGCATTTGTGGAAAAATGAAAGTTATATCGAGGCTTTAAAATATTTAGAAATGTCAGCTAGTGCAGAAGATGCTAATGCTATGTATATTGTTGGAAAAGCTTATTGGAAAGGTGGTAATGGTATTGAGCAAGATAAAGAGAAAGGTTCCAAATACTTAAAACATGCTGCTTTGAAAGATAATGCTAAAGCTAGAGAAATGTGTATCGAAAATAATATAAGTTATTTACAAGTGTAATCAAATTACGTCATATCATCATGCATTAGCAGCATTAGCAGCATTAGTATTGGATATATATATATATATATAGCTGATCCATTAGCATTACTAGCTATTGAGATTGTGAATAACACAATCAATGAAATAATTTAGCAATAACTTAAGGATAGGATAGAATTATAAATATCACCCAAGTCGAAGGGATTGTTTCGACAGAATCATCAGTTCACTTCAATATAAAATAAAATCGGGTTAGCGAAATAGAAAACTCTTACCAATTTTTAAAAATAACTCACGAATCTTTTTTAATAAATTAATAAATTAAAAGGTGAATTAAATTGATCACTTAACTTCTTTTAAATAAATTCTTTGATTTAATAGTAATAGCTAGGAGAGGTGTGGCGCCAGTATTCAATTTCGCGTGTCTCGACCTATCTTATAAATGCTACTAATGCTGTTGATATTACTGTTCAAAGCGTCTTTATTTACTCAGCCAAAGTAAACCAGGTTCTACGCGGCGAAATTGTTGAATTTTGAATTTTATACGCACTTATCTGCGTTTACATAAAGGCCTCTCCTATTACTATTACTTTGGCTGAATAAATAAAGGCGTTTCGACCAGTAATATCAACAACATCAATAGCATCAGTAGCATTTGTGAGATAGGTCAAAACTCGAAATACGTGTAATTGAACGCTGGCGTTTTTTTTATGATAACAACGAATTGTAGTGAATTGGTCTAAATTCATGTGATAATAAATAACAGCCGATAAAATTATAATTGTGGACGTCAGTCATAACACAAGCACTAAATTGATAAAGTCGTTGAGAAGTGTGAAAAAAAAAAACTAAACGCTCGCACACAACAAAGTATGGAATGCTTTCTGGTTGCGTTAAATGAAATTATTATAAATTAAATGTTTATTATTTGAATATATATTTTGTCGCCCGGTATAAAATATAGTAGAATATTGATAAAAAATATACAAGATAACCGAAAAAATTATATCTGTAAAATATCTTAATAAATATATACATAAAAGAAGTTTCTGCATTGATAAATAAATAAATTTCTGCATTTTTAAGCAATTAAACAAAAATAAAGTCTATGACAGTCATTTTTTCGACATGACTAGGGTACTAAGTGTCACTAAAAGTCTTTTTAAAGTCAGTTTGATCATTATTTATATTATTTTATTCTTGAACTAATCTTTTACGAATTAAACGTTTGTTGTTTCTACTAGCCGGTCTAGCGAAAACTTGAGTCCAATATTTTCCACCGCCAAATCCAACTCCAAAGTCAATGAAGTTCTTATTAAGAATATTTTCTCGATGTAAGTTAGATCCCATAAATCTGTTTTAGGTTAAAATGCGATTAAAATTTAGATATAAATTAATATGTCATCAACGTTTATAATACTTACATTTGCATGACACGTGCTTCTTCATTCGTACCTAATCCTTCAGCGATATTTTCTCCGACACTAATATGGCTATAACCTTCTGCTTTAACACGTACTCCTATTGAACCACGAGGATCATCGTGGGTAAATTTATTAGTTTTAACCATGTAGTCAGTATGCTTTTGAGCTGCCGACATCAATTTACTATAAGAAAAAAATAAATTAATCTTCGTGAAATTTCTTAATACGACGTGCTAAGATATTTACTTGTTTAAATAAAGTGGAGAAACTCCAACTTTTTTACGTTCATCGTTGACCAATTTAAGCATAAGTTTTGGGTTAAAGGCAGTAACCAACGTAGTAGTAGTTAAAATAAAGAAAACAAAAATTAATTTGATCGCTACCATTTTTTAGAGTTTGTAATTTATTCTGATATTTAAAAAATTTATAGCTTTCAATTTTGTAAAAATTTTCGTAGATTTTATATATTGTTGACATGCACATATCAGCTAACTCTTTGAGGTCAAATTTTGTCGAAAATTTTCGTAACTTATTATAAATTGATGGCATGAATACATCAGCTAACTTTTATAACCAATTTTAGTTGAAAATTTTCGTGGCTTTTTATATATTGATGGCATGATAACTCATTGTAACCAAAGTTGATAAGTTTAACAATATTTAAGTACGAAAAATTCATTAAAACATTCCTTAGAAATTTATTAATCTAAAAGAAAGTTCGAATTTTATTAATTTTATTGTAAAAATTTAATCGTAAGTTATTAATTTGTTTGTTAAATGATTAATTAAATAAAAGAGTATTATTTTAGATTGTTATATAAATAGAACAAGTAATAGGGGAGATAATACACTGAAATATGTATAAAAAGTTTATTTTTTTTAGGGATTTTCATGATTTCTTTTTTTTTTGGCTGGTTTGTATGATATGTATATTTCTGGGAATGTGTTTAGCCGATCGGTTCCTACCTGCATTAATCTGATAAATTTGTTTTCCGAATTAAGGTAAAATCAATGAGAAATAAATATTTTTATATTTCTATATTTAATCCACTTAATTTTAGACTGCCAGAAGTTTCTCTGACATACATGATCACCTAAAAGTTAACCAATTAATGAGCTTAGGAACAATTCAATTTCAATGAGTACCATAAAATGACTAATTAAATCATTTTACGATTGTTATGAGGACCCACAAATATATATATATAAGGGTCAGGTGGCGAAAAATTTTTTTACTATGAGCTGTGCGCAGAGACTTTTTATATGGGTAGTACGCATATTAATTGACACCTGATATTGAAAATCCTGCAAAAATACGCAAATAAAATTTCAGAACATTAAATTATAAATTATTTTATCATGACTTTTATATTATTACAAAACCAAATACTAATGTGAAAAAATAGAATTTATTTTAATTTACCATCTTTTCAATAATATTTTTCTAAAATTTCACTTTTTAACCCTTAGAAATTTCTTTCAATTAATACTAAATATGTATTACAATGCGGGTAACGTACAGTAAATATATTATATATATATAAGATTAGTCCAAAAATACGCAAATTAATTTTTTACAAATACGCAATCTTGATGACCTAACTATGGATGAAAAATTCTTAAATTGTACGCAAATCAGTCTAATTCTACTATGATGGCGACGCATCTGTGTACCCTACCCCTGTATGTAAATTTCTGGGTCCTATGTTACGCCATAATGGGTGGGAATAATTTTTTTTTTTTTTTACAATGACAAACGCATATTTATTGATTAAAAAGGGCCCATGTTAGTATTTCGCGCACTAGTACAAACATAGGCAGTAGAATAACCTCAATATACCCATTGAAAATAAAGCAATCTAAAACTGCTCATTCTCTCCATGTGAAGGCCACTACCGTCCCCGATCAACACCTTTAACCCCTACACCAACCTATCTATAAACTATCTACATACATGGGCATATCTCATTATTCTACATTAGCAAAGAAAAAAAAAAACCTAATCTACTTTTTGTTTTGACCCTTTTTCTTCTTTTTACGGCCCATCCTGCTTCCAGGCTTCCCGGCCCAGGGTTAATGGGTGGGAATAATTAAACCGTATTGTCCGTAGTCTTCTTTATATAGTTTCATGTCGAATTTAATATGATAACAGAAAAGTTTGTCTAGCGTAAATATTATATTAAAAACCTTTAGAAATTAATAATTTGTTTACTCTTTCTTCTATCTTTACTTGAATACATCCTGGGCCAATGGCCAAATACTATATTCATTACTACTAGTTATATCTAGGATAACGCGACAGGTTAGAAAATGAAAATTAACATGTAAATACAGTAAATATAATCCAAATATTATCATTAAAGTGATTATAATAAAGCCGCTTGGTGAGAATTAAAAAAGAACGATAGATATTATTATGAACCGTTGATATCATTCAAAAATTGTTATAGAAATTTCTTAAAGAAATAAATGTTATAAATTTATAAAATTCCAATAAACAATTATTATACAAATCTATTGGTTAAAATTCGGATGTATTTGCTCCTCTGTTAATTAAAATTGTCAATAGTAACGACGATATTGCACAGTTTCTATCTTGTTAGGCCTTTTACGGAAATCTTGTAACAAAATTTATTTTTATTTAGCGCGGAATCAAAAAAAAAATAGCTATTACAGAAAATTTACATATTAATTCTATAAATTTGGCATGGTGGTTACATCGCCAACGTTTATTAAATAAGACGAAAGCTGCGGGATGTCCGCAGCTAAAATTATGGGCGCAGGGAATATATAAACCTAGATAAATTCGGTATGAAAATTTGATATGGATGATGTTGCGACGTAGCCGCGTATTTCGATCGCGGACCGCGGCGATTTTAGTTAAAAGGAGTTGATGTAAGCGAGGGAATTTTGGAATTAGTGATTGGGGAAAATACGTAAGTTAGGTAATTACTAATTACGTATCGAATGTTAGGTACTCTTTTCAGTGTGTCCCCACTGTGGTTAAGTAACTGTGCATACTTAATCACGTGATATTTTTAATACTAAAGCACTACCCGTCAAATTATCCGGTCGAAAACGTAGTAAAAATTCTTGTCGAGAGAAATACTGTAAGGCTGTCTAAGACTCATCAAAATCAGACTCATTAATCAAATATCATAATATCATGAATAATAATCTTCAAATTTTTCTTTTTCAAAAAAGATTTCTTTTCAAACCATACTATTTTAATTTATAAAAACAAATACTGATAAATCGTGAACAACAAAAAAATAACGAGTTCAGCTGAGACCTTAAATTTGTGGCCTTTAAAATCGTTGTTATTTTTTTTCTTTACATTCTTTCCAGGTTGACAAATATGCACCATTGAAAGAAGTGAGTTGGTCATGTAAATTATTCTTTTTTTCTCAAAAGACATTAATTCTTTCGTAGAAATTTCTTTAATAAACTTTCGTATTGGAGTATTACCTCCTTGTATATTTAAATTAATGATTGGAAAGAAATTGAAGTTTAACTTACTTATTAATTGCAAGCATTTGATAAGTTTGTATCGGTGGTGTAATAAAGGGTTAACGTCATTAGGCAAAGATGGGTGCCAAGTTTCATGTTAAAGCCATTGATTTCGATGAGCGATGATGTATAAAATTAGTACATTAATGATATTAAATTGAGCTTTAATTTGTTTATGAAAAAGATTATTAATATAAAAAAAAAGGAATTAAAAATAATGTTGTCTGGAGTATGCAAACACAATTTATATAATCGTTTTTTCCTTGTGGAAATTGAGAAATTTAGGGTTTATTTAAACGGGAGCCATGATCGTTTGGGTTTGTTTGTAGATAAGAATGATATGTTGCATGACGCATTCTAGTTTAGGTGTATTATCAAATAATGAGAGTACATGCATTAATTTAAACGCCTAAAACTTTTTCCGCATCAAGAATTGTTGAAAGTTTAGATTTGTTATATTTTTGCAGGATTAATTCATTAATAATTTGTAACATATTTTCATGACATATAGGAAAAATTCTCCCGAAAGAATTGGGCCATGTGACGTAATATCTACTTTTCGCACATACGCAATTTTTACAACAAAACCGAAACGGTATAATTTCTTCAAGTATGTTAGAATAGAAAGTTATTGGACGAAAAAAATAGTATAAACCATCATACAGTATATTATGGGATAGAACCGATTTGTATTTATTTAAAAATTGGCTACGCTTTTGTATTGATTTAATGCTAACCGCAGTTAATTTTCTATTAATAAACCGTTCCCGAAAGTTCTAACATCTAATTTATCACACAGCTTTTCATAAATTAATGATTTGCTCCGATCATAATGCTAGAATGGAACGAAAATGGAAATTTGGAAGTGGTAGCCAAAGACACGTGAATCAATTTAAATATTCCATTTTTGGTGATTTATCATATTAAAGATCTCGGACCTACTGCGAATCAGGTGGCCCCTGATTTTTTCGTCTTGTGCAAATATAAGCAAGAATAATAAAATTTCAAAACCTACCATTATTTGCATCATTGATATTTACAATCAAACAAACTTGTATATTCCGCAAAGTAATAATAAGGTAAGTGATTTGTTGTTTGGTTAGCTTCTTGAAGTATGTCATCACTGTTAATCGATTTCCCGCCTCCTATAGATGTTCTAAAGTACAATAGACAAAAGTAAATTCCCGTGATAAACTTCACGTGAATCATCAGCGCAGTACAAATGGCCGTAAAATTTATGTGCCAAATCCTTAATATTGTAATACCTAAGCCCGTAATAAATTACGTTGCTTAAACAAAATAATATTTTATTAATAATATAAATAAATACAATAATATGCTTGGTTTAACAGTACTAAATATATCCTAAATCTAAAAATACTTTCTACAAGAAACATCCTGTCGCCTCTTATGTCTATTGAGATCAAAATCTGAAAATTTTAGATTTTCCACATCTTATGCTCAATCGAACTGCACACTTCAGTACTTACCATTTTTCATGTTTTTTGAAATTTTGGATTTTTCCTTCGTTTTTGATCAAATCTCCTAAAAATAATTATCCTAATTATAGTTCTTTTTCAAAATGAATTACAAATTCAAATAACATGCTTTCTAGTTTAACGTCATCTGACGTTATATTTGTAACGTCATACAATTTTAAAATACTAAAAATTTACACTAATTTTAAATATAATACTGCGCCTCATAATTAATAAATTTACTATCATAGGTATATTACGGCATTACAATATTTATCGCAAAAATCGTACTTGTGATTACGGATTTGATATTATGAAATTAAGTATAGCGGTAAGTTTGAATCAGAAATATTGCATTACTTATTTTATTATCTCATTGCTAATCTCCCTGGTTTATTCTGTAGATTCGAAATTACTTAATCTCTCATGCTGAACTTGGCTAAAATAGAAACTTTTTATATTGAACTGTGCGGATGAGAAATGTTGTTAGTTAAATAACAATAGTAACAGAAATAAATTAGTTACAGATATTTTCCGTAAATTTGAGAAAGAAAAGAAATAGCTTGATGCTGAGACTCGTATTTAATGGCCTAGGTCACCACCCTCTTCGATAGCATCATATTATTTTATATATTTTATATCATTTTTTTATGAAACTATTAATTAAGTTTGCACATATCAGGCTAGTCAATAGTCGTAAAAAAAGGTGTGACTAGGCGCAGATCACTATATCACGGGAAATCACTGGATTTGTCTCATCAATTAAAAAATCGAACAAGAGCACAATGAAAGCATTAGGAAGGTAAAGCGGGGAGAGATCATCATCAATCTCTAGTTCTGAAGTAACAACAAGTATACGATCAAGTTCCTCTTTAGAGAGACCTGAACGATTACTCAAGGAAATACCTATTGAGCGATCACCCATCATTTAAAACCATCACTCTGGAGATTTTCCTGTTACATCAAGACATCTGTCAAAACACCTGTGATCTCTAGGCTTGTAACACCTGCTCTCCCCTCTTTTTCATGAAGTGCGAATGTTATTAGTGTCACTATTAATAATAATTACGTTGACGCTTCAGATGAGCAAGAGGATTAGGATGTTTTTATTAATGAAGGAATAGCTTAGCAAATTTTAGACAATTTATTATTTTTTTATGGCTGTAAGTTCGTATAATATAAGCACAGCATATTAGAAAAAGCAAATGTAATATTCATTAATGTCAGTTGTATAATAAAAAATAAATCTTCTCGTAGTAGACAAAGTCTATCGGCTTTCCATTAGGCGTACACAAGTTAAAAAAGGAGAAAGACCCGATATGGGCAAAACTTTATTTTTATTTTTATGATAAGCGTATAAGTAGTACATAATTCATTGGCAGACAAAATAACCGAAAGAAAAAGAATCATCAACTATTTATTTTTGTATCGAGATTTTTTTTAAATAATATGAAACCAGTTTTTAAAAAAAGTTCGGTAAGTCGAAAGTTCAATATATCATGGGTTCGTTACATCGAGGTAAGACTGTATAGTTTTTTATTAAAGTATAGGTTTTATTAATATACCAAATAATTTTTTTTCTCGTTTATAGTAGAACAAGAAGGTAAAAGAACTTGCAACTTTCAAGTATATTTTTTATGTAAACATTTAATCTTCTAAATGCTTATTTTAATAGAATATCATAGTAGGCCATATGATTTATTAATTATTAATCATTATTAATTTATTTAATTTCAATGTTCCTTTCTTTTAGTTATTCGATATAGCAACACTTCAAAGAGCAGTATTTTAACGAGCAACACTTCAAAAAACAATACTTCCAAAAACAGTGCCTCAAATAGTAAAAGTAGTGGCACTTTACATTTTTCTAAAGGTTTTAAATTATATTATTTTTAAACAATAAATGAATATTATCTAATAATTTTACAAGCCTTTTTTTTTTTAATTTCCAGAGTATTCGGAACATTTAAGATCTCGCATCCCTGTATAATGCTTATTGGATTAATTGAGATTTTTTTTTTTAGATATTATGAACACAAACATTTTAGTAATGTTCAGAGAATTTGTGCTGGAAGATTCGAAGAAATCTATCGTGCAAATTGGAAAAATTCAGAACAATATTTAATTTTGAAATCCTTCTTTAATATTGATAATATTACTAATAATTGTTCATGAGAATAATGAGATATAAATTATGAAATAAATATACTGTATACACTAATCATTAAATTTATATTTCAATGTAATATACAATTTCTAACTTCAATTTCATACTTTACTTGGAACGGTAAATACAACTTTCATATCAATTGAATTTGTGACATGCCATGTTTATATAATGAAAGAATTATTACTTTATTTAAACTACAAAGTAATTATCACAGAGTTTTTAGCGTGTATTATTTTTTAATAGCAATCTAGTATTTGCTTATCAAATTGTCTGACAAAAAAATTGAATTATAATAAATATAGAATAATTTCCTTATGTTGGACGAAAATCATTAGCGATTAGTCAGATTGGAATAGAACAGAAATAAATTGAAGTTCGAATTTCCTTTTATAGTATAATTTTGGCTGGAATTAATGATTTTTTTGACTATATATATTAAGTAAGCTTATTAGAATTACTCGAATATACTCGAACGGATAATTATTTCATGATTTAAAACAACTATTTCTAATACCTTAGGACTATATTAAAATTTTATCTGGTATATAAAGTATACACTTTTCAATTAAAAAAATATTTAGTTGACTTTTATTAGTTATAATCATTATAATAATCGCGATTTTTTAGGAACATTGGAATACTGTGGATGTGGCTTTGGAAATATCCGTAATGTCCGTTAAATACCCGTTAAATGACGTAATTACTAACAAAAACAGTAGGGATTTACCTTATTTCCGCCGCTGTGTGCCGATGAGGTGATTGAGGCGTCATTAGTAATAGATTGAAACAATAGACTTACACCTGTCGTCGTTATACGCCGATGACAAATATAGTGTATAATTAACTATAAGTGTATTAAATGTCCAAATTATTAATGCATTTAATAGGGAGGCGTCAATTATAATACGCGTATAAGCATATTACATTTCTAAAATTATTGATCATTGAAACAATAAATCGGTCAATAGCAGAGGTTACCGTCATACGCCGAAGAGGCGTCAGTTATAAATATGCAGTCAATCTGTTAATGAGCATATTAAATGTCTAAAATTTTTGATCATTTAACATAGCGAAACAGTAGATCGGTCAATAATTAAATGTCTAAAATTATTGATGCATTTAACAAAGCGTATATTTTAACAGATTACAATATTCATAAAAATCTTGACGAAAGATACGAATTTAGGAAAAAAACCATAAGTGAAGATGAATCTCTTAATCCAGATGAAAAAAAAGAGGCAATAAGAATATTAAGTAAACGTTATGACTATGATAAAATTATATCTAATGAAGGAATAAAAAGAATTTGTGATAACTGTAAAAAAGAACGTTTAGCGCTTTCATATTGTGAGCATTGCGTTCGGAATTATTTAAAAAAAAAATTTTCTGATTGGACATCAAATAACAATAAAATTGATAATTTGATAAAGAAATGTCAGATGCAAACCATTGGTCCAAATAAAATAATTGAGTGGATTCCATACAGTGATTTTCAGGATATTAAATATTTCACTAAAGGAGGATTCTCTAATATATATTTAGCAAAATGGATTAATGGACATTTTATAGAATGGAACTCTGATGAAAAACGGTTAAAACGAAATGGAATGGAGAGTGTAATTCTTAAAGATTTAGAAAGTGTAGAAAGTGCTAAGAGAAGTTGGTTTGAAGAGGTATATATTTTAAAAGTACAATTTAATATTGTACAATTACGAAATTAAGCAACTCCACCGGAATTAAGTGCTTAATTTCGGAACTGTACGGTATTTTCTTTCAATTTTGTTAAAGAGAAAAGATAAATTCAAATTTAATTACATTAATAGGCAAAGTCGCACTTAACTATTAGTAATAAATGGGCGGGTATCATTCAATGTTATGGCTTAACTCAAAATCCTTCAAACGGAAATTATATGCTTGTAGTAAGTCAAATGGACATAGATTTAAGAAGTTATTTACTACAAAATCGTAACCTTACATGGAAGGAAAGAATTAAAATTATTGTTGATATAATTGACGCTCTTTTAAGAATTCATAAAGAAAATGCAATCCATAGAGATTTGCATTCAGGAAATATATTACATTTACGAAGTTATAATTGTTGGTATATTAGTGATCTTGGATTTTGTGGACCCGCTGATAAACCATTAGGAAGTATATATGGAAATCTTCCCTATATAGCACCAGAAGTTATAGCTGGTAGAGGATATACCGAAAAATCTGATATTTATAGTGTTGCAATGCTAATGTGGGAAATTTCGTCTGGACAACCACCATTTATTAATTATGAACATAATTATGATCTTGCAATGGATATTGTTGCTGGTAAAAGACCAAAGATTGTGTCAGGAACCCCATTACAATATAAAGAACTAATGGAACGATGTTGGAATGCAAATCCAAAAGAAAGACCTAATATTGATATTCTTTGGAGCGAAATGATGAAGATTAATAAATCATATCATCAAAATAATATTGATCATTCAGATAATTCGCACTTAAGTGTAAATTATAATATAAATTCTATTTCTACGAATCTATCTTGTAGTAAAATTTTTAGTTTTAATAATTTACCCGAGCCAAGAAATGCTACTAAAGGTATAATATTTTATTCATAAAATAATTGTTTTTCTCTAGTAAAATTTATGATATTAATATATGTTTTATGTTTTAAATTACAGATGAACTAGAAGGTACTTCTTTATAAAATTTATAATAATATATTAAATATTAAATGTTGACTAATATAATTTTCTTAATTATTTTAAAAGGATATCATAGTATACAAAATGATTTAGGAATTCCAAATACTAACGGTATATATTATACATATACATGAATTTCGATTAAAATATTTCAAATAACGTTAAAATATATTATTATTATTTTTAGATATTATGTACAATAATAAGATCGAACAGAATGATGGTAAGATATAATTGTTGATATAATAGTAGTTATCAATAAAAGCATGACATTATCTTATTTTTTTTTATTAGAAAATGAACCGGAGGATTCAGCTTTGAAATGAATTAAATGATGAAGGTATTTACTTTTTTCAAATTACTAATAAAGTTGAAAATATTATTAATAAATTTATGACACAATGGTTTATTTCAAAAGATTGGAATTATTGAAGGTAATTAGTTAAAATTTAATCATTTTAACTAATAATAAAGTAACTGTCTCATAATTGTATTGCATAAGTTAATCAATATGGACTTAAAAAGTAATTTAATATGCTTTATTATAATCAACTAACTACAAAAGTAGTATCTTTAATTTTATAATTAATATCAAAAGTAATTAGTATTTTTATTTTTATTATAATTAATTTAACTACAAAAGTAATTATTATTTTAGTTCAAGATATTTTATATTTAAAAATCATTTTATTCATTTTATTGATATATTATACTAATTTTACGCCTACTATAAATAATGATAAATTTTTCCTAATGTAAAATTTATCAATAAGTATTTAAATGTTGAAATCTTAATTCTGACCAAATTTATATTTTATAATTCCGACCAGAATTAACGAAGTCACGTGTAGCCATCGGCACAATAGAGTTTCTTTAACCACTAAGTGAATTATGGGAGATGCTCTTATTGTATGAGATGCTTATAATTACTGAAACAATAGATTTGAAATTTTTATGTGCCATATTATCATACAATAAGAAATAAAATTATAATAAAATATAAAAATATACAATAATGCAAAAAATGTATATAATTGATTACAAAATTATATAAACACCTAGAGTACACTAAAATAAATTTAGTATCCCCTATAACTAAGTTCAATCTATAACTAAAGAAACAAAAAACTAATAAATTTACAGACTAAATTTGTTAAGTCTAAAATCTATTTTTATGTAAAAAAAAAAACGCTACTAAACTAAAAATTTTTTTAAAATTTTTTCTAAGGTTTTCTAATTTTCATATAACGATATTGACTGAATAATAAATCCTATATTATCTACTTTGCATACCTACAAAACAAAAAAAAATTAATAAAAATAAAATCCAAATTAATACATTAAGAATCCAAATCTCTGAATCTAAAGTCTATAAACCCTTTATGAAAATGTCTCCGATAAACAACTTATCTTTGACCAGATCCAAATTTAAATCCAAAGGTCTTGACCTCAATATTAGTTTAATTGATAGGACAAATTTGTTTATTCGCTGTCGGAATCATCTCTTCATCCTTACGTTGTCACTACGCGTTTTTTATTTTCATTAACTTTGTCTTCCTCCACTGTAGTTACAATCTCTTCTGTTGTTATTTCCTCTTTCTTTTTCTCTATTTTATCCAGGCGTTCACTAAATTTGTTATTTAAATCGTCTAGTTCCTCATGTTCTTCTTTGCTTCTTGGTATCGTCGATAAAGAACCAGATAGTGCATTTACAAATTTATCTTTCGATGTTGTGTGTATAGGTACACTAAATTTGGTGAATCCGGTCCTTTTCTTAAACACCCCACCCTTTCCTATTAGTTCATCTTGATCTTTCATTTGTAGTCCTCTTCCAATATCCTCCTCCATTGTGGACTTATAAATTGCCTGCATCAGATCGTTTTCGTTGTTGAAATAAATCAAAATATATTTAATTTTGTTAATTTTGATTATTTTGGCAAAATGTCCACCGTAATTATTTATATATTCTTTATCATTTCAAAATCATTTTTCGCCTGTTCTTTCTCAGCCAACTATATCTCTTTTTAAGTTTCGTTGCGTCTAATTTCACGTCAAACATCCTGAAAAAATAGCTTTCGGTCATTTTTTGTTAGAGCTATATTAGATCTGCCTTTTAGAAAAATTTCTTCCATCTCTTTTGTTAAGCGAATTCTAGCTCTGACTGTCTTGTATTTATAATTCCGTTTGACTTCTAATCTCTCAATATATCCTACTTTTTTCATCATTTCGTAAATAAAACTTTAGATCACGTGATTGCGCGGCAAAATATTTATCCAGATAATCACGGAATTTCATCCTTTTCAACTCTTGTGTTGATGATTTCTTTTTGGATATTTGGCGTCGCTTGTGGCGTTTTCTCTTACTATCCGGTTTACTTGAGTTGGCTGTATTACTTGTTCTTATTTTCTCTTCTAAATCGTCTACTTATTTTTTCTGTAAAATTATTCGTTCCTCTGTTGTTACTTCAATTTGCTTGATTTTTCCTTTAAGCTCCTTGATTTCTTAATTATTCTTCCAATTATTTTATAAAGCGAGCTTCTTGATTGGTTCTTTGTTTACTGTGCTTTTCGAAGAATTCTCATACTCTATATCATTTAATATTTTCTTCAAGTGTTCGCTTCCTAACTTTATAGCAAACAAGACTGCATAGAGTATTGGAATACGCCTATTTGGGCATTTATTATCAACATTGTGCTGCTCAATTCTCCTGGCGGTATTATAGTCCTGCTTCCTAAACGTAACCTTTCATATTCTGCTAAGTCAAACTTTGTAAAGTCTATGTCGTAGTCAATATCGTAAAAGTCCTGTATATGTTCTCCCAAGCTGTCAAACCTTCTGTAATACTTTCGTAAGTAATTTGCTATACTCTTTCCGTTGATAAAACGTTCCTCTCTGATCATATTTGTTGGTATTTTTTAATAAATTTTTCGTAAAAATTTGGTATGGAAGATCATCAGAAAGAGTTCTATTTTACTCTTCTAAGTTTTTCTCCATTTTGTCTTGCAATATTATTCATTCCTTTGCTGTTACTTCCATTTCTTTTATCTTTTCCTTGAGCTCGTTGATTTCTTCCTCTTTTAACTTGATTAAACGTGTCTTATCTTCTACATCTTTCTCTAAAGATAGCTTCTTTTCTTCCTAGTCTTGTGATAATTCTTTGTTGTGTGAAGAAGAAGAAACTATTGGCTCCTTTTGTGCTGTGCCTTCAGAAAAATTCTCACGAAGTATCTCTTCCAATATTTTCTTTAGTATTTTGCTTCCCAACTTTATAGAGAATAAAACTGCCATTAAAACTGACTCTCTCCTATTTGAGCATATATCAGCCAGAATTCCTTTCTTACGTCTTCCTGTACAAAAAAAGTACTTCTCCTAAGTGTATTTCTTCATAATTTACTAGATTAAATTTTTCGTCATCTTCTAGTTTGTCAATATTGTAGAAGTCCATCAAGTGATTGTATTCCATACCCACAAAACATTCAAATATTGTTCTAGGTTGTATTTCATTCTCTTTCCATATGTATAAACTTTGATTTCGGTCATTTTTATTGTAAGTTTATATATTAAATTGTTTTTTTTCCTTCTGATAAAATTTTGTACGAAAGACCCCGTTGTGAAGAACTACATTATTTTGCTTTTAAAAGTAGTATCAATAATATATAGTTATTGTTTTTAATTTACAAAGTAACTACTAAGTATTTGATAATACGTCTACTTATAATCAAAATTAGTTTTACTGCATTAAAATATTAATTATGATATTATTATTGCTCGATTTTGAAATACTTTAGACAATTTTTACTGCTTTTAAATTTTTAAAATACAAAATTATTATTCTTTGATTAATATGGTTATTATTTAAAGATTTTTTCGATGTATCATAGAAATAACAAGCTGAAAGAAAAATCTAATATTACACACTAATTTGATTTTGATTTTCGAATTATGTTTATAAACTAATTTGAAGAAGTACAAATAGGATTAAGATGTTTTTCACTTTATTGTTATCAAAAATCATAATCTTGTACTAAATTATCAGGCAGTCCGATATTCATTCATTAATCGTTATAATTAGTCAGATAATATTGCTTTATAACAGTATGCAAAATTTTACGAACTGACCGCTATATAAATTATTTTGCCAAAATTATATGGTAGATTTTATTGAAAATGAAATTTTTTTGAGGCGCTGTCTTTATTTTCAATTAGATTTTCACAAAAAGTATAAGTTTAAATTTTAAAATTAAGGTAAAAGGATCGTAAGAAATTATTAAAAATGCATTAGGTAACAATTAACGATGTATTGATAAGATTGGTTTAGTGATTTTTTACTTTTTAATGAGTGATTATAATAAAACAATATTAAATTAGTAAAATGATTTTTAATTAAACTATTTTTTGAGTAAATTTTAAGAAAATAAAAATATTATGAGTCAAAATAAATTATAAAATATTAAGAAATGAATAAATAAACACATTAGCTAATATTAACTAAATACAGTAAATATACTTTTATCAATTCCATTTAATATTTTCTTTTTTAACATCTGGATATAGTGTGGGAAAGAAAAAAAATAATGATTGGTGATAAAGAATATCATATACATAAAATAATATAAAAATAAATATTCATAAAAAATAACAAATATAAAAAATTTAACTATGGGTTGAAGTTTCCTGCATACAGTAAAATTTTGATAATTAAGATATAAAAAAAAGATTTATTTAAATTACAAACTAAGTAACTTGTAAATATTTACTACTCTAGTCTTAGTGTTTAAATAATTCTAAATAAAATAAAAAAATAAAGAGAATACAAATATTTAATACTTGCAATTGGAAAAGCTATAAAGAAAAGGAATTATTTAAATTACAAACTAAGTAACTTGTAAATATTTTACTACTCTAGTCTTAGTGTTTAAATAAATTTACAAATAAAATAAAAAACAATTTCTGCTGAATATATCATGTCAAATACCATTTAAAAAAACTATAATTTATAATTAGTTAATTTTATCTTATTTAATATCTAAATAATAATTAAATAAATAAAAAAATTAAACTATAAAATAATTGCAAACTTAAATTTCCTTTTAATACTAGTATATTACATACCTAATTACTCATCTTTAATTATACAATCATCCAAATCTTCAGTCATACCAGTAGAAGAACAGCTTGCATGATAATTTTGTGAATCTTCACTTTCAAGAATTTCATTCAATTCTTTACTAGTAAAATCAAGTAAGCGACTTGTATAACATGTTTGTGGATGAGATTCAGTAGCGAGATTGTTATGCCCAATTGGTGCATTTATAAATTCCATAATGTTGCTTTTTAATTCTTCACTGACTTTATAAGGACGGAAAATCCAATTATCAATAACATCTTTCACTTTTAATGCAGATGGTCTTTTTAATGGATCTTCATTCCAACATTTTTTCATTAAATCTACATAACATTGTGGAGTATTTTCAATAATTTCAGGACGTTCACCTTTACAAATACTTAAACTAAGTTGAAGATCATGTGCTCTATTATTAAATGGTGGTATTCCAGATGTAAACTCCCACATAATCATAGAAAAACTATATATATCACTAGCTGGAGTATAAGATTTGCCTCTTAAAACTTCAGGTGCCATAAACGGAATAACACCATAAATATCATATTTTTTCAAAAACGATTTTATAGGTTGACATAATCCCAAATCACTAATATAAATTTTATCCTTATTCTTTTCATTATGATTTAAAATATTACCATCATGAAAATCACAATGAATAAGATTTTCTCCATGAATTTTACTAAGTCCAGAAATAATTTCGTACAACATAAATAGTTTTTGATTCCAATTATTTTCGACTATTGTTGTTAAATTTTCTCTTAAGTTACCTTTATTCGCATATTCCATTACTACCATAAATTTTGAAGTATTTGGATCTTCTGTAAATCCATAAAAATTTATAATATCATTTGAATCTAAAACACTTGTATGATATTCCCACTATAAAAAGTAATAATAGTTTATTAATATAAATAAATTTTAATTTAAATTAAGAAATAGAAAATAATATATCATACTTCTTTTAAAAATTCATTTAAGTTTTCATTTAAATTCTTGTGACATTTAAGAATTACTTCTTCGTCTCTATCATACTTTAACCAAGTAGCTTTATATATAGTACCAAATCCTCCTTCATTAAGATATTCAATATTTTTAAATCTATTATAAGGAATCCATTTTAAATTTTTTTTAAAAATAAAATCATCCATAATTTCATTTCCACTTTTCTCAAATCTATAAATTTAAATAATTAAAATTATATTATAGATTGTATTATAATTACACTAAAATAAATTATTTACTTACACTAAAATTTAAATAGGAATTTAATGTAGTATAATTCTTAGTTTTTGGACAAATACATATACAGTAATAACCTATAATTTACAACTTACCTACAAAAGTAACAGATATTTTTTAAATGAAAGAATTCAGTTAACAAATAAATATTATATAAAATATATAACAATAGAGATACTTACAAGCTAGATCATAAATAATTTTTTAAATAAAGAAATTAGATAGTTAAATTATATGTAAATATTATAACAATAAGTAATAATAGAATTAAATAAATAAATTACTATGACTTACCAACTAAAATAAATTACAAAATAATTTTTTAAATAAAGAAATTAGTTAGTTTAAATTATATGTAAATAACTAATAATAGAATTAAATAAATAAATTACTAGTATGACTTACTAACTAAAATAAATTACAAAATAATTTTTTAAATAAAGAAATTAGATAGTTAAATTATATGTAAATATTATAACAATAAGTAATAATAGAATTAAATAAATAACTTACCATCTATAAAATAATTTTTTAAATAAAGAAATTGGATAGTTTAAATTATATGTAAATATTATAACAATAACTAATAATAGAATTAAATAAATAACTTACTCCCTATATTATTTAATAATTTTTAAATAAAGAAATTAGTTAGTTTAAATTATATGTATATATTATAACAATAAGTAATAATAGAATTAAATAAATAACTTATAACTTACGATCTATTAAATAAAGAAATTAGTTAGTTTAAATTATAAGTAAATATTATAACAATAAGTAATAATAGAATTAAATAAATAAATTACTATGACTTACCAACTAAAATAAATTACAAAATAATTTTTTAAATAAAGAAAATAGTTAGTTTAAATTATATGTATATATTATAACAATAAGTAATAATAGAATTAAATAAATAACTTATAACTTACGATCTATTAAATAAAGAAATTAGTTAGTTTAAATTATAAGTAAATATTATAACAATAAGTAATAATAGAATTAATTAAATAACTTACTCCCTATATTATTTAATAATTTTTTAAATAAAGAAATTAGATAGTTTAAATTATATGTAAATATTATAACAATAAGTAATAATAGAATCAAATAAATAACTTACTCCCTATATTATTTAATAATTTTTAAATAAAGAAATTAGTTAGTTTAAATTATAAGTAAATATTATAACAATAAGTAATAATAGAATTAAATAAATAACTTACTCCCTATATTATTTAATGATTTTTTAAATAAAGAAATTAGTTAGTTTAAATTATATGTAAATATTATAACAATAAGTAATAATAGAATTAGATAAATAACTTACAATCTAAAGGAAATTACAAAATAATTTTTTAAATAAAGAAATTGGATAGTTTAAATTATATGTAAATATTATAACAATAACTAATAATAGAATTAAATAAATAACTTACTCCCTATATTATTTAATAATTTTTAAATAAAGAAATTAGTTAGTTTAAATTATAAGTAAATATTATAACAATAAGTAATAATAGAATTAAATAAATAACTTACTCCCTATATTATTTAATGATTTTTTAAATAAAGAAATTAGTTAGTTTAAATTATATGTAAATATTATAACAATAAGTAATAATAGAATTAGATAAATAAATTTTTAATAAACTTGAAATATAAAAGAAAAAAAAAAAATAGAATTAAAATAAATAACTTATAACTTACGATCTATTAAATAAAGAAATTAGATAGTTTAAATTATATGTAAATATTATAACAATAAGTAATAATATAATTAAATAAATAACTTACACCCTATATTATTTAATAATTTTTTAAATAAAGAAATTAGTTAGTTTAAATTATATGTAAATATTATAACAATAAGTAATAATAGAATTAAATAAATAACTTACCATCTATAAAATAATTTTTTAAATAAAGAAATTAGATAGTTTAAATTATATGTAAATATTATAACAATAAGTAATAATAGAATTAAATAAATAACTTACCATCTATAAAATAATTTTTTAAATAAAGAAATTAGATAGTTTAAATTATATGTAAATATTATAACAATAAGTAATAATAGAATTAAATAAATAACTTACACCCTATATTATTTAATAATTTTTTAAATAAAGAAATTAGATAGTAGTTTAAATTATATGTAAATATTATAACAATTAGTAATAATAGAATTAAATAAATAACTTACTCGCTATATTATTTAATAATTTTTAAATAAAGAAATTAGATAGTTTAAATTATATGTAAATGTTATAACAATAAGTAATAATAGAATTAAATAAATAACTTACTCGCTATATCATTTAATAATTTTTTAAATAAAGAAATTAGATAGTTTAAATTATATGTAAATATTATAACAATAACTAATAATAGAATTAAATAAATAACTTACTCCCTATATTATTTAATAATTTTTAAATAAAGAAATTAGTTAGTTTAAATTATATGTAAATGTTATAACAATAAGTAATAATAGAATTAAATAAATAACTTATAACTTACGATCTATTAAATAAAGAAAATAGTTAGTTTAAATTATATGTAAATATTATAACAATAAGTAATAATAGAATTAAATAAATAACTTACTCGCTATATCATTTAATAATTTTTTAAATAAAGAAATTAGATAGTTTAAATTATATGTAAATATTATAACAATAAGTAATAATAGAATTAAATAAATAACTTACCATCTATAAAATAATTTTTTAAATAAAGAAATTAGATAGTTTAAATTATATGTAAATATTATAACAATAAGTAATAATAGAATTAAATAAATAAATTACTATGACTTACCAACTAAAATAAATTACAAAATAATTTTTTAAATAAAGAAATTAGATAGTTTAAATTATATGTAAATATTATAAAAATAAGTAAGAATAGAATTAAATAAATAACTTACACACTATATTATTTAATAATTTTTAAATAAAGAAATTAGTTAGTTTAAATTATATGTAAATATTATAACAATAAGTAATAATAAAATTAAATAAATAACTTACACCCTATATTATTTAATAATTTTTTAAATAAAGAAATTAGATAGTAGTTTAAATTATATGTAAATATTATAACAATTAGTAATAATAGAATTAAATAAATAACTTACTCGCTATATTATTTAATAATTTTTAAATAAAGAAATTAGATAGTTTAAATTATATGTAAATGTTATAACAATAAGTAATAATAGAATTAAATAAATAACTTACTCGCTATATCATTTAATAATTTTTTAAATAAAGAAATTAGATAGTTTAAATTATATGTAAATATTATAACAATAAGTAATAATAGAATTAAATAAATAACTTACCATCTATAAAATAATTTTTTAAATAAAGAAATTAGATAGTTTAAATTATATGTAAATATTATAACAATAAGTAATAATAGAATTAAATAAATAAATTACTATGACTTACCAACTAAAATAAATTACAAAATAATTTTTTAAATAAAGAAATTAGATAGTTTAAATTATATGTAAATATTATAAAAATAAGTAAGAATAGAATTAAATAAATAACTTACACCCTATATTATTTAATAATTTTTAAATAAAGAAATTAGATAGTTTAAATTATATGTAAATATTATAACAATAAGTAATAATAGAATTAAATAAATAACTTACCATCTATAAAATAATTTTTTAAATAAAGAAATTAGATAGTTTAAATTATATGTAAATATTATAACAATAAGTAATAATAGAATTAAATAAATAACTTACACCCTATATTATTTAATAATTTTTTAAATAAAGAAATTAGATAGTTTAAATTATATGTAAATATTATAAAAATAAGTAAGAATAGAATTAAATAAATAACTTACACCCTATATTATTTAATAATTTTTAAATAAAGAAATTAGATAGTTTAAATTATATGTAAATATTATAACAATAAGTAATAATAGAATTAAATAAATAACTTACACCCTATATTATTTAATAATTTTTTAAATAAAGAAATTAGATAGTAGTTTAAATTATATGTAAATATTATAACAATTAGTAATAATAGAATTAAATAAATAAATTACTATGACTTACCAGCTAAAATAAATTACAAAATAATTTTTTAAATAAAGAAATTAGTATGTTTAAATTATATGTAAATATTAGAACAATAAGTAATAATAGAATTAAATAAATAACTTACAATCTAAAGGAAATTACAAAATAATTTTTTAAATAAAGAAATTGGATAGTTTAAATTATATGTAAATATTATAACAATAAGTAATAATAGAATTAAATAAATAACTTACTCCCTATATTATTTAATAATTTTTTAAATAAAGTAATTAGTTAGTTTAAATTATATAAATAATATAAATATAGATGTCATATAACTTACACCCTGTAGTATTATTAATTATTAATTAGTTAGACATAAAGATAATATAAAAGTATTTACTATAAATTATATATATTACTTACAATCTAATTATTTAATTAAGAATATAGTTAGTTGAATTATGTAATATTGAACAAATATATATAATATATATATTTGACTTACCATCTGTAATATAATTAATTATTTAAACAAAGAATTTAGTTATTTGAATATTTTATAAAATAAGTAAAGTAAAGAACTAAAGATTTGAATAACTGATAACTTACTGACTATAGTATTATTAAGCATTAAATGAATTATTTAGTTACATGAAATATAATTAAAATAATAAGTAATCCCATAGTTATTCAATTATAAGATAACTTATTAACTTACGAGCTAAATTATTTAATATAATTTCCATTTGTATAATGTAGATAGTTTAAGTTATATTTGTATATTATATAAGATAGATAGTAATATTTAAGTTCATTTACAAATAAAAATTTAATACTTCAGTTTGTTTAATATACCTTTAGACTCCTCAGTGCTACTTTCTTCAAATTCCTCAGAGCCATTTCCTTCGAATTCCTCAGAGCCACTTTCCTCAAATTCTTTAGTGTTACTCCCTTCAAATTCTTTAATACTACTGGAATCTAGTTTTATTATATTGCAAATTTATTTAAAAATTTTAGAAATTCTGATTATATTAATTATTTATGCTATATATATGGTTATTACCTTTATTATTACTGTGAGCCATTATTATATAATTATATTAAAATTCTCTAACTGTAAAAGATAACGTTAACATAATATTATTAAAACGCCTTTATTAGTATATGCAAAATGCATTATGTTGATCATCACAAGTGCAAGCATTTGCATGTATGACAAACAAATTTTGTACATCCGGAATATCAAACCTTATTGTTATACAGTGTAACGATTTTAAATTGCTCACACAGAGACTTTTCTATAAAATTATTTACATAAAACTATTTACAAAATCCTCGTTTCATAATACTTTAACTGTTTTCATATCATTATTTACAAGATTCGTTCTTAAAACCTCTTTCTAACTTGATTGGTCACGCTCTATTAAGATAATCAATTGCTACCACACATATTAGTTTCATATGTGCGCAATAATAATTTTTCATTGACATTTCAGCTGGTGCTCAAATTAAAATAATGACTATTTTTCTTTTCTTAGAAATACATTACCGGTAATTTCTTTTTAATGATCATATGAGGATGACCATTTTTCTATTCTCGGAGCATGCACCACTTGTAACGATCTAAGCCCTTGATAAATCACGTTGTCACCTTAGATGTTAACAAAATAATCCTTTATTAATAAAAATATGCTTGGTTTAATTAAAATACATTATTTCTCCTAAATTCCAAATTGCGATAATTTCCCTTCATATTAAAAATCTCTTTCTATCATTAATCCGATTAATGTGGCACTTTTTCATCATAAGAAAAAGGCAAAAAGAATCGAATATTAACTATTCTAAAGGTAAAATATATTTTCATATCATTTTTCTAAAAATTTCTGTTTTTCAAAATTATTTTTTTTTTAACTTGGTTTAATTCATATCCTTTTTATAATATTTTGTCATTTCATATTCCTAAAATGATCAATTTGATATCACCAATCAAATAATCTACAAGATAAATTGTGACTCTGTCAGCCCAGACCGCAGTTTACTCCTTTAGGTTAATAACTTATATGATCTTCAAATCAATTATTCCATTGGTTGATAGTTAACGTCATTCGGTCATTCCAGACTACACATTTTAAAATATATACACTAATTATAAATATAATACTGCGCCTCATGATTAATAAATTCACTAGGTATATTACGGCATTACAACAGTAAAATCATGAAACAGGAAATTTTGATTTTTTTCGTTAAAATCAATTTGGAAATAATCAGTTACATCTAAGATAAGTTTGTCAAATGAAATCAAATGTATCACTGCTGATCAAATAAATTATAACACTTCGAGACTTTAAAAAAAAATAATTTAATGATTCCTTTTCTTAGTAAATTATAATTTTATATATTAATTTTTCACACTCCTTTAGCGGTTCACATTTTCTTATAACTTTTATTAGTTAAAATAATATATTTCATGTTAATAAGATAATAAATTTTTATAAAAAGTCTTTATATTGGACATCAAGATTTACATATATTTATTTTCTAGTTTCAATAGTTATTATCCTTTTTCATGATTATAATTTCATTAAATTATAATAGTTTTATAATGTTAAATATATAAAGATTCTCTATATGAGATTATACATGTTGATTGGTTACATATCACATGATTGGTATTGTCTAAATTCTTAATAAATTGTTCTTTTAGTTTTAATTGGTAACTTACTTATGCTTATGACATTCAATAACTAATTCTGTGCTTATATCTCGACCAACTTGATTGATCAAAAAATAAATAAATAATAATAATTTCTTTTGAAACTTTTTTTTTTAAAAAAATCATTGAATTAAATTTACTTGCTTTCTACCCTGGATACGTGTCTAATAATACAATTATTACATGATTGGTCACTACGCCTTATGAGTTACGACATTTCCATTTCCAATTTTTTTTTGATTTTTTTTTAATTTACATAAATTAAATATGATCATGATAAAATTAAAATGAACGACTTCTTTGGATTTTGGTCTCTTTCTCTTGTTGAAAAATCTTATCTGTTATCATTATTATTATAATTAATGTACAATAAGACAATAATATTCAATGTAATGTTCTCAATAAGTTACTTCTTCATATCCGATTAATTTAAGAATTATTCACTTTGATGATAATAGAAATATATATACCATTTGCTATATCTGACATCATTAAACTTTTGCAGATTAAAGACTACCTTCGAAAAAAAAATTTTTTTTGAGAACTACTTATTTTTTTTTTTATTTTATATGAGCAATCAATCAAATAATTCAACATACTAAAAAAAGAATTAAAACAACGAAAATTCAATTAATATTAGAAAGAAAAATAAAGTTTACTGCAAAAGTAAAATGTAGTAGAATGATTTTTGAATGAAGGCAGGTTGTTTTGCGTAATCAATGATAATCTTATATTTATCAAATAATTGTGAGAATAAAGATCAATGTTACGGAATTATTGACAACGCTATTTGCAAAAAAAAAATTAAAAAGTGAATGATTATTTTTATTGAGAGATCACGTGCAATAAATATCATGAGTAATGGTGATAGGATGTGCTATAGTATAATTATTAAGTTTGTTTATTTTTTTAGAAAATTGTCTATTACATTTTCCATCAGCGTTAGATACTGTATGACATAAATTATTACAAATTTTGGAAAATTACGTTGTTTATTTAACATCATATTTTAATTTTTATACAGAAAATTAAATTTTTATTATGAATAATCTAAATATTGGTGATATTTACATTAAATAATTTGAATTGTGTAACATAGAAATGCATGATATGTCTGCGCCTGATCTATTCAGTTAAAACAAACAAATAAATAAAAGATTAACGAATATTATTTTTCCTACATGAGATTTTTTTTTTTAAGTAAACTTACAACATCTATTTCATTTTTTTCTATTCCTGACGCTTTTCCTTCCTTTGTTTTCCATTCCTGGCGCCTTCCTTTCATTTTCCTTCATTCCTGATACTTTTCCTTCCTTTGTTTTTCGTTCCTAGCACCTCCCTTTCATTTTTCTTCGTCCCTGATGCTTTTTTTTTCTTTATTTTCTGTTTCTGACGCTTCCCTAGTTCTTTTCTTTCATTGTATTTTTTTTGTTTCTAACACTTCCCTTTTGTTGATTTTCATTCTTGATGACCTTTCTTTCATTTTTTCTCTCCTAACATTTTTCTTTTATTTTTTGTTTCTGACGGTCTCTTATTTGTTTTTTTTTTAATTTTTACCTTGTTTTCACTCATGATACTTTCCTTTTATTGTTCCTTACTATCTTAATCATATTCTATAAAAATATTCAATAAATACCTTTTAAAATCCATTAGAAATAAAAAATCTGCATCAAAAAATTGTAAAAAAATTTTTATGTAAATCAGTAATGTTAGTAAAAAAAATTCTTAATCACAATGATAATAATAAAATATTATTATTTGTTTTATTTTATTTATTTTAATAAAAGAAGCGTAATTACAGTGAATATAATGAAAATTGCTAAGTAATAAAGATTTTGAATCATATCACATAATTATTACATAATAAGTGATAAACTGTACGGTATAGCACTTATTAAGTACTATGTATGTCCTATTTAGATTACCCCGTATAAATAATTTGACTTGTGTAACATTAAAAGTGTAATATTCTTATGTCTAATATATTTCGAGAAAAATCTTTAAAACTAATATTTTTTTTATTCTAATGGATTAATACTAACAAAAAAAAAAAATATTCTTTTTTGGTTTGGGTCAAGACTTTTTCGATATTTAGTGAGATTTTTTTTTAGTCAATGATATTATTTCCGACTAATAAATTTGAGTGAAAATTTTTTTTTTGATATTGACAAATTTTTTTTTTTAGCGAGATTGTTTTTAATTATATAGATACATAACAATATTAATAAAATTTTTTGATAAATCTACTGTATATAACTAAAAAAACTATATAACTAAAAAAATTTGTCTGACATTTGGATTAGTCTCCGCAAAATAATTTGAATTGTGTAACTTGAAATCCCATGTCGTATAATTAAAACCCGGGACATGCCTCTACCTATTTATTTAAAAAAAAAGGTGATCTATTTATTTAATGAAATTTTACCTTAATCAGTTCAAATTTTTCGTTTTTTTTCAAACCGAAAGAAAATTTTCTCCCTTTCTTTTGTTTTTTTTTTCAACCGAAAAATTTGTTTTTTCTCATTCTTTTTTCGTTTTAATTTTTTTTTCCAAACTGAAATTTTTTTTTTTATTAAATAATCCTATTATTTTGGTCTTTTAAGACAATTTTTTTTATATTATCTTTTTTTTAGACTGTATTGTTATTTGTTTTTCGAAATTTTTTTTTTCACTCTTTTTGGACCGAATTATTGTCCTTTTTTTCAGAATTTTTTTCGGTACTTACTTTTTTTCAGTTTTCAGAAATTTCCCTTTTTTTTGAACTGATTTCTTTCTTTATCCTTTTTTATTTCCCCAAATTTTGGTTTTCTTTTTCTTTCAATTTTTCTTATTATTAAATAAAGAAATAAAATATTATATTAAATAATTATATTTACAAATCAATATAACGTGTAGGAAAATTGACCGACATCATTGATAGAAAGATGATTAAGATTTTCAATTAAATTGAACACTGGATAAATAGTTTGAATTTTAAATTCATGAAAATCAAAAAGAAATTATTAATTAATTGAAGAGATTGTTGATTTAATAATAGACTATTATAACCAAATCCGTATCCAAAATTCTCTAAATAATCACCAGATTTTGTTGAATAAATTTTAATTCAAATGGTTTAGTTAAATTAATAATTTATTGAATAAAATGAGTATCAAAAGAAGAATAATAATAAATGAAATAAACAGATTCTAATACATTTAATTGTTCAAATATTTTTCCTAAGTTGATTATAAGTTTTAAAATTAACATAATATAAAATAATAAGAATAATTATAAAATTTATAATTAATTAATAAAAATATTTGTAATATTTTCATAATATTAAAATTTTTTCGAAAATACTTCTAAAAATTAATCAATTTTTATTGATAATTATTTTTTCACAATTCCTTAATTAATCCAAATTTCATTCTACACTCATTAATATATATAAATAACTACATTGCTGTAAATATAATTTATATCATTCTAATATTATAAATATGATTTAATATAGAAAATTTCTTAATTTACACGGGGTGTTCATACACGTATCACGTGACTTTATTAAAAAGTTATGTAAAAAAATTTTTTTAATAAATATAATTTTAAAAGGAACATGCAGTATGTGTATTTTTGTCTGTTCTGCAAGTTTACTTAAAGCGTCAAAGTTGATTTTGAATGCCAATTTTGATTATTTAACAAATTCTTTTTTTTCCCTGTTTTCGTTAAATTTAATTCTGCCCAACATTAAATGATCAGCATAGGAAATTTACTTTTTTGGAAACCCGTGTTTGAACACCCCGTGTACAAATAGAAATCGCCTAATTTATTGTTTTTTATTAACTAGTGTATGTGAGTTTTAATGCTGAAAATAAAATTTATGCTAAAGATTAGAGGTTGATTGAACAATAATATTAATAATCTTACTCATCATACAGTAAAAAAAAAAATATTAAAATTTTTTTACTCATATCAGTCATATGTTTAGTATAGGAAAGTGGTATTTATTAATTCAAATAAACAACAAAAAAAATATTAATTTAATCTTTTAAAAAAAGCTCAAAGCACTCTTTTGCTTTGAAACTTACTGATAAAGTTTTGAAATCATTTTTTAATAACAATAGATCAGTGTATACAATACAGCAATAGATAGATATAAAAAAAATTTTCTGGGGTTTTTTTTAATAACAATAGATCGGTATAGTATAATATATAGATATAGAATTTTCTGTGATTTTTATTTTATTTTAATAACAATAGATATGATAAAAGTTTTGGTAATTTTTTTAATACCAGTAGACAATAAATAGATATAATAAAAATTCTTGAGACTCTTTTTTAATAACAGTAGATTGGTAATAGACTATTATTAACTTATTAAGTTAATGATTGTTTTTTAGTAGTGGTGCAGACTTTTGAACCTTAGGTAGTTATGTCATTTTTTTCAACATCCCGACTATCCTGTCACATTGTTGTATGATGCCATAAATGACTTTTGCCATATGGAATTTTTAGACTTTTAGACTTTACATGAACTTTTGATGTAATTACTTTTATATTTTTTAGACTTTATATAATTGTAACTACTTTTAAACTTAATATACTTAACATTAATATAAATAATATAAATTTTTTTTTTTTTATTTGAAAACTGCTTTTAAATTTTTTAAATTCGAAATTTAACACATCGCCATATACTACTACTAAGATTTTATAGATTTACAAAATCCAATCTTTCAGGATGGAGAAAATGGCTTGTGTAAAGAACTAAATATACCTAATACTATAAAGTAATATAGAATTTAATCCTATTGACATAGTTGATGATATTTTAAATACTAGATTAGAGTAAATTGCTTACATGCCATCATTATGAATTTATATCCTTTGTTTAAATACTAGTAATAGTAAAATTGCATATAGAAAAATGTTAAATAATGCTATTAATTAAAAGAAGGAGTAATTGTTATTATTTTTAATTATATATAAATAATAAAAAATATGCTAATTTATTTAATATTTTTATTTGTTTTAATTATTAGAGATTTTTTTAATAACAATAAATTGCATTGGTATAATATATTGGATCTAAAAAAATTCTCTGGGACTTTTTCTAATAACAATAGATTCAATAGATTAGTATAAACAAATTTTCTGAGATCTTTTTAATGACAAATTTATTGGTAGTATAATAGACAGATATAATAAATTTATTTGAGATTTTTTTTTAATAATAATTGATTGATATTGTTAATAGATGGATATAAAAAAATCTTTTTAGTAATAGATCAGTATAAAAATATTTTCCAAGATTTTTTTCTATTTAATTAATGATAGATTGGTAATAGACAATTAATGTTTTAGTAAGATTCTTTTTAGTTCCCATTAATAAAAATTTTTTACAATAATAGATTATATTTAATGAGATTTGTAAAAAAGTTTCTTTTTTTTTAATAACAATAGATATGATAAAATTTTTTTGGTGATTTTTTTTTAATAATAATATATTGGTATATGGTGTAAAGTAACAGTGAGTAGCTGCTAGTTATTTTATGATAAAGAATTGGGCAATTTCTTTATGAGATAATTTATTTGTTGCATATGCAACGTTATCGCCATCCTGTGATATCATAGCTTGTGTAATATTGTGCTTCATTATTACACTATTATTACATCATTCATCACATGTATTACAAAAGCTTATTTTATTATAAATAAAAATTCCCACAATTTTAAAAGAATGATACAACTCTTCCTTTGTTCATTGTCACACAACTGGCTATTTAAATGACTCAAAATGGAACCTTTGTATGAAACAACTTATTATCAAGATAAAAAAAAAGTTTTTAATAAAGGAATACTGAAACTTTCTTTTATGGAGTTTTTTTTGGTTAAATATAAATACACTGGCTGAACTTGTTTATTTGCTAGATAGAGACAACTTTGAAGTTAACCAAGGTTCATATAATGTTTGTTTCTACCTAGTAAAATAAAAGAAACAAAAGTTAACTCAATATTTAATACATAGAACAAATAGAACTTGATAAAGAAGGTGAAAGTAACACAAATATTCTTACGGGCCTATTCTCAGGATGGAGCTGGAAGGTCTTGACTCAACACAATATCCTCTGCTAAGTCAACCTTTGGGAATTGTCCATTGGTGCACATTTTAGTTCTTGGAAAATTGCTGAACACTATATAAGAGAATATGGGATTTGTAGTAAAACGATATAGAATTGAATACCACAAGCTCAATCATCTAACTCACCAATCATGGTTAAAAGATAAACTCTTGCATGCAGTTAAAACAAAGCCTATTGAACAGTTATTCCCCATGAATAGTTGAAGAAGTTCACAAGCAAATGTGTGAGTCTGTACTTTATAAATGCAGAAAAGTAGATATCAATGATGCTTTTGCTTATGATTATGATCAATTAGTAAGTTCTATTAGGAGATTGTATTAGGAGATTGTATTAGGAGATATGGTCATATGGGATTAGGATTAGATTAGGGTATAGATTTAGGATATGGAGTTAGGATTCAGCTTCTAACCAATATTTCAATTTACTAGCTCTAGTTTTTTATTTACAGACAGCTAACAACAGGTCATACTGCAGTTTTCTTGAACTCAATTGAAATGCTTTAATTTCTTCCTTGTTTGTAATTTCTAACTGGATTGATTTTGACCACACTTGGAGTGTGAATTTTTTAAATGAAGCAAAAAACCTTTTAGATTAAAAAAACTACATTACTATAAAAGAAAAGGTGCATTTTTTTTTATTTTGCAAAGAAGAGTAACTCCTAATCACATCAAACACTTGACCTGATTCAGGAGAATTACTGGGTTTGTTCACTTGGTATCTACTCCAAGCTTTCAATTCAGGCATCCTAACTTTATTGTTAGTGAAAGTCTTCTGGTTCTGAAGGGAAAATTGGCTATGTATTTTTACTGCTAAATAAAAAAGATGCACTACTAACAATTCCTTCTCACAACAGGTAAAGACAGAATGTTCACAATGTAAGAAAGACTTGCAAACATTCTGGTAGAGGGTGATCAAAGAATGTGAAAGGGTTAAACAAAAATGTGACAATGAAGAGAAAGAAAACTTTAACCCATCATTAAAACACTTTCAATCCATTATTTCTCCTGTTTGCCTTGTCAAAGGTAATACAATTGCAAACGCTTTTCCTGTTGATATTGATAGAAACCAACTTGTCAGGCATCTCAAAAAAGGAATTAGGGAGAAGATTGATATTTCTGAAAATGTCAAGGCAAAGGACCTAAAGTTATGGAAAGTGGAAATTCCTGACAACCATAACAATTAGCTAAGAAATCACTTCAGAATAAAGATGAACTTCTTGCAACAAAGAAGATTTCAAAATATTTTCCCTTTATACTTTCCGAAGAGTATGTCTATATCATCATAAAGTTGCCATGTAAGTGTTAGATACAATGTGCAATTTTTACATTATTACCCTTGTAATATTTACATAACATGTTTTTGTTTTCAATTCTCAGCCTGGAAGAAGCATTGTTATGTATTCCACCACCCATTATGTATTCTCCAAAATGTACTACATTGAAGGCCACTACAAGGGTCAATGGTGACCCGCCAACAAAAGTACTTCTATGGGGTGACTTTTTCAAAGAGTTAATCAGTTCCAATTCAGCCAACAACTGAAATTTGAAAAACTGCAGTTTAACCAAAATAAAGTGGTATTCTGTAAAGAGAATGTTCGTGTTGCTATCAACAGCAATATATGTATGATATTGAATTGGCTCATGGTGCCAGGTTATAACTTTTCAAGGCATCAAATTTATACATCTGGTGTACCAGATTTTAACTGTTATCTGTTGGAATTATTGATCTTGGTGTTAAAGTCAAAAGAAAACATGTTTTAGAAAATATAGATGACCAGATATTTCCTGAATTTTACTGGGCAAATAAAAAAGCAAGAACAGTGATCCAACAAATTTACAATTATATGGGAGTAAACGAACTTAAATATGGCATTCTTACTACTTATGATGGTTATTGGTTTCTATACCGAGAGTATACAGAACTTTTAATTTCAAAGACTCTTTTGTTATAATCAGAATCTTCATCAGTATTCAAGATATATGCTTATCTAGCTCAAAAAGCAAATGAGAATCTCCATTCCACTCATCCTCTAGTGCTAGTGCCAGCTCACAGAAACACTGGGTCACGTGTTCTTTGATCACACCTTCTAGCCAGACAATGGACAAACAATCGACTTCTAGCACATTAGTAAATCAACAATTATCTTTCAACATCACCCACAAACAAAAAACAAAAAATGGCTTTGAATAGGGCTCCAAAATTTACCAATATCTTTGTAATTTACCAAAATATTTTGACACAGATTTGGGATCTTGAGTTCTTCACAGGCCAGATGAATTTCCTCATTTACTGAAACTAACCAAAATTGGAGTCCTAATCCTGAATTGGATTTTTGTATTTATTAGCATTGTTTTACACTACATGATTTGTTAGAAAAGCTGAAAATCAACTTTTGATGTCTATAAAGTCTTCTACTCACACAAAAGTAATTACCACATTGCCAATTTGTTTTCACATGTTTTTCCTGAAATCAAAATACCAGAAGCCTACACAAAAAAAGAAAAGAAGCGTTAAAAACATTTCCTAAAAGAAATTAAAAAAAAAATAAGTTTTGAAGTGAACACGCTTCAAAACTTACCCATTTCATTTCCAAAGTTGAATACCAAAAACCAAAAAAAAGAAAGTATAAGAAGCATTAGAAACACGTCTAAAAAATAAAAAAAATTATTAAAAAGTTTTGAAGTGAACGCTTTGAAACTTACCCATTTCCTAGCTTTCTGAAGACGAATACTGAAAGACCTAAAAAAAGAAAGTATAAGAAGCATTAGAATGCTTCTAAAAATTAAAAAAAAAATTATTAAAAGTTTTGAAGTAAATGTTTCAAAACTTACTATTTTGTTGAAAGATTCTGATGCTGATTACATAATTAATATGGTTATTGTTAATAATAGTAAGAAGAGAAAGGGGAACTTGTTCTGATAATCACTCTGTCTAAAGTTTTTACGGAAGAAAAATGTCTTTTGTAAGAGTTTTTACTAAAACAACCCATACAAAAAACCACAAAAATGGAGTCAGCATACAAATTTATAGAATATAGATATAGGTTTCTAAAAGAAGCCAAGAAAAATTTTAGCGTGAACTCCAAATACACAAAAAACAGCTCAGAAAGAGAACCAAGTAATAAAGAATTCAACAAAACAAAGAAATTTCCTTGAGTTAATGTGAAATGATGCTGTACACAGAAAAGAAACAATACAAGATTAAAGTGTAAAATACACCTCAAAGAAAAATCACATGACTGTAATTTCAAAATCTTACTTGTATTGGATATGATTTATTTTAATTGGAGTAGTGTTGGAGTGATATCAGATATAGATAAACATAATTGAAATTTAGCATTAATAGAGGCACAGTAGATATGCGCATAGATAGCGAAAAAATTAGCATTAGGTGTAGGAGTAGCAGAAGAAACCCTCATTCTATGGGTTTCCTTTAGACTTGCTACTCATTTTATTTTATCATACTAAATCAATGAAAAAATAAATTAATAAGATTTTAGCTCAAATTGGATTTTAAATTTTTGCGATAAATGTATGTAAATCTACCAGGAATTTTTTATTTTGATTGTAATCTAGTTTCATTTATTACATTTTTTCTTGTATTTATTTGCATGATCTTCTGATAGTTAAAGCTAAAAGTAATCTTATTTCCAATAATTAAAAATCTGACAAATTGATCTTAAGAACATATTGAGTCAAATTTTGCTTAATCCAAGATGTTGTATAATCCCATCCTATATATTCTGTATCTGCTGTTGTAACATACTTCTGTTCACAAAAATCATCAAACAGATCATTTATATTCGGGACAACAAAATATAGATTGATTAGTTGATAATCATTTATTTTACTTTCCAATTCGCTGAGACTTTTTACCTTGATACTATGTTTATCTGCAATTGTCATCTGATATAAATAATGAGTTCCATCACAATCAGGCGCAATAGAATCAATAGATTTAAAATTAGGACTATCGGAAATGTTATAACACTCTGAAGATATTTCATCAATTTTACGAAACTGTTTGTGCGTTAACCCCTTAAGTGTTAACTCTTCAACAGGCAGTTTTTCAGAGTCTTCATTGATATCTTTAGTTAAACGTCGCACCTTAAATTTTCCACCTTTTTGCAAGATATCATGAGCTAACAATTCAAAGAGTTTGCCAGCTAATGGACCAGTCTTTGCAAAATTTTTGATTACATTAATAATTATATCTTTTGTGTTCTTTGCATAGTGATCATACAAAGCCTTAAGTATTTCTTTTAAAGCGATAACATATTGTTTATTTTTAAAATCAGAACTGGGATAAATATGTATAGCTTTCCCAGAAGAATTATCTTTTAAATCTCCTCCATCATTTCTAAGGTACATATAAGCATCACACTGAGAAACTATATCGTCAATTTGTGGTTCATTATCATATTCATTAAAAATTCGTCATAGTATACAACCCATCAAATAATTAATTCCTCAACTTGCTCTTTAGGTATTTTATGCTTATAATCCCTTTTATCCCATTCCCAAACATTCCAAATCTCCCAATCTATCCAAATCGGTGCATAATATTTCCAAACACAGTGTTTAGCAAATTCATGCCAGAGATCATTTTTTGGTACTGTGACTAGAAATGTGAATTTTGTTGTACATAAAGAAGGGATTACAGAATCAGTAATATAGAAACTATTTATTGGGAATTCGCCTCCTAAACCCTGAGGATATTTGATTACATCCATGTTTTTTGACTAATATGAATAGTATGAGATTTGCCTTTGTTTAACTGTTGATAGATAAAATCTGCCGGAAAATACTGATGAGTTATATAGAAAGCAAGATATACCGAAAAATGTGTTTTGCTAATGTCAGGTGATCCAATTATAATACATCCTTTTTTTCTATCATCTTTTTTTTCACTTATAGCACGATCATTTTCAATCTCTTCAATCATCTGCAAGTATGAAGTTTTTATTAGTATATCCTGTGTTGATATTCTATAGACTATTCCATCTGGTGTGCTATGGAGATGAAGAAATTTCACCAGTGGTTTGGGCTTCCCAATTCCATTATCTTTCGACAGAATCCATTGTGATATTGTTTGTCATGGGTTCATCATTATCAAGTATTAGCTCATTATTTTCTACAGAATTCATTGTGATATTGTCTGCCATGGGTTCACCATTATCAAGTATTAGCTCATTATGTAAATTTAACATTATATGTTCACCCAGAACAATTTCGTTCCCTTCAACTCTCATGTACTTGGAATATGGTTCTGATGAGTATATATCTGTGTTGATATGGTCTGGCAATTTAAGGATAATTTGCACTTTATAAAGATCAAATGATCAATCTAAAAATTTTTGATCAGACGATCAACTGGTTTTAAGGTTGCTTATCTAAACCTCTCCAAAATTTTACGATTAGTTTCTCCAAGATTTTACTATAGTTTTATTATAATTTTGGCAAGGTTTTGGCAGTTTTGGCATTTATAATAGGTTTCATCAAGTTTTGCTTTTCTCCCGAGTTTCGCCAACTTTTTAATAAGACTTTTATATAGTTTCAGCAAAATTTCACTATTTCAGCATTTTGCCAACTTGCCAAAACCCCTAGTTTCTCCAGCAACCTTAACTGGTTTACGGTTAGAAGTTTGATATTCATCTGGTCATCCTACTTTGATTTGGATACTGAGTTTAAAACAAAAAAGAAATCAGATATAAGTTAATAAAAGATCTGTGAATTTCTTGTTCAAGAGGTAAACCATTGGGAGACACTTACCAGTGGTGTCAGGCAGTAGGAGGTAGACAATGACGTGGATGTGTTTTGCAGTGGGGTTTGTGCCAAAATACTCTTCAATAGTATCAAAATCTTCTTTTAACTTCACAGCTCCAAAATTTTGAGCAATATTAGTATCTGTATTAATTTTTAGCTTCTTCATTACAGGAATATCGACTTTCCATAATGTAATTTGGTTGGCATCAAAAGTTTTAAACACGTTCTTCTTGTAGACTTTGATGCTATTCCTGAGTTGTGAAATGGTTTTGATTCTATCAGTTTCGATGATAAAAACCTTATCTTTACCTACAACGAAACAGCCTAACATGATGTCAGTATATCTGCAAACGTGAAAATCGTGGGTTAAAAACAAGGATCAAAAAATCAACTTTTCAGTAAAATGTCAAATAAAAACCTTTTTGTATATCTTGTATACGATCTTATATTTTCAGATGGGAAGATTTCAGTTTGTACTGATGAACCGTTTGATTGATTCATATTGTATTTATATTAAATCAAATCGGCAAAAATCGGTTGATATATGATGATGATGATGGGTGATGAATGACGAAATATTCTAGATACTTCAAAAAATTTTATCAGGGGTTACATTTTTGTGTGGTATAATGGTTATCTTGGTGACTTTGCCTGACGTTCAAGATTTTAACTTGACCCAATACTGACCCCACAGGGCGCAGATGAATTTTAACTTTGTCTGACGTTCAAGATTTAAACTCAACCTGATGGAAGAAGTCAAGGAAATCATCAACAGTTAGTTGTGAATGTTAAAAAATATTAATTTTCAAATTTTAAATTTTCACTGTTGGGTTTTCGACCGGATCATGTTCGTTGCCAAAATTGGGAGAAGAACCGTACTACTTGTGAAAAAGCTGTACGTTTAGTTAATTTTTATGGGATTTTCACAAGATTGAGAATATTAACAATGGGAGTATCTTGGATACAAAACGTAAGTGGTCACAGGAAACATCAGACCAGAAAGGTAAGTTTATAAATAAAATTTCTATCTGTGTAATTTTCCCAGCGCTACCTTACAAAGCCCTCAATGTACTTTGTGAAATTGGTTTTTGACCTTTTTCAGAACTCAAAGTGAAAAAAAAGATCGTAATATAGGTGATACTGTTGAAAGTATATCAGACGATTACATGGAGCTACTATCTGTTGCAAACAGTGTTACAGCTAAGAAGCTTTCTGAGATTGGTATAAGAATTGCATGATGCAGTGTTATATTCCTTTCCGAACGTCACAAAAATGATATTTTGCGGAGTAAATTTAGTGATTATCAATAGAGAAATTTCGAAAATTTCTTTCGTAAGAGAATATCTCACTTGATATTTGTTATATAATAGCAGTTGTTAACAAGATATTGCATTATGACTTTAGAAAGATATAGAAATTAGCGCGCAAATCTTTCCTCCGCTAGATAAAATTGAACAAATTCTAAAGGAGTATAATGAATCTATAAAAAATGCCAGATGGTGTTTACATAGATATTGATTTGGTCTTTTTTGCTCCTAAATACCAAACGAAGTACAAATTCTGGAAATATTGGTTGTCAAAATGGGTTGACAACGTGTACCAAAAATTGTAAGTTTCTGCTGTTTACTACTGTTTGTTATTATAGTTTTGTTAATCTTTTATATTTGTAGTTTGATATGCTTCCAACTCTTGAAGTATGTTCTAAACGATAAATCAACCAGCGAAAGCTAATATCGAATTTGGTTAGTGAATTTGTCATGTGATGACATTTTCTTTGACACAAATAATGTTATCCGAATATTGACGTAAGTTTCATGTACCATTTTTATTTTTTATATATATGAAATGGCTAAATATGATATATTTCTATAGTAGCGAAATAGAAAACACTGACCGTAAAAAACCAATAAAATTTCATTATCTAAAATGGAAATAACTTACAGGTCGGTTTTCTTGAAGTAGTAGGTAACACTATAGTTGAAGATCATAATTGGTGACCTACAAAAGATATTAAAAGGTTAGAATTCAAAGCATTTCTATATATTAAATACTTGAGAACTCATGATGCGTAATTTTTTGAATAGCAATGCGCTTGTCATTTTTTCATTTAGAAAAATCTACGCAAAAAAGGAGTAGTTGACGAAAAAAAGCTCTTAGTAATTTCTCGAAACATTTGGAATCCTAGTAGATAGTAAGTAACATTTCTTTGCATGTTTGTGATTATCAAACTATATACTATATACTTCCTAAACTTTTTTTTTCTTAGTAAGGGAAGGATTTCGCTTTTTATACTATGAATTATTATGATGGAGCATATCTTTGACGATAGGATTTTTCATTTGCGATACCAAACACTCTGGCTCAATTATATTTATTAGAGGACATTAGGACATTATTAAAGATTTGTTATCATTCAGGGTAAATTAATTTTCACAATTGCAATAATATTTTTTAACCCACCTCTGAATTCATGATCTTCTTCGTAAACAGGCTCATGTTGAATATCTCAACACATGAATAATTGAACTACTGTATTAAGAGATGCAACGTCTAGACGCCATTCATGTTATACAACGACAGCTGTTGATGCAGGTCCTCAAAACGCAGAAAAAGTTAAAAGAAATTCTATTAAAAAATAACCTTAAATCTCTATTACATGTAATAAGGAAAGAAGGAATAATATCTGATCAGATTATAGACAACAGCACAAAATTATATTTCCGATATTCTAGTTGTGAAGAAAATTATTCTTTCTGACCCAAGTACCTTAAATATAAAGAATGCTATAACTATATTTTATCATTGCTTCAGTTGTCATATTATGCTAATAAATAAACACTTATTGTATACAATAAATATTGGACTCGTTAAAAAATACGAGCCTGAATTGAGTGTGAAACTTTGTTTCTCAATATATCAATCATTTTACAAAATAATAAAGATGCCACCTAAGTATAAAAAGCGATGAAGAAGAAGGATTTTAAGGGAGGAATTTGCCGAGCCCTAACCCATATGGTATTAAGTCTAGCTGTTATGTTGTTAAATATTGATAAGATTTTCTGTGCCTCTGTGGCGTAGACTACATCACGTAAATTGATTTTTACAGCGATTTTAGTGACACATGCAGAGATCTCATTGGAGATTTTTTGCTTGAGAAATTGCCACATGGTAGCGATCCCTATGAATATCGATGCACTAATGAATGACAGCGGCTAAGGCCAAAATTGGCATGCTTCCCGAAGAGCTGAATGATGTTAAACTGGACATTATTAGATACGCAGTAAAGTTTTTTAAGTGTGTTTACTGGTGGGTCAATGTCAGATTTTTTTAGATAATAACAGCTAAAGGTCTTTTCACAGTTGGAAAAAAAGGCTCTTTTATACTTTATTCCTACCACGCATCGGAATGGGAATTTTACCAGATCATTTAAAATTACGTTATTTTATTCGCATTTTTCTATTAATAAAAGGCATCAAGGTTGGCTTAACAATAAGTGCCAAAGAGAAAAGTTGAATTAGAAATCGCGTCATTTCGGAATACCCCAAAATTGCAAAATTGGAAAATCCACAAAATGCAAATCGGGATTTCACATTAAACAATGCTCCAATTTATAAGAATATCGATATGAACTTTAAGAACTATATGTTATTCTGATACAGACTTTGGAAAGTTAGACTTTGAAAAGTACTTTTAAAATGTTAAGAATGACATAATTAAAAAGTTTTTATTGGAAATGATATTACCATTTTTTTTTTCGTCTACACTGTTACTTGTGTTACATTTTCTATTACTATGTCACCAAGTCAATAATAAAAAAATATTGAAAAGTACTGGACAAATTGAAAGTCAAATTGGTCGTAAAAATCACAGTCATCAGTTTCTATTTGTTTATTTAGAATACAATCCTTACAGTAAAATTGAAATGATATTAGAGATAAAATACAATTAACAACCTTCTTGGATTTAACTCATGTAATATTGTATATCTATAATTTTGTATTTGGAGCTTTTATATTTTAAAAGATGCTTCTAACGCTTCTAACACTAGTACCAAAATAGATAAGTTTGCAAATCACTGAATAAATGCTTTCTTACTTTAAATTCAAATATTCTTTAAATTTTAAAATTTTGGACAAATTGATATATTATTTTCAGTATGTAGGATATTGAAAAATACAAAATTAACATAATGTTGTTATTTTATTTAAGAGAACCCTTAATAAAAACAAAATACATTTCGTCCATTAAAAATAATACATTGCGTCCATAAAAATATTTAATTTGTATACTTAGATGTGTTAAAAGCACGGCTCATTATTACCATCAGTAATAGTAATATCGATAGTACATTTGCCTGCACCTCCCATTGTTCCCACGTAACTCCAACCACCGCCTAGATCACCGTTAAAAGGGTTGCCATCTCCTTTATGAGGTTTGTCTTCATAGCGCATCCGTTCATAAAATTCTAGTATTCAATAATAATACAACGATAATAAATATTAATAACGATAATAAGTTTATATAATCAAAAAACTAGTTATTACCTTTATTAACTTCTACCAAACCTTCATAAAGCTTAATTTTCCACCAATTTGCATGATTGACGTAGGAGAATGGAATTTTCCACATAAAGGCTAAAGACCTATTCCATTTTTCGGTTTTGATATGGTACACAATAACTCCTGACGTTCCCCAAGTCGAATAAGAGGTCTTATTGGCAGCCCAGACCACACCTTTACCCGTTGGGATTGGATTAGGAGGAAATCCTTTTCTACATGTTCCAGACTTTATAAATATTTTGGGGTTTTCAAGAGTTTGTGAAGAACAATTTTTGATAGTGATAGCGACTTTTCTGCCAGATTTTAATTCCTGCACATATACAAGAGAAAAAAAAAATATTAATACAAAGATAATCTCATTCATTTGATTCCATAATTTTTAAAATAACTACGGTCAAAGATTATCTTTCAAAACTAACAGCACTATATGGTCAATTGCCCAGCAACAATACATAGTTCTGATAGTTTGAATGATAATGACTTATGTGTTTGAAAAAGAAATTAATTATACTTTTAAGATTGCGTCGAGCAAGGCGCCAGTTATATCCAAAATATTGTAAATGCCTACTGACATGGTCAAGAATTAGAAAATGAAAAGTTTAATTCTTGTGAATTGTTTGTGAAAACATTAATTCATTTTTATATGTAATGGTGTAATCAGATTCTGTTTACCACAACCACATGTATGATAATCATATATTTGAAGCATGTAAGACATGAGACAGAGAATTAGCGGTGAGTGGAGTCCGGTCGGAGTACGGTGATAGTTAGCAGCGTGTAACATAACCGGTGTGAAGCGTACTCAAGTGAATAAACCATATTAGGAAGGTTCTAGATCGGTCCTTTTATTTATCACTTGAGTAAACTGTCACAGGTGGCGTACTCAGAATTTAGGGGACAATAACTTTATTGATTAGGATCCCAATTTGTTGATCAGAAAAACTATGTTAAGTCTCCAATTGGGAATCATACAGTAGAGGTGTACCTATAACCTAACAGAGTTTAGAAGTAACTCCGGCTGTTTGTACGTTGATATTGCATACCCAACGCTGTACACTGATTATATCGAAATTTCACGACATCATATATGTTCAAATTAAGAAAGGGATCTCTAAATTTCGAAATTTAATCAGAATAGTCCTCGTAAAGTGTGGTACAAGGTGTGGCCTATACGTTTTAGGCAAGATTTTTCAAGCAGAAGGTACCAATCAAAATTGAAGTTTATGGAGATGCCGATCAACATTGGGGAGGCCAATCATACCAAGTCACGTGTCTGGGATACGGTACGTCGAAATAAATTTCTTTGGAGAAAAGTCCTGCATGCGAGAAACTATCTAAAGACCGCAGATTTCGCCGAAGGAAGGTTTTATTCTGGTTTACTGGGATATAGTACAGAGGGGATTAATCTGTCTTTAGTTAGATAATAATCTTGATATGTTTCAAAATAGGTTTTTTAGCGATCTTGCTTTTCCTTTTTGTAATCTAAGTAGTTGTTATAGTTTTTTTTTTTATTTATTATTTATTAGTACTGTTCATATTACTCATTTCTGCTCATACGATAATCATTTGGACTGGACTAGTATGGAAGTTTTACGTGAATAGCACGCTGGTTACGTTAGTCTCTACTTTAGATTGAGTTCTAAAGTTTTTATATGGAGAGGTGTAGTTAGAAATAACTAGCTTCAATGTATTTTTATGTATTTACTAGTCAATGTAATGCGTTACGATTGCTAATAAAATGATTTAAATACGTTTATAAAAAAAAAAAAATTTAATCAGAATATTAGATTTACAAATATTGAGGAACAATTGTGAGATATAGTAAGAGAACTAAATTGCCAAAAAAAAAAAAAAAATTTTTTTTTTTTAATAAATTAGGTCATGCAAACTTAATTTTTCGGATCTCATAACAATAACAATTTTGAAAATAACCCAGCAATCCGACTTTAATTTTTCTTTTCAAAAAAATTTTATATGTAAAATTCAAATGAAATTTTTTTTTTTTTAACTTTTATAAAAAATCCGACCAGGATATGAAAACCAAAAAAAATAAGTTTGTATGACCTTATTTTGATTTTTTATTTGTTACTATTTTAGATAATTTTTTAATTTTTTTTTCCAGTGTAATATCAAATATCAAATATGGTTTAAAATTAAAAATCATAGGTAAAATTTTCCGTCAATTTTACCATTTTTTATTATGCAATGATTTAAGGTAAAGATGAAATATATGTATATGTCATGAGTTATGATAGCAAAATAGTATGTAAAACTTCATGATTGTATACATGTTTAATATCATTGAATCATTGAATGTAGGATTTTTTACTGAAATAATGCAATAAACAGAAAGAACATCATTGCAACTAATTCCTACGGAGAAATACATCAATTAAGTATGCACTATCTATGATCTTTGATAAGGTTACTGCGAAACTCTTTCCACAAATTCTTAATTTTGTTAAAAATCCGCAGTAAAACCAAACAAATTATAATTTTTGCGAAAATATCATACCAAAAGTTTCATTAAGAGTTTTAAAAATTACTTTTAAATACATTCCTATTTATTGGACTTTTTTACCAAAAACTAAGCAGTTTTGGTATACAAGAAGTAATAAATATCATGAACGAGCTATATACGCAAAATCTACTGAAACCTGTACAACCTTAATATTAATAATATATGCCGTATACGATACTATTGTACCTTAATGTCATTCCCTTTTGACAAGAGAGAGAAATATATATGTTGGAGGGTACACAGTTAGAGTACTTTATTCGAAGCCACTTTGATATCTTGACCTTATTGAAAACTTGTGGAAATTCTTATTCTTAATCCAATTTCAGTTGATTCAAGAACTTGTAATTTTCTACTTTATTTTTTGACATAATTATCAAATCTTTCAACTTCAGCACCAAATCCTCTAATCCTCTGAACATTGATTTTGTACCTGCATACTCTACATATTTCATATTATTCTTTGGATCTTCTTTTCTATCATTTATCCAATTGGTAATATCATATTTAAATATTATTGTCGTTGTTCATCAAAAAATCTATATTTTCATCTTAATGTAAAATTTTTGAATTTGTTTACAAATGTGATCTATAAATAACTTTGCTTTAAGTATTGTACAAAGATGATAAAAATGATTAGATAAAAGCGCTGAACTATAAACGTAATTTCTTAATCAGCTGCGTAATATGTTTTGTCGTATTAAATAGTTTATCGGTGAGTAAAATGAATTATAAAAGTCAGGAATCAGTATTGGCAGTATTAGATAATTATGAGTGTACTTTCATAATAAATATCCGTATTTGATTCAATTTATAAAATCTTAAAATACGAAATAAAAGAAAACTTAAAAAAATGCTTTGAACGTAAATATCAAACAAAAACAAAAATTATTATCTTCAATTGAGAGAAACCCATGAGTGAAATGTTTTTGATCGGCCATTTTTTTTATATATAAGCCGTTAAGTATTGTTGAGATAAAAATATCATATAATAGATAAATAAGAATAGATGACGACAAAGATAAATTGTTATTATAAATTTTTTATTGATAATTTATATATTTAAAAAATATGAATAACTTTATTATATAATTTATTTAAATTACAAACTAAGAATCTTGTAAAACATTTTTTTTTACTACTCTAGTCTTAGTGTTTAAATAATTCAAAATAAAGTATAAATAAATGAATAACAATTTGGAATATAATATAATATTTGTTAATGATAATTTTATAAAAATTCAATTTAAAATCCATCTAAAGAATAAATTAGTAAATTAATTAGTTTGCTTTAAAAAAGAAATCTTATTTATTTAAGAACTTACCATCAGGAATTTCCAGTTCATCTTGTTCTTTTGAATGAAAATTTGGATTATTATATATTTCGTAATCATCTATAAGAAAATAAACATAATTAATATAGTAAAAGAATTATTTGTTATTATGTAAAATTTTCACCTACTGTCGGTATTAATATTTTGTCTTTCTATTTGTTGGGTGATTTCTTTTTCATCATCTAAATTTAAATAAAAGTCACGTTTAATAAATGAAATTGATATAAAATGAATTTTATTTGTTAGTAATTTACTTACCATTTGAATTTATCTGCAATTTTTTAAATAATTTAGATAATTTTTTACTACTATCTAAAAATTAAGATACAGGTTTAATATATAAATCAATCTCGATTTGACAATACCCTGTAAAAAATTAATTCCGTGTTTTGAATCCGTAATTATTCCGTTTTTATTAATAATCACATGATTCCATGTTTTCTCCATAAATGTAGCATATTCACGGAATTTATAATTATAAAAAATGGATAATTTACTGGATAAATTTTATTAATAAAATGGAGAAATATCAGATAAAACAATGAATTTAAACTGAATAAATTTTATTAATAAAATGGAGAAATATTGGATAAAACAATGAATTTAAACTGAATAAATTTTATTAATAAAATGGAGAAATATCGGATAAAACAATGAATTTAAACTGAATAAATTTTATTAATAAAATGGAGAAATATCGGATAAAACAATGAATTTAAACTGAATAAATTTTATTAATAAAATGGAAAATTATCAGATAAGATGTTGAATTATCACTGAATAAATTAATGGAAGAATATCGGATAAAATGCTGAATTTTTACTGAATAAAATTTATTTATAAAATGGAAGAATATCGGATAAAATGCTGAATTTTCACTTAATAAAATTATTTATAAAATGGAAGAGTATCGGATAAAATGCTGAATTTTCACTTAATAAAATTTATTTATAAAATGGAAGAATATCGGATAAAATGCTGAATTCTCACTTTATTAGTAAAATGGATAAATATAGGATAAAATATTGAATTTTTCCTGAATAAATTAATTATTAATTAACCTTCCTGTTTCTCTTGCTCTTTCGTAAAGGAGTTTCTGGAGTAATTTCTGTTGTTTTCTGCTTTCTTTTTCTACTCCTTGTATCTATAGAAAATTGAAAATAAAATAAATACACTGTAAAAATTAAAGAGTAATATTCGTCCAAATCATACTTTGAGACGTATCATCATCAGGTACTATATCTTTAGTTATAACTGGTATATTTGAAATTGTTGAAGCATTTGTTTCTGAAGTAATAGTTGAAGCATTCGCTTCTGAAATAAATAGTTAGTAATAAAATTGTTGTCATATTTTAATCATAAAATTACAGCTTAAATACCTGAAGTATTCTCAGGATCATCAATGACTTCATTTACAGTAATATTATCTGTTCTACGCTTTAATCTAGAAGGAGGCTGAATATTCTTTTTCTTTGGTGGTAATGGAAGCCCTTTATTCTTTGCTTCTACAATTTTTTTCTTTTTTATTTGGTCAACTATATGTAATATTAACAAAAATTTATAATTTATACAAGTAATAATCAAAAAGCTATTAAAAAATACTTACCCATACTATTACAATATGAGGTAAGCCAATCATGAAGAATGAAATCAGTTTCCGAAATTGGAAATGTTGGATTGGCTACCTTAAACTATGTAAATTAATGTTAGTATCTGTGCATTTTGAAATCATAAAATTCAAGCTGGCTCTTACATCATTAATAACTTCTCCTACACTTCCCTTTGGTTGACGAGATAGGGCTTCACCACGTGTAAAACGGGAAGCAGCACGATTACGTAGATCATTCTATAATATATTCAAACTTTATTAAAATCAAAGTAGTTAGTAAAGTCACACTTTTATTACTTGCCCTAAAATTCAGATATTGATTCTTATCAAGTTTTAAGAATTCATGCCACTGAAATTCTTTCTTATTTCTTTTGTGTTCTTCCTTATAATCCTCATACGTTTTAAGCATAATTGGATTCATTGTTGAACCTATTGGAAACTGTAATACGACATTTTACTTAAAGTTTATTAATATTTTTTAAAATATAATGATGGTATAAAAGAAACCTGTTCATTCATTATCCCGTGTACAGCACTACGTGCATCTGGAAGTAAAGAAGAATCAATAGCAATTAGTACAGAATATAGGCAACGACGTTGTTCAGAATTTAGTGCATTAGGTAAAGATGGATCAGTATTAAGTAATGCAATAAAAATATGGCGACGTTCTTCGGAAGTAAGAGTGGAAATATCAACTGGAAGATTAGTATTATATGACATTTTAAATTATAGAAGTGATTTAGAAAAATTAAAATGAAAAATAAAGTTAAGAAGTATTAAAGCATTAAGTAAAAGATTAAAGTATATTTATTAGGGATTGTAAGTTTATTTTTACGTGTTTTAACCTTTTTAAGTAAAGTTTAATAAGCTTATTTTACGCGTTATAACTAAAATTTAATATTGTAAGTTTATTTTACGCGTTATAACTAAAGTTTAATATTGTAAGTTTATTTTACGCGTTATAATTAAAGTTTAACAATTGTAAGTTCATTTTATATGTTGTAACTATTTTTCAAATTAGATTTAATTTGTTTTTATATATTATAATTAATATTGCAAAAAATAGCATAATAAAAATATTAATTAATAAATTGTACTTTAAAATTTCATAAAATTATTTTTGAATGCTATATTATTTATAAAATAAAAAAAAAATATTTTTTTACTTTTAAAATGACAGATAGAGTTCTATGCACATGTATTTGGTGTTTGCAAAAATCAGGTGGCCAGGGAAGAACATTCAGCCGATCTACTCGTGCAAGACATATGAAAAATCAAAGGAATACTTGGCCTACTCTAGAAAATACACCTGTATCACAAAGACATCTAGTTACCTCGTTTGCTGCTAATACTATAACTCCACTATCCAATTCCTTGCAATCATCATCTGCAAATACTTTGTTATTAACGAATATAAATCAAGATGAAAATCAGAGCCATGATGAAGTGCAAAGCTATATCATATCTGATGAAATACCCAATGAAGATAAAAGTGAAATATCAGGTAGTGAAGAGAATGAATTTGCTGAAAATCATCCACTATTAGATGATGAAGAGGATGAATATAGTGAAAATGAATCATTATTATTAGAAGATGAAGAAGGTGAATATGATGAAACTGATCCATTATTAGAAGATGAAGAGGATGAATATAATGAAGAGAGGGATGAATTATTAATTGATGATAATGGAGAAATATCAGATGATTTAAATAAAGGATTATGGCTTTTTCATCTTAAAGTAGAACATAATATTTCAGAAGTTGCATTTGAAAAAATTCTTAAATCTTTGGAAATTCCTGGAATATCTCTTTTTAAACTTCAAAAACTTCTTGGAAATATTATTCCAATAAAACCAATTATTGTGGATTGCTGCATCAATTCATGTATAGCATTTACAGGTGAACTCATTAACAAAGATACCTGTCCATACTGTAAGGAATCTCGTTACAAATTTAATAAGGTTGCACGAAAATGTGCTGCTTATTGGTCACTTAAAGATTCACTTCAGATACAATATAAAGATAAAGATCGTTCAAAGATACTTCAATACCGACATAATTACACATCATCAAATGAATACTCTTTTGGTGACCAAATAGGTGATGTCTTTGATGGGGTTCACTATAAAGCACTAGTTTCTTCTGGATTGTTTTCAGATTATCGAGATATTGCATTAATGGCATCTACTGATGGATACCAAATTTTCCGTCAGAAAAGAGATGATTGTTGGGTCATTCTTTTAATAAATGCAAATCTACCACCTAATATACGTGTTCAACATGAAAATCTAATAATTTCTGCACTTATTCCAGGACCCAAAACACCAAAAAACTTCAATTCTTTTTTGAGACCCCTTGTTGATGAATTGAAACAATTACAGGAAGGTGTTCAATGTTTTGATAGTTTGACAGAAAGGACTTTTATTCTCCATGCACATATTTTGAGTTGGTCTGGTGACATTCCAGCATTAGCTAAGGTTATGTGCACAACTGGACATAATTCATACAAAGCATGCCGGTTTTGTTCAATTTGTGGGACATATTGTCAGGAAAATCGTCATGTATACTTTCCACTTAAACCTCCTGCTGGTACGTCAGAAAACCAATATGATCCTAAAAATCTTCCTTTAAGAACACATGAAAGTTATATTGATGATATTAATGTTATAAAATATGCAAATGGATCATCACATAAAAGAAAAGTACAGGAAAGGGGCGTGTACGATCAAAGCATTTTGTTTGAGCTTAAATCAATTAAATTTCCAACTTCATTTCCTGTTGACATTATGCATGGTTTATTTGAAAATATTGCACCATCAATGCTTTGGCATTGGTCTGGTACTTTTTTTAAGGAGGATCACAATAATAATACAGATTATGTACTTTCTAATAAAGTTTGGACAGAAATTGGAAATATCATGAATATAAATAGGAAAAATATGCCACTTGATTTTGGACGCCCACCTATTGATATTCAACGACATTCAGCTGCATTTAAAGCAGAAGACTGGTCAAACTGGGTAAATTTATACTCACTTCCACTTTTGCAGAATTATCTTTCAGAAAGGTACTTAAATGGATGGGCAAAATTTGTGCATGCTGTAAAACTCTGTCTTAAACAAAATATCACTATGACAGAATTGGCAGTAATTGAAAAATTATTTCTTGAATTTGTCACACATTATGAAAGGGAATATCTTCAAAATGATCCTGCACGACTCCCAGCAGCACTCATTTCTTATCACTACTTGTTGCATATTGCCACTTCAATTCGTAATACTGGTCCTGCATGGGCAACTTGGCAATATCCAATGGAGAGGTTATGTGGGATGTTATTACCTCTTGTGCGATCTAAACAGCATCCCTATACAAACCTTCAGAATCAGATTACAATATGGACTCAGTTTTCACACCTTCAATATAAATCCGAAATATATCATAAGATTTTTGGGAAAGGGTTGGAAAAATCAATAAATTATTCTGAAAATCGGGTTTTTACTACAGATAGTGCTGAAGAAGAGTTGCAATCACCATCACGCAAATATTGTATGGATAGAGTTGAAATGCAACGCCTCAAAGCTTATTATATAACAGCATTAAATGAAAATCAACTCAAATCCATTACACAATCTGTTCAGAAGTATGGAAAGCTTCGAACAAAAAATGGACTAATAATTAATTCAAAGCTATCAAATCGTAAAGGAGATGTTGCACGCACAAATTATTGCTTTTCTGCACAACTTTTAGTGGATCGAAATGCCCATCGCCCAAATGCACCAATAATTTTAGAAGAGAAAGAATTTTTCGGAGAGGTACAATACTTTTTTTCTCACCAATATGATGAACAATGGTCCATGTTGGCATATGTGCAATGGGTTCGAAATCCTCAACCATCTGGGCATGGTCCATTGAAGTTCCGAGATCTTGGTGCTTTTGAAGTAATTAATGTTAGTGCAATTTGCAGAAGTGTTGGATTTCTCAGAATGCCAAATAATGAAATTTATATCATTGACCGAGAAAACAGAGTTAAATTCAGATAAATTACTTAATTTCAATTTTTATTTACAATAATAAAAATTTGATTTGTAATTTAGCATTTGTGTTAAAAGAGAAACCATTACTAAATTTTTTCCGGAAAGATCCCATTTTTTGTAAAAAAAAGACAAGCATATGTATTTTATTGTCTTATTTTATCGTATATAATTAGTATTTGTTCCATTTTTATTAATTAATTTGTCAGTAAATTAATAATGACGTAAAAACTTATTAAATTTTAATTTTATAACTATTTTAAAAATCCGTTTAAATTCCGTTTCCTATGTGCACTACAAATAATATTATGAAAAATTCGGGTTACAGTTGAGACATACTGAAGATTTACGGAGTCGTAAGCATAATTATGGATGTATAATGGAAATTTTCCGGAGTGCATTTTTTATAGGGATAATTAAAATACATTACCTCTAAAATAGTAATTACTTTTGATGATTTGCTATTATTCTGCTCATTTGATTTATTAAAGTCGTTAACTAAAATAAAAAATTAATTATTAAACATCATTATATGATAATTCAACACTATAACGTTATTAAATACTTACCATTGTTAGGAATGTTAAAATCATACAATTTACTATGAAACGCTATTAATAGTAAAATAAAGTATTTTAAAAGTTAAATTATTGTAGTAACCAAAATGGGAATTATTATTTATACGGTTATACCTTCTTGTTCTTCTATTAAAATAAAAAGGTATCATTAATAATGTATTTTAAAATAAATACTTTTATTAATAAAATATTATACATTTATACCTTCTGTTGCATTTCTTGGTTCAGGTAGATTTCCAAAATTGTGAATTTTACTTGTAATTAATTTACTACTTGTATAATTTTCTTCTACTTTATTCATTACTAAATTATCCATTTCTGATTTGAATAATTCATCTGGCATATTTTGATAATATAAATTAATTTCATTTATTTTTCTCCAAAGTGCATAAGCGGCAGGTTTTTTTAATGGATCAGCATCCCAACATTCTTTCATTAAATTTTTATATTCTGATGGAGTTCCTGGCACAATTTTTGGTCTTATACCGTTAATGACATTCATTACAATATCATTTTCATGTTCATAATTTATAAATGGTGTTTGTCCAGATGAAATTTCCCACATAAGAATTGCAATACTATAAATATCAGATGCAAAAGTATATTCTCTTCCAACAATAACTTCGGGTGCTATGTAAGAAAGATTCCCATATATACTTGTTGAAGATTTATCTGCAAGGTCCACAAAATCCAAGATCACTAATATACCAGGAATCATAGGATTGTAAAAATAATATATTTCCAGAATGCAAATCTCTATGTATAGCTTTCTCATAATGAATATAATAAAGTGCAAGAATTATATTATGAGTAATATTAACTCTATCTTTCCATGTAAGTTGATTATGATTTTGTTGTAAATATTTTCTTAAATCTATATCCATTTTATTCATTACAAGCATATAATTTCCATTTGATGGATTTTGTGTTAAACCATAACATCGAACAACATCCGCCCATTTATTACTTATAGTTAAATGCGATTTAGCCTAAAGACAATAATTATGAAAATACTAGTGTTATTATAAAAATTGCACTAATTTTATAAAATATAATAAAATTATACAAACTTCTTCAAACCAACTTTGATTTGCACTTTCAACATTTTCTAACGTTTTAAGTACTACTTTTGCCACTAAGTTTTGTATTCCAGGTATTTCACCTCTTCTTAATTGTTTTTTTTCAGAATCCCATTCTCTATACTCTCCATTAATCCAGTCTGCTGTATAAATTTCTGAAAATCCACCTTTTGTCAAATAATTAATATTTTTCAAATTGCTATACGGGATCCATTCAACTATATTCCGTGGTTCAAGTGATTCCATTTGACATTTCTGTATTAAATTATCAATAACATCATTTCCAGATGTCCAATTTGAAAAATTTTCTTTTAAATAATTGCGAACACAATATTCACAATATAATGTAGCTAAACATTCTTGGTTACAATTTTCACAAATTCTTCTTGTACCATCATCATCTATAACTTTATTTCGATCATAATCTTTAGTTAATAACCTTATTGCCTCAGTTTTTTCTTCATTTGTAAGAATTTTATCAGCAAGAACTGTTTGTTGTTTGAACTCAAATTCTTTATGTATATCATTATGAATTTTAGTATCAACTAACATTAATGCTCTATTATTTGTTGCATAAATTAATCCATATCGAAGAGTGGACATAATGTAATTAATAAATTAAAAGGGAAAGAAGAATTATGTTTCAAGTTCGGTTACTCCGAGATAAATTAGTAAATGCAACCATATGAATAAACCATTAGGCGCAGTATCGACGCTTGGTCATACAGTATTTAAGAAAACATAATTTGTGTGACAAACTTTAATATTTGATTTCGTATTGATTAATATTTAATTTGACGAAATAACAAATCTAACTTCAGAACTTTCAAAGTGATCGTGTATTTGATAGACTAAATTAAATTAAATTAAATATAAGTATGTTTGGTAAAAAAGTCCATCTTTTTAAAATCTATTTAAAAAAACAACATATCGAGTAACGGATATTAGTAACCATTCAATTTATTATTTTTCTTTAAAGAAATCATAAATTAGAGAAGAACTTTTATAGAATTATCATTTCTCCTTTGTAAATATGGACTACGTTACGAATAAATAGTTGAATTAAATATACACTATATATAAATTGATAAAGCACTTTAAAAAACTGGATGAATAAAGAAACCATTATGTTGAATTAAGTATGTATAGTAATTTTAGTACGTATATAATGCAATACCATTATAGTATTACTATTTATTTTTCTATAATAAATTTTATTTTAATTAACAATTTAACATTACAAATAAATTATTCTTTATTATAATATTCATTTAATGATTTTAGTAAAAACAAACGAACGTGTAATATAAGTTTAACCTGCATAAAGTAGACATATAAAATATTATGAATATAGATTAAATAAGTGCTAGGCCTCAAAAAGATATATAGTTAGTTGCTCTTTGTGTCAAACCATTCGCATTTTAACATTATATTCAATTATAAAATTTCTGTGTTTTGTCAATAAAAAAATAAAAATATTTGCAACGTTTATTATAATATTACCGGATAAAAATTTTTGTTATGTGCAAATGATAATTAGTTTTTTGATACCTTATAAATGTATATAATTGAAAAGTTGAATGTTAAAATAATAAATAATAAGCAAAATGAATCAATCATCATAATTTTAAATAAACAAGAATTTTATACATACATATTATAATATGATTTTGGTTTAAATATTTATTAATTTTCCATTATAAAATTTAAATTACTATGTTTATAATTTTTATAATTCGAAATTTATTTAAACTTATAATAATAGTGTTGTAACAATACGCAACCAATGTAACTTTAAAATCTAAAAAAAAATTTTCACTTTATTTTATAAAAATTCAGCTTTAAAATCTTGTGTCCAAATTATTAAAAACAAGTGTCAAATATTTTTAAAAAACATCATACTTTTAATAAAATCAACATCTTATTAATTTTTATTAAATTAAAACCTTGTTAATAAAATTAAAAATAATGATGGTAAATTTATGAGATTTTCCACATTTATTTTAAGATCTATTTAAACATCTAAAACTCATTCTAAAAGAAAATCTACATATTTAGGGTAAGTTGAAATTCATTAATGATGTAATTATTTTAGTTTGTAAGAAATTTTATTCTCATATGAATAATAAATAAATAAGAAGGTATGTGATTTTTAATATTATATGATTATTCTAACAGTTATAACAGTAATAATAATATTCAGATACTAAATATCCTATCTTTCTTTTACGCTGGCGAAGTTTAATTAATAATTGTAAATCTTTTGCTTGTGAAGTAAAAAGTTAAAGAAAAAACCAGACTCAATGCAAAGAAAATTAATCATTCGGAAAAAAAATATCATTCATGTGAAAAAAGATAACGATTCATTTTTTTAAGCCACCAATCAAGAATATCAAAAGACTATTAAAAGCTCTCAAATTTTCTCAAAAATAAATACCTCATATTTATTTATCACTTTTATAATAATTCCTTTGAAAATTATATTTACTTCTAAGCAAATCATGCCTGAAGTTATTAAGCAATGTTCATCCAACTTATTACTAACTTATTTTTTTATTTTTTATTAACTTATGAAACTCAGGAACTATATCTGTTAAAAATAAAAGTTGTTGATTCTGATATAGTCAAATCGAAACTTTGAAAATTTATTGTTACGAGGCTTTAAAAAGTACATATTGTTAAGAATAAAATGATTAAAAATGAAAAAAAAAATTTATTTGAAATGAACAATTTTTTTAACATTGAATAAAGACTTCTGTACGCAAAATTTTCTAAAATTTTATATTATCAATTTATCATGTTTTTTATTTCATTTTATTTCGAAATTATGGTTTAAATAAAGTCATTAATTTCTTTTTTTTTAATAAATTTATCTATTAAAAAATATGTTTTCGCTTGTTTAGTTACTAAATTTTTTAAAAGATTTATTATCGACTTTTATGTTTAAAAATAATATCCAATCATCACTTGAGAATAAAATCATGCTGATCAGCGTTTAGAATTTACATAACAGATAAATCACAGATTTTTTACATTTGAATCAGGTGATGGCTGCATATGAAATGTTGTAAGCACAAATGCACGTTATTGTGTTACATACATAATTTTTTTACTTAATTCTGTTGGTATAGAATTTTACTTCTTTTTGTAATAAAAAAAATAAAAAATATGGAAGGAAGTTCAAGTCAGGTAAATTATTATTTTAAGCAATATCAAAATTTAATTAATCACAAATTATTAAAAATTTAAAACTTATTTTATATATTTTACATAATAATAGAGTAAAAGTTCTTCTACCAATACTACTTCTATTACTACATCTGATAACTTAGAAAATAATAACAACTCTTCTTCATATAAGAATAAAATGATTTTATATGAAAATATGTTCAAAAATCGTATCCTTATCAAATTAGAAGAGGATGGATTCATTACGTCAGATGATAAAGTAGAAGAACTAATAAAAAATCTGACTAAACCAAGTTATTTATACGCACTTAAATTAATTTTTGAAAATTTACAAAATGATTTTTCATCTCAAATTTTAGCAAATTCATTAGAAGCTTTAATTGATACTCCTTTTAATCATTATTCAAAAGAAAGTTTAGCTAGATTAGAATTACATTTAAGAACTTTGGTTATGGTTTTAGAACGAATATGTTTTTCATCAATAATATTAAGTAAAGAACTTCGAAATAAAGTTTATAATTCTTTGACAAAATTTGCAGAAATTCATCGTAAAACAACTCAGGTTTTTGAAATAGGTGTTGATAATAATTTTAGATCAAATTACAATCTATTCAATCAACAAAATAATAATCAAGATGAAAAAGTTGTAATTAAAAAGCGTAATTATAATATTGATTTTTTATTAATCCATTTAAGAGATACTCTTCATAGTCTACGTGATGATGAAACTTGGTTTCAAGAAATTATAAGAAGAACTAAAGATTTTATTAAAGCTGCATTAAATATTACACCAGGAATTTTATCAATAACAGGAGTTACTCTTCCAAATGATAATTGTTCAATCTTATCATTACTTATTCAAGTACGTCAGAGTTTAAGTTTTAAATACCCAGTGGCATCTTATTATATAGATTGGAGAATTATGTTAATAATCCAACATAATATTTTCATCTGGTCTGAAAGTTCTGAAAAGATTATAAGTAAAAAACTTGGAGAATTGGTATTAATGGAATATATTTGGAGCTTTTTGGAAAGAGAATGGGTTAATGCTGAGGATAAATCTGTTTTAGATTCTCAAACAAAATTTGATGAAGTATCAAATAAAGTCGTCAAGACTCTGAAAAATGCTGGAGGTTTATTAAATGATCTTGCTGGAAATGAACCTATTGCATTACCACATATTTTATGGTTTGGATTATTGGATCTTGCACAAAATCTTATCCAAAGATCATCTCGAATAGCAACATATGGTCTTTGTTATTATTTGGCAATTGAATCACTTAATAAAGCACCAAGTAGTTTTATTCAATTTAAATCTATTGAATTATTGGTACATTTATATAATATTGATAATAAAATGTTTTCAATGATTGAAATTGATTTTGATCAATATACACAAAAATTAAGTGAAAATAATTTAGAAGATTCTTTGGAAAAGTTTCAAAATTTATTAACTTTTGTTAAGGAGAAATACCATGAAGATTTAAAAATTCTAAGTAATAATACTGAAAAAGGGAAAGAAGGAAAAGGAAAAAGCTTAAATCAAAATTCATATTTAAAGAAAGAACAAATATCAAATTCTAATATTTTAGATGTTATAGCAGATGAAATTACTTGTCCAATTAATATTGAACCAATGGATCAATTATATATATTAAAATGTCAACATATGTTAGCATTAAACAATTTAATAAAATTAAAACAAAAAATATGTCCTAATTGTCGAGAAAAAATTGAAGATGATGATATTAGATATTTACCACAAGATTCAATTTATAAAAATTTATATACGAAATTTTTTGAATCTGGACATATTTTACCTTCAATTGAATTAGAAAATTCCCATCAACAACTTTATGATAGTGATGATTCAGATGACTCAGAAGTTGATCTTATATTAAATAAAAAAAAGAAATTTATGAATTCAATTATTAAATTAAATTCAAAAATTTCATCATCAATTCTTTCAAAAATTACAAAAAAACAACATCCGATATATCAAAATATTATAAAAGAAATAAATGATAAACATTATGAAAAGGCTGAAACTTTATGTAAAGAATTTTTAAATTTATTTCCTAAAAGTTATTCTTTAAGATGCATTTTAGCTTATATTTATAGATGTCTTGACAATTATAAACAAGCACACTTATACTTAGAAGAAGCTATTGATTTAAATCCTAAAAGACCAGTTGCTTATTTCATTTGTGGAGAAATACATTTTAGACAAAATAATTATTTTAAAGCAATAAATTATTTAGAAGAATCATTATATTATAAAGCAAAATTAAATAATTTATATATAATACTTGGAAATAGTTGCTTATTATATGATAATTATTATGAATATGCTATAGAAAATTATAATATTGCATTAAAAAATGATCCAAATAATCATTTATGCCTTAAAAATTGTGCATACAGATATGAAAAGAAAGGAGATAATATAAACGCTTTAAAAATGTTAGATAAATTGCTGAGTATTGATGAGAAGAATTCACTGATTTTATGCTATTATGGAGAAATTTTATGTAAAATGGTACAATATAGTAAAGCTATATTATATTTTACAAAAGCAAACATTATAGATCCAGAAAACATTCATAATTTAAGTAAGAGAGCTATTGCATATTGTATTGTTCAAGAATATGATAAAGCATTATCAGATCTTAATATAATTATACAATTAGATCCATTGAATAGTTTGGCATATTATCTTAAAAGTCTAACATATTATATGAAGAATGATATTAATAATGCTAAAATCTTATTTAAAAAGTATATAGCATTGACAAATTCTGATAATAGATTAGCAAAGATTCAATTATATCATCTAGAATACTTACTAAATAAAAATAGTTCTAAAGATTTAAATAATATATTAACAAAAATCAATCAAATCTCTAATATTAGCGAGAATGAATTATTATTACTTTTAATTAGATGTAAAATACACATTGAATTAAACAAGTATTATGAAGCCAAAGTAGATTTGGATATATTATTTAATTTAAGCATTAAATACGAATATTGCTATGAAGCTATTTCATATCTTCATTTATTACAAAAGCATTCAGATTTTTGGTCATATTTATATGAGACTTGTGAAATTGACAAATGTGACTATACCAAATTTGGAATTGCTGATGAATTTAGTAAATATATGTATAAAGGTAAGAACATACTTAAATTATTTATTATCTTCTATTTGTTAATAATATATGATATCTTAAAAAAACTTAAACAAACTTATTAGAAAAAAAAGTATACTTTATTTCAAATCTTACAAATTTGAATAGTGAACTTTGTCAATTTCAACAAAATGATATAAGCAGGTAAAGTCTATACTTTAATTCAAATTGTCAAATACAGATTAACCACAATTTTAAAATCAAAGTTTGTCAGGGCTGGTATTATCTTTTAAAAATGAAAAACTTCGCTTGGATTTGCCTATACTAATGAATTTCGGGGTTGGGATTCTTATTTGTAAAATGAATATTAAAAAAATATTATCCAAAGATTGCTTTATAAAATTTATAAATAATGATGTAAGTTAATTATTTAAAATCCCTATTATTTTATTTAATTTAAATTAACATTAACTCAACTATAGGAATATATGCAAAAGAAACATATGTTAAATTATTATGATTTGGTGAATCTTGAGGGATTAGGTTGGATTGAACATCAGATTCTAATATGTATTAAATATGATTCTCAACTTTCAATTGAAATAAATTCTATTGATATGGTATATTTTCTATTTACTTATTCAGATCGTTAATTTCCCTTCAGAGCAAAATATAATACTATTCTTTAATTTACATAGGAAATAGATTATGTTTGTCTTAGAGAAAATTGTTATATAACAATATCTCTCATTCCCAACATGAGTTTGGTAGATTATTTGTTACCAAATTATCCTAAAAACTGCCAAAATGTTCCAGAAACTTTCAAAGACAAGTATTTTTCAAGAAAACAAATGGAAAATTTACTTGATTTAAATGATATCCTTAACAGCTTATATAATTTGAAAATTTTTTAAAAATTGAACAATTTTATTTGTAAAAAGAAAATCTTTTGTTTTAAGAAATTTTTAGTTTGAAATTTATTATTTAATCCTGGAAAAATGCATAAACAGGTTTGTATGGTGTAGGATAACTCTTAAATTTAGAAATTTGATTTGATTTTGTATTTATACCAATCAATAAATTATACGTACTGTACATGTCTTCGATATAATTATTTGTTTTTTGAATAGTATATATAACTATATTATACAAAAATGCTTTCATCTCCTTTAAAAAATTGGAAAGAAAGGTGATGTAGTCATCTGAAAATCTTAGTTTAAAAAAAACACTTCGATATGTCAAGAAAATTTGATCAATCATACCATATTACCGTAAATGAAAACTTATTATACCAAGAGACTTTTCTCCCAAAGTACAAATTAAATTTCATTCTTTTTTTCCTTTGATAACGATAATGAATAAAATATTTGTATTGTTTAGCGAAATTAATTTTACATTTTTTCACTTCATATGGTTTATACAAACTACTATATAATAAATTTTGGAAATACATTTTATAAATTTTCAAGATTCAGAGTTTGGGAAATAGGTATTCGTGAAATTGGATATTCAGGAAAATATCCTATATTCAAGAAAATGGTATTCAAGAAATGGTCCGATAAAGTAAATAAATAATTTTTTTCTTTAGAAATTTAAAATCCAATCATTACTTCTTTTCTTTCAATTTCAGCTATTTCAATTATTTTAGGATTTAAATTTCATTAATTTCATTGAATTTTCCAATTTTCAATAATATCAATAATTTAATAATTTATGACGTAAAACATTAATAACTCCTTTTATTAATTTTATCATGAGAAAAATAAACAAAAGATGCTAATTCTCATATTATCATCTCGAAAAAATAAACGTCTGAAGCTTTTGAGTATATTTATCTTCATTCTCCGGTGCATATTGTAAGGCATTATATCATAAATCTTTTACTATGCGATAAGGCGTCACCGCTAAGTTCAAAATAAATTTGATTATTACGACACACTTTATGGAAAAATTAAATCTTACATTTATCAGACATGATCATGTGCATCATCAATGATTCATATTCAAAAATATAGCGTTACATCAAAACGTCATGATACAGTATTGATCTTGGATTATGTAAAGTCCTTTTGCTATTTCTAATGAGATGGAAACTTTATGATACCAATATACCGTACCATTCCGAAATTAAACAACCCCGAAAATAAGCAACCCTGGCCTGCATTATGGCGATTTTGACCAGAATTATGACTGCGTTGGCCGGAATTAAGTTCAAAAAATGGTTGTTTAATTTCGGAATGGTACGATAAATTTATTAATTTATTAGATAGTAACTAAAATAATAATAATTATTATTATCCTTTCATTTGTAACTCGGGCAAATTTTCCTGTTTAACTCTTAATTATATAATGAATGTAGTACTAATACAAAAAAAAAAATTGACTGTGGGTAAATACTGAATACGTCTGCCAACTCTTTAGGATTAAAAAATATGTAATATCAAATTATGTTTTGAAATTAAAAATCATGTGTAAATTTTCAGTTTGTGCAATAATTGCAGCAAAAGAGCCACAAATTTAGCACCAAAATTGTTAAAAATATAAAGCAATATGCCTACCAATATAACTTTGATATCTCATAAAATTTTCCAACTTTTTTTATTTTTTTTTTTATTTTTTTACAAAAATTCAGCTTTAAAATATTGTGTCAAATTATTAAAAACAAGTATCAAATATTTTTAGAAATATCATAGTTTTAATAATGAATAGAATCATATATTAAACCTTGCTAATAAATTAAAAATAATAACGGTAAATTTATGATCTTTTCACACTTCTTTTAAGATATAAACAGCTAATTCTAAAAGAAATCTACAAATTAAGGGAAAATTTTATTATAAGTTGAAATTTATGGATAATGAAATTACTTCAGCTTGTATTTATTCCCATATGAATAATAAAATAAATAAGAAAGTACGTGACTTGTAATATTGTATGATTTCTTTATAACAGCTACTGTATAACAGTAATAATAATAGTCGGATACTAGCCATTTTAAAAATATCCCATCTTTCTTTTACGCCTACTAAGTTTATTTATAATTGTTAATTTTTGCTTATGAGATAAAAAGTTAAAAGAAAAATAGACTCATGCAAAGAAAATTAATCATTAGAAAAAAATATCATTTATGCGAAAAAAAGATATGATTCATTTTTTTTTAAGCAACCAATCAAGAATCTATCAAGAATCTATCAAAGACTCTCAAAAATAAATACCTCATATTTTGGAAATTATAATTATTTCCAAGCAAAGCATCATTTCTAAAAATATTTACGTATGAAGTTATCAACCAACGCTCACCAACTCATTACTAAGAATATCGACTTATTTTTATTTTTTATTAACTTACAAACCTCAGAAACTATACCGGATGAAAGTAAAGTTGCTAATTCTGATATAATCAAATCGAAACTTTGGAAATTTAGTGTTACAAGACTATGGAAAATACTTACTAGTGTTAAGAATGAAATGATTAAAAATGAAAGGTTTCTATTGGAAATGATTTATCAACTCTTCTTTTCTTTTCTTCATTATCAAGCCAAAATTGCGAATGAGTACAGGGCAAAATTAAAAGATAAATTCGTTGAAAATCACAGTCACCAGTTTCCATTGGTTCATTAAGATACAGTACATATCTGAATATAGATATCAAAGTTTTTTCAATCCTTTACCAATCCTTTGCCAGTCCTTTACGGCCAAATTGAAATGATATTAGAGGTGAAGTACAATCCTTAATCCTCTTGGATTAAACGTTCATGAAATGTAATATATCTTTATAATTTTACATTTGGTTGCTTTCTATTATCTAACGCTAGTACCAAAATAGATAAGTTTGAAAATCAGAAGTCTGATCCTAACTTATTCAAAATAATTTTAAAATTAAGTTTTTGAACAAATTAATACGTTAAAAAAAATCCGTGAAATCATTACTGTTATTTATTTAAGAAGCCCCCAAAAATACAAAAATAAAATACATTTTGTCCATTAAAAATAAAAATACTAAGTACATTTCGTCCATAAAATACTAATTTTGTATATTTTGATAGTTAAAGTACTATCTTTAAAAGAGTGAGTGGTCTTTTAACAAGTTAATCTTGAAAATTAACAACGATAATAGATTGACCTTCACTCCCCATTGTTCCCTTATAACTCCAACCACCGCTTAGTTTACCGCTATAAGCGTTGCCGTCTCCTTTATGAGGGCTGTCATAGTACATCATCCAAAAAAAATCTAGTGTTCAATAATACAATGATAAATAATATTGATAAATAAATATTTGTGATAATAAGTTTATTTAATCAAAAAACTTGAGATTGAGGTTATTACCTTCATCGGGTTCGATCAAACCTTCATAAACTTTAAGATTCCACCAATTTGAATAAAAGAGATAGGTGAATGGAATGCTCCACATAAAGGCTAAAGATAAATTATAATCTTTGATATGGTACACAATAACTCCTGAAGTTCCTTTAGTCGAATATTCAGTCTTACAGGCACCCCAAACCAAACCTTCACCCATTTGGACTGGAAAAGAAGGAAGCCCGAATTGAGATACTCCAGATACAAAAAATATTCTAGGTTTATCAAGAGTTTGTAAAGAATAATTTTTGATAGCAATAGCAACTTTTCTGCTGGTTGGTAGTTTCTGTACATATACAAAAAAAAAAAATTTTAATATAAGGGTAATGAATTCCGTAATTAACAAAGATTATCAGTTATATATAGTTAAGTGCTTAGCGACAATACATAGTTCTGATAGTAAAGTGTCGAACGATAATTGACTGACGCGGTAATATTATAGAGGCCATCACCACTTTAATATATTTGAAAAAGAGATTGATTATATACTTTTAAGACTGCATCGAGCAAAGAATAAGTTATAATCGGAATACGGTAAACGCCTACTGACATGGTTAAAAATTAGAAGAAAGTTAAATTCTTGTGAAATGTTGTGGGAACATTTTAAATATGTTTATAAATAATGAAGTAGTCGGATCCTCAGCGTGCATAGTGTTACCGCAACCACATGATACTCATTTAGTTTAGCATGCAACATTTGTACTCCCTCGACATCAACTATTCCTTGTACTACGACTTTGTGTACTTTGTGATATAAAAATAAAAGACATCAACTATTATTCAGGCTAAAACTTCACTAACTACTGATACACGCATCATAACAATTTCACTCAGGACCTCGGAACGCCTTCATATTGTTAATGACGTCATGGCTTCAGCACAAGCACGTTTTGAATTCAGTCTTAACAAGCAAGCAAGAGAATTCTAAACCGCAAGAACGTATTTCTCCTTCGCACACCGACTAACAGCGACGATGAATCGTCTTCGAATAACAACAACACCATATTGAAGAAGAATAAACGCACAAATCATACTTCGGATTCACTTCCGAAGTTAACATAATTACCGACGCCTAAACATAACTAATTTTACCTTTTAAAGACAATTTATCTAAAAACAATTCATTCCATCTTTGACGGCATTTACAGGTGGCATTTATATGAAAGATAAATACAGGATTGAATTAAAAGGGTCGTGACGTGGAATAGACAGGGCCTCTTTTTTCTTTCTGTCTTCAGGGTTTTTTGTTTTTCTTCTTGCGCGGACAAGCGTGTGTTGGTTGTCATTTTTTCCCCTTATCACACCACCAGAGTGAAGTTCTCTTCGTGGGGACTGGTTTTTCAGTGTTTTATAATATTACTGTCGGTGCTAGTAGTATATAGTATCTATGTAATAATTACTGAAGTTGTATTTACTCTGTGTAATAAAAATAAAAAAAAATAAAAAAGTACCGTGCTGATCAGAATTTGATGAATTTATACAATAATAATCACAACTGAACTTAATGCCGTATATTGTAGAATAAACTCATTTTGAAAAATTTCAAAATATTACTTATATTACAGAAGATGGTTTAGTACTTGGGATTTTTGACCAACTACATACCCTGGATGTATCCAGGGTACTTTGGGATTTATGAACGACTATCCTGGATACATCCAAGGTACTACCCGGATATACAACCAGGGTAGTTGTCAAAACCTCCAGTACTATCCCATAATTATTTAATAAAATCATAAATAGTATAACAAATTTTAATTAAAAATTCTGGTCCGGAAACGATAGATCACATTTATATTTAATTATAAAAACTTGTTTTTTTTTAGATTTAAAATAATTATAAACAAAATTAAAATTAATTAAATAAAATCATGGACTAGTATGATTACAGTGTATTAAAAAAATAAAATAACTTTTCAAGTTGATTGCAAATCGAATATACAGTAGTGGTTGGTGCTCTGCATAATACTGTAGATACCGTCCGGGCATCCGGTGTAAAAATTCAATGGTCAGTGTTGAGATTCATCCAAGGTAACTAGGGATCATCTATCCGGTATAAACTATTAATCACTACGGCGCTTAATAGAATAGCATTGTAAGACGGAGAATTTAGGAAGGACTAACAGCAAGACTTAGTTTAATCGCGGAAATCTAATGAAATTTCATAAGTCTGGCCGGCAATTAGTAGGAATTGACTGTTATTAAAGCGATTAATAACGAACGAATTTCTTTCCAGTGTGATTCTTATTACGATGCACAAAATAAACTATGTATTTTATAACTTTGAAATGCATTATAAACTAGTAATTATTAAATCTACGATATTCGAAATATTAATGACGCCGGAATTTCTAAATTTCGTAATTTAATAACTCAGAATGTTGGATTTTTACAAATACTGAGGAGCCATACTACTGTAATTATCATTCTAATATATGATTTGTGTGCAGAAAAATTTTTTTTTTTTTAATAAGTAGTGTATTCTGATTTTAGTGATTTGTATCCATTAGTTACTATGCCATATAATTTTTAATTTTTTTTCGTTTATAACATTTCAAATGCTTTACATAACTTTCTACCATTTCTTTTATAATTAGTAGGTATTACAAAAATTTAATCTATCACATTAAGATTTGATAAATTCTAAACTAAACTATTCTTAAAAGGAAAAAAACAAGGTTACTAATTTTATCTTAAGGTTGACTTTTTTTAAAAAAATAAAAAGTTATCTATATATATTATTGCTATTAATTAAGAATTTAATAAAGAAGGATTAAAAAAAATAAAAATTCAGAGTTATAGTCTGAAACTAATCAAAAGTAATATCCAATTTTAACATTTTATTATTGATATTTATTCTAGATCTGAAGTCATAGTAAGTACTATGATTCGTTTCTAATTTGTATCCAAAACAAGTATATAGTAAATTGAAAGGTGCAGTACAATCAATAATGCTCATATATGAAAGGGTATGTTCTAATTAATGTTGTTATCGGGCTAGAGATTCGTCTGAAAAGTTAGAGGCAATCAAAATAATCAAATCATTGCGACATTTATAATAATATAGTCTCAACTTTGATTTAATTTAGCTAGCTAGTAGTTCACTGAGTGTTAAATGAACTTTGGACTCTGCAATCTCTTTGCTCCTGTTCCAGACCATATTACTGATTTTGATGATGAATCCTTACACAGTAGATAAAGAAGGCAAAAAAGTTAAATCATGGGAATAATATTTAATATTATTGATGACACGTCAGTAAGTAGGTGTACACGCGAAAGAAATCGCACATAATGAGCAAAGCCACAGTGCTTCTCCTCCCCATAGAGTTAGAAAGCATCAAACTCTCCTCGAAAGCATCGAGGGGTGTAATGACAAGAAGTCTTTCCTGACGTTCCTTTTTTGTATTGAACTGACCTTTAATTGTTTGCGCAATATCCCCACTTTCTCTACCACTCTTGCTTCAGAGAGGATATTTAACTACGAAGTATGGGTGCGATCCTGCTTTTAATACAGAGACGGATTTTTCTGTGATCCAAAATACATCAAACGACTCAACAGACTAACTCTGGAAGTTGGTATTTAGCCAGTATTCAGAAAGTCAGAAGTTATAAGCAAACTAGAACAATTATAGACAATATACAGTAAAATGACAACTCACCTTCGTAATAAAGGTTAGGTGGAATTAAATCATATGCTATGTGTTCAACATTTTAATGTTTTAAAATTCATGAAATGCAGCCTAATGTTAATCAAATAACCGGGAACTCCTCCTAACGCATAAACCTCGTTCACCCCCCCTCTATGCAAAATGGTGTAGTTAGCCGAAAAACGGAGCCGAATTCCTGATTGCCGATCATCCGGATCCGGTTTAATCGCAGAAAATCCCCTGGAATTCCACGACGACCTACGCCTGAGCCGGGTCCGGATCACGTTGCGGCTAATTATTTTTCTTATCCTCTATACCCAACTATTCGTGACAACCGCCTTCATTGTTCTAGTAGACAGCCCGCATCTCTATCCCGGTATCCCCTCTGTAGATTTCCTGTCCATATGATGGCATTCCTTTAGAAAAAAAAATTATCATTGGTTGATCGTCTCCAATTTTTATTTGTCGTTGGAAATTTTTTTTGTGTAACTACTTCAAGGGTAGTCTTACCACACCACCCTCGGTTACACAAATATTTGTTGGGTGTGATGTCCGAGGTGCGTGACAAATAGAGATCAGGCTAGTAAAAAAAAACCAAGTCCCTCAGATAAATATAAAAAATGCAAACGCGGATATCACGTGACGATGTGACGCTAAATGTCACTGTGTAACCGAGGGTGGTGTGGTAAGAATTTCCCTACTTCAACGTGATGCCAATCGATGATGCGATCGCTCCTTAAAATGATTGGTTCCTCGAGGAAAAAAATTTCCGTTTTGTTCGACCGTCACGTGCTGCGTGTTTGCTGCTACGCCACAGACGAAAAAATTCCCAGGTCCAAAGCTGCATATTAACTAATGGATATAAATCACTGAAATCAGAATACACTAATTATTTAAAAAAAAAATTTTCTGCACTCACATCATATATTACAATGATAATTACAGATTGTTCCTCAGTATTTGTAAAAATCTAACGTCCCGAGTTATTAAATTGCTATATAATTAATTATCTTTTAATATTTTAAAACATCTAATTGTTGTATGATAATTTACTATAGCGCCATGAATATTTCGAATATCATAGATTTATTATATAAAATACATAGTTTATTTTGTACATCGTAATAAGAATCACACTGGGATGAAACTCGTTCGTTATTAATCGCTTTAATAATAGTCTCAGTCCCTAATTGCCGACCAAACCTGACCAGACTTAACATAGATAGTTATGAAATTTCATCAGATTTTCGCGATTAAACCGAGTCGCCACATTACCCTAAATTCTCTGTCTTACAATGCATGTAATGTTGCATGTTAAACTAATAAATGATTATCATGTGATTGCGGTTACACTATGCACCATTACTTATAAAAATGAATGAATTAATGTTCCCACAAACAATTCACAAGAGATTTAACTTTCTTCTAATTTTTTAACCATGTCAGTAGGCGTTTACGATATTCCGTTTATAACTGATAGTTTGCTTGATGCACTCTTAAAAGTATAATCAATTTCTTTAATTTTTCAAATATGTTTAATTCTTTTTAAGACGGTGACGGACTCTATAATATTACTGCGTCGTTCAATTATCGTTCGACACTTAACTATCAGAACTATGTATTATTGCTGAGCACTTGGCTGCACAGAGCTGCTAGTTTTGAACGATAATCCTTGGCCACAGTTTTTTAAAAAATTACGGAACCAAACGAATGAGATTGCTCTTATATTAATTTTTTTTTTTGTATATGTACAGGAACTACAAACTGGTAGAAAAGTCGTTATCACTATTAAAAATTATACTTCACAAACTCTTGAAAAACCTAGAATATATTACGCATCTGGAACATCTCAATTCGGGCTTCCGACTCCTCCAGTCTCGATGGGTAAAGGTTTTGTTTGGGGTGCACGTAAGACTGAATATTCGACTAAAGGAACTTCAGGAGTTATTGTGTACCATATCAAAAATTATAATTTATCTTTAGCCTTTATGTGGAGTGTTCCACTCACCTATTTATTTTATTCAAATTGGTGGAATCTTAAAATTTATGAAGGTTTGATCGAACCCGATGAAGGTAACAACTCCAGTCTTAAGTTTTTTATTATATAAAACTTATTATCGTAATACTTATTTATCAATATTTATTAATAATATTTATTTATCATTGTATTATTGAACACTAGATTTGTTTTACAAGATGTACTATGACAGCCCTAATAAAGGAAACGGCAATCCTTTTAGCGGTAAACTAAGCGGTGGTTGGAGTTACGAGGGATCAATGGGAGATGCAGGTCAATCTGCTATCGTTATTAATTTTCATGATGGTAAAAGTTAAAAAGACCACTCTCTCAAAGATAGTGACTTATCAAAATATACAAATTAAATATTTTTATGGATGAGATGTACTTGGTTTTTTTGTTTTAATGGACAAAATGTATTTTATTTTTGTACTTTTAGGGGCTTCTTAAATAACATAACAGTAATGACTTCAAAATATTACGTTAACTTGGTATTTTTCGGTATTTTTTTACTCAAATCAATATTTTACATACTAAAAATAATATTGCCAAAAACTTTAACAAAATTTGATAATTATATTGAATAAATTAAGATCAACTTCTTTATCTAATAAGAGCACGTTTATTCAGTGATTTTCAAACATCTATTTTGCATTGGTACTAGCGTTAGACGTAGGCATCTTTGATAATAGAAAGCAACTAAATGTAAAATTATAAAGATATATTACATTTTCATAAACGTTTAATCCAAGAGTATTGAGAATTGTACTTCACCTTTAATATTACTTCATTGCCATAAATGATTGAAAAGACTTTGATATCTATATTCGATATGTATCTAAATGAATCAATGGAAACTGGTGACTGATTTTTTGATCAACTTATGTTTTAATTTCGCTCTGAGCTCATCCACATTTTCGATTTGATAATGAAAGAAAAGCATAGTGTTAAAAATGAAAAGTTTCTATTGGAAGTGATGTTATCAACTCTTCTTTGCTTACACGATTACTGTGTTACATTTTTAATACTGTATTTTCCATAGTCTCATAACACTAAATTTACAAAGTTTCGATTTGACTATATCAGGATCAGCAACTTTTACTTTTGACAGGTATAGTTCCTGAGTTAGGAACCCGAAAAATATTATTATTGGCTGTACGCATTTTTTCAGGGCCGGAATTAAGATAGTGTCAGTCAGTTACTAAAACAGGAAATAAAATTCTGGCCAACGTTATCCAAAAAAGGAGATCTACATGATTATTCTTCCTACCACCATTTTTCGGGGGTCTTCTTTAGGTTCATAAGTTAATAAAATAAAAAATAAAAGTAAGTCGATATTCTTAGTAATCAGTTGGTGAAAATTGGTTGATAACTTCAAACGTAAATATTTTCAGAAATGATGCTTTGCTTACTGCTTAGAAATAATTATAATTTCCAAAGAAATTATTGTTAAATATGAGGTATTTAATTTTGAGAAAACTTAAGAGATTTTGATAGACTCCAGATATTCTTGATTGGTGGCTTAAAAAAATGAATCGGTAAATCTTTTTTTCGCATGAATGATAATTTTTTCTAATTGTTAATTTTCTTTGCATAATACTATGTTTCTTAACTTTTTACTTCACAAGCAAAAATTTAGAATTATAAATAAACTTAGCAGAGGATATTTTTAGTATCCGACTATTATTATTTATACTGTTATAGCTGTTAAAGTAAAATCATATGATCTTACAAGTCACATACTTTCTTATTTATTTTATATTCATATGAGAATAAATAAAAGTTGTTACAAGCTAAAGAAATTTCATTATCCATAAATTTCAGCTGATAAATTTTTTCCCTAAATTTGTAGATTTCTTTTAGAATGAGTTTTAGCTGTTTAAATAGATCTTAAAAGAAGTATGGAAAGATCATAAATTTACCATTATTAGTTTTAATATTAATAATATATAGCGAAAAAGTAATAAGATGTGATTTTATTCATTATTAAAAGTATGATATTTCTAAAATTATTTCGTTTCTAATAATCTGCAAGCTGAACTTTTATAAAAAAATGCACAATTGAAATTAGCAGAAAAATTTACCTATGACTTTTTAATTTTAAAATATATTTGATATTATCGTTCAGCCCAATAGGATCATGCAGATTTTCATAGACCGATATTTTTATTAGGCATAGCAATAACACATGATTGATATAATGAAGTGGAGTAAAAAAATATGGTGTCAGTGAATATTTTGTAAGAAAAGTTTAAATAAAACTTATATAAAGTGGAATTTTTAGAAAGCCTATTTATGGTGTTATTAATTTTAAAATGTATGATTGAAAATGTCAGAACGATAACGCATTGCGGCGGATTTATGAAATTTGGCAACCTGTTGCGCCCTCGGGAATTAAAATTAACTTACAGAAACATTAAACTTTTTTCTCTGGAAAAATTGGTTAGATAATGGGAAAATTGGTTAGACGCAAGATTTGAGGTGCAAAAAAATTTTTTAGAGCCCATTTTTGACTGTTCACTAATAAATTTGGGACTTAAATAGAAATTTGGTGACTAAAATACTGTCAAATATTTATTTAATTTGACATGACGGACAAATTTTGGGGGTATTTTATAAATCCGCCATGATGACATTTATTGATGTAGGGCTATATATATCGGTCACAGGGGCCTTCATTGATTGGTGAAAATGGTCATGACCGATATAACATCTAATGACTATTTATTATACAGCTTTCAATCCTACAAAGTTATCAGTCATATTTTCTTGCACGGATATTTCAAGGCACAATGATCTATATATTACATAAAAATTAAATATGTAAAATTTTATTTATGTAGTTGAATCATTCTATCAATTTTTTGTTGTAACTTGTATTAGTACTGCATTTTGTATATAAATAAAAAATTAAACAAGCAATCCTTCCTAATTTTTATCACTATTTTACTACTATCCAATAAATTAACAAGTTTGGCCAAAATGGCTTCACAAGTTACATATACAGAGATATGATATGTTACAGTATCCCTATAAAAAATTTTTCAGAAAAATGGTCACGTCATACAAGTGTCTGAGTTTCTTCAATAAAAACTAGAAAAATGATTTACCGGAGTTTTTTTCCAGAATTTTTTTTGTTATTTTTACTTTCAGTTATGATATCAATAATAACCAGTATGGTAATAGTCATACCAGCTGTTTTAGTTACAGATACGACAGGGACAAAATATATAATGTAATAATACATTAAAATAGCGTCCAGGCTGAAATTTCCCAACTAAAAGCAATAATCAGTTCATAAAAATAAAAAAGATTATTATGAATTTACTAAAATTTTTATGTAGTAAAAAATTATTGAATTTTTTTATATTTGTGATGAATTAATTGATTGTAATTTCAAAAATAATAATTTCATTTATACATTATAAAAATTTCCCGAAGCCTGATGCATCATTAGAATAAAATCATGAATTGGGCACTCCTGTGACACTCTTACTGCTTATTAAGTTTAATTATCAAAAAGTAGGTATTTGTAAAAAAAATAATTTAATCACAATTTTCAATAACGTTGGCCAGAATTTATTTCCTGTTTTATAACTGACACTATCATAATTCCGACCCTGAAAAAATACGTACAACCAATAGTAAATTTTTTTTGACTGGACTTAGTTACTTATTTTAATATTTTTCGGGTTCCTACCTTAGAAACTATACCTGTTAAAAGTAAAAATTGCTGATTCTGATATAGTCAAATCGAAACTTTGGAAATTTAGTGTTATGAGACTATGGAAAATACTTAGTGTTAAAACTGAAAAGTTTCTATTGGAAATATTATCAACTCTTCTTTATTTACACTATTACTGTGTTACATTTCTAATACTATGCTTTTTTTTTTCGTTATCAAATCGAAAATGTGGATGAGTTCAGGCTTCAGGGCAAATTGAAAGATAATTTGATCAAAAAATCAGTCACCAGTTTCTATTGGTTCATTTAGATACATATCTAAATATATATATCAAAGTTTTTTCGATCCTTTACGGCAAAATTGAAGTGATATTAGATGTGAAGTACAATTCTCAATCCTCTTGGGCTAAACATTTGCGAAATGTAATATATCTTTATAATTTTACAACTGGTTACTTTTAGTGTTTTGATCCGGATAAAATCTTAAATATTTTAAATGAGATTATTGCCGAAAAAAGATTGTAAATCTCAGTTCTGAATAGACTATAATTTCGACCAGAATATTTAATATATTATGAATCAAAAAATTGGTAATTCTGATAGTTCCATCCTGAATTAACCGAAACGGATACCGGATAAAAACCGGATAAAACCGCTTCGGATCCAAACACTAGTTACTTTCTATTATCAAAGATGCCTCTAACGCTAGTATCAAAATAGATGTTTGAAAACCCACTGAATAAACGTGCTCTTATTAGATAAAGAAATCCGATCTTAACTTATTTAAAATAATTTTAAGTTTTTGGTAATATTACTTTTAGTATGTAGGATATTGATTTGGGTAAAAAAATACCGAAAAATACTAAGTTAACGTAATATTTTGAAATCATTACTGTTATTTTATTTAAGAAGCCCCTAAAAATACAAAAATAAAATATATTTCGTCCATTAAAATAAAAATTTGAGAGAGTGGTCTTTTTAACTTTTACTATCTTGAAAATTAATAACGACAGTAGATTGACCTGCATCTCCCATTGATCCCTCGTAACTCCAACCACCGCTTAGTTTACCGCTAAAAGGATTGCCGTTTCCTTGATTAGGGTTGTCATAGTACATCTTCCAAAACAAGTCTAGTGTTCAATAATACAATGGTAAATAAATATTGATAAATAAGTATTACGATAATAAGTTTATATAATCAAAAAAACTCGAGATTGGAGTTGTTACCTTCATCAGGTTCGATCAAACCTTCATAAACTTTAAGATTCCACCAATTTGAATAAAATAAATAGACAAGTGGAACACTCCACATAAAGGCTAAAGATAAATTACAATTTTTGATATGGTACACAATAACTCCTGCAGTTCCTTTAGGTGAATATTCAGTCTTACGTGCACCCCAAACTAAACCTCTACCCATCGAGACTGGAGGAGTCGGGAGCCCGAATTGAGATGTTCCAGATACGTAATATACTCTAGGTTTTTCAAGAGTTTGTGAAGTAAAATTTTTGATAGTGATAACGACCTTTCTACCAGTTTGTAGTTCCTGTACATATACAGAAAAAAATTTTAATATAATTCGTTTGGTTTCGTAATTTTTAAAATAACTGCGGCCAAAGGTAATCGTTCAAAACTAGCAGCTCTATGCAGTCAAGTGCTCAGCAATAATAATACATAGTTCTGATAGTTAAGAATTGAATAATAATTGAAAGACGCAGTAATATTATAGAGTCCGTCACCGTTTAAAAATTAAAGAAATTGATTATACTTTTAAGAGTGCATCGAGCAAAATATCAGTTATAAACGGGATATTGTAAACGCCTACTGACATGGTTAAAAATTAGAAGAAAGTAAATCCTTGTAAATTGTTTGTAGGAACATTGATTCATTTTTATAAGTAATGGTGTAATCGATTCTCAGCGTGCATAGTATAAGCGCAATCACATGATAATCATTTAGTTTAGCATGCGGGAAACATTACATGCATTGTAAGACAGAGAATTTAGAGAGGCACTACAGATTAAGTTTAATCGCGGAAATCTAAATTGGTACCACACTTAAGCCGCTATATTAGTAACGATTTGGTCAGGAAGATCGGCAATTTGAGTGGCAAACTACATCATAATAATTTAAGAGCGATTTAATAATTGATTGAACCCAGTGTGATTCAAGTTCTGATAATTCTTTTGGTCGAAATCCACGCCACAATCATGTGCTGATATGTGCCGCACGCCAAACAAAATTTTGTCTATTTATACTATCGAAACGCTAAATAAAACGCGTTTACTCTCAAATTGTTATAATGAAATTAGAAAAAAACCTAATTCAATGTTTTACAAAGGAAATAGAGGACTTTCATATTTTAATCATCTATTCCTTGTTTTATAATAAAACAAATCTAGAACAAGACGATTCTGTCATTGCCATTTTTAATGAATTGATTGACTTATGCTGATCTTCTGTACCAATCTTGAGAACAACTACAATCCTTCTAGTGAGCGCAGCAACAACCAACATCACGTGAGCTAGAAGCAAATTGGAAACTGAAGTAACAGAAAAGGACGAAATAAAAATGTACGAGGAGACTATTATAGAATTTGGAAAAATTGAATAAAGAATTAAAAATTGATGTACCGCCAAGAACGAATAATATCAGAGAAAACGAGAAAACGGAAAAAGAACGGATAAGCAAATAGAAGTGAGTTGACAATGCAAAAATGGTAGTGATAATTCGATTCAAACAAAAAAAAAATCACCCCCTAGGAAACGTAACAACAATCGGAAAAAAAATCAGCAACACAAACATCAAAGAATGGAATGATCGTCAATGTTCCAACTTTTTATATGGTTTATCTGGATCAACATTTTGCCGAAGTTTCACGTGGCATGATTACGGACGAAGATATTTACGAAAGCTTAAAGAATGTGGAATATGTAGAAAAATTATCGGTCAAACGTCAATATAAATACAAAACCGTCAGAGCTAAGATTCGCCTCACTAAATCATACGAGACAATTTACAAGGAAGGTGGATCATATATAGCTATAACAATAAATGAACGAACGTATTTTTTTAGAATGTTTGATGTTAAACTATCCTAAAGAAATAAGAAACAGATACAGTTGGCAAGGCGTTAAAAAAGTGGACATGGAAAAATACAAAGTCATAAAGGAGCATAAAGAAAATTATGGAGGCCACTTTGCTAAAATCATAAAAGTCAACAAAATCAAACATATCCAAATTTATTATAATAACGAACAGGATCTGATGAAGGCAGTTTACGATTCTGAGATGCAAGAGAACATTGGAGGAAGAATACAAATCAACGAACTAATAAGTAAAGAAAGATTTGTTAAAAGACCGGGAAGACCGAAGGGAAATACCTGCGCTTCTTCTGAGGATTACAAATTTTTTGAAGCGACGGAAAATCCAACGGACCCAACGGTCCTGACCATTGAAACAATCAATAATTTTAACAAATTAAACGCAGAATTTAGCGAAAGAATATGAATAACCAAAAGCTAATAGCGGTAGAGCCGACAAAAGTGATAGTGATTAATCTTTCATTATGATAACAAACTAATTCACGGGGAAGTAAGAATAGGTTTTTTCTTATTGTTGGAAAAGGCGGGTTATTTCAGATTTCGATGAGTTCCTGTCGCGAATTCATCAATGGAAATTATTTAGTCAAACTTTTTCAATTAATTTAGTATTCGATTTAAATTTTTTGTTTCAAACTATTTCAGATTAAACAAATATAAATTTTATGATCCTGTAAATTCCTGTTTAACTCACACCTTATACGTTTTAAATAGATTAAATAGATTAGATTACATAATCCTTAGTTTATTTTAAAGTACTAGGTATAGCCGTATAGGTACCTGCTGACGGGTTAGTAGATAGAATAACCTATTTTATTAGTGTTATGTCTACTGTATTTTCTTTAATAATATATGTAATTTAATTTATGTAAATAAATTCAAATATATAATAAAGAGAAGTGCGCGTTACTTACTAACAAAAAAAAAATGATTTACTTATTTTCTCTAATATTTAGGTACCTAATAATAACCCATCAATACAACTAAATGCTTCATTATCTTTTTCTCAATTATAAGAGAACAGCCCCAGAGTTTTTATTTGAAATTTTATGTTAAACAACAAAATGAAATTGAACTTAGAAATGTTATTAGAAGGAAATCCAAAACAACTTATCAGGTTAGATTGTCTAGTGTAGTTAAAGGGAAAAAGTAATATTATAGAAAGGATTTTACTGTTAACATGCTGATGTATTACGATAAAAGAATTTCTTTATAGGTTCAATTACTTCATAATTTTTAATACCGAGGAAAGTAGCTGAATAGACTTTAGAAAATCCACTCTCGGTTAAAATATTCCAGGTTTTCTAAATTATCATATGGAATCCATTCAACTATTTTTTTGTCTAATTCACGGATTTTTGAATATTTTCGAGTTTATTCATTTTTTATATGTTACAAACAATTAAAAAGATTAAATTTCACAACTTTTCGAATGGTTAGTCCGAATTAGTTATCCCTACTTCAAACAAGAGTTCTAACCAAAATAAGATGAATAATCGAATCCGGAAGCTGGAAATTTCGTTAATATTTATGGCATTCTATGTAAATTTTAATCGTAAATATCTCTGATTCATTATATGACTTGGCAAAACCGACTTCTTTTAATAGCTAATTTAGATTCATTATTAATCATGGGGTTTTTTAGGTCTATCAATCTATCCTTTTTCTAGACCTCTCTTAAGGTTCAGTGGTGTTCAGTCCTTTTTTTAAATAAATAAAAAAACTTGTGTAACTCATCGTTTAAAGTAATATATTTTTTACTTTTTCAGTTATTTTCAACACTTGATATGTAAGTGATTTACTTTTTTGGAATGTTAGTATAAATAATTTAATATACGAATAGTTTGCTTTAACTGGAAATTAAAGTATACCTTTTATAAAAGAACATCGTTGAATTTATTGTTTTATGAAACGTTTAAAAATGTTTATACAATTTACTTGTGATTAGTTAGTTACTGTATTAAGTATATTAAACTCTTTTAATAATACCACTTTATTAAATAATTTTCTGAAGTATATACATTTAAAAATGTATTCCGCCAAAGTATTATTGGTTTATTATTTAAACCACTTTAAAAAAAACAAATTTGAAACTAATTATACGTATTTTATACATATAATACACATGAAATAGAATTCTAAAGAGTACACATTAAGCTTATATTATTGGTTTAAGTTCATCACAATAGATTATTATTGGAAAATTAATGGTTCTCGAAGATTTAAAGGTTTTTAGAAAGTTAAAGATTTTTGTCAAAGAATTAAAGGGTTTTGGAAAGGTTCCCAGAGAATTAAAGGGTTTTGAAAAGGTTCTCAGAGAATTAAAGGTTCTTTTAGTTGACGGCGTGTTTTCCCTCTCTTCATTATCTGTTTTTTCACTTAATGCTGTCTCATTCGATGTATCTTCATTTAGCGTTGATGTATCTGATTTTCCATCTAGAGTTGATTTTTCATTTAGCGTTGATGTATCTGTTTCTTCATTTAAAGTTGATTTTTCACATGTATTTATTTTTTCATTTAATGTTGGTTTTTCATTTAGTGTTGATGTATCTATTTTTTTATTTGGTGTATTTCGCTTTATTGGTGCAACATTATTGCACTTCTTCCTTATCCATTTTCCTATTTTCTTGTACTAAAAAAAAAAAATTAAAAATAAATAAATTTACTTGCTCATTATAAATGTAACAAAATTATTTTTAATAATTAAACGTACATAATATGAAAATCTAATCAGCGGTATTTCTTGAAACATATTTTTTTTGATGTTTTTTTTTCGATATCTGAAATACTTGAGGAAAAAGAGAAAATAATGTCTATATATATTATTATTGTAGAGGATAAGCGCTATTTATCATTAACATAATAATGAATGTATTGTATCAATGAAAGGAACTTTTGATCGAAAAAAATAAAGTTTTGCTGGTAAAAATATTTCGTTTATACATAAAAAAAATAAATGTACTTTGGCGTATAAACAAATCTCGGGCTAACGTTTGAAAATGATCAGCATCTTTGATTTGTTCCCCATTTTAGGAAAGTATACTATCAAAATCAATTTGTCTTATGATAGAATTCCGTTTAACCTTCCACAGCCTTTTCTTTTATCTATTTTTAATAATGAAAAATTTTTTTCTAATTTCGGATCTTTAATACCATTATTTGCCTTTATTAAGAAACCAAATAGGATCATGCTTTTTTTTCGACATAATGTTATTTTTTTTAAACTAAAGCACAAATAAACCTATGAACATAAATATATAATAAAAAAGATGGTCTATTAAATTTATTTATTTTTATAGACATGTTCTTGGACGTCCGCAATTATTGGATAGTGATATTAAATATCATCTGAACTGCTTCTCAGTTTTAGTGATATTATAATATCATCGGAACTGCTTCGCAGTTTCGCTTGGCGATATTCTAGATGTTCTAACATCCCTATCCAATCAGGCCATACAAAACTAATAATTAGCTTAACGTCCTTTCCGGTCCAAAAATTTAAAGGGAATACTAATTTAAACAAACATACTGTAACATTTAAATTTCGGAAATTTTCGGTAAAATCGGAAATATTCGGTACCACTCAATTTTAGAAAAGAGAGGGGATGCTTCAAACATATGTGAACATATATGTTTAAATTACCTTTGAAATTTTCAAAAATAGAGGGAGGTTAATTTGGAGCGGCTTAATTAATATTTAAAATTTCAAAGAAAAAAGAAAAAGGATTTTTTTTGATTCTTTTAATAAATAGAAGCCCTATAAGAAATATGTATACGGAAAGGATACGTTTTGTATACATTTTATGTACGTTTTTATAGATTCCGTATACAAATTCCGTATATTTAATAAGCAATTCATTTTTGAACATTTTTTAAAAAAACTAATGTATACGGAAAAAATTAATCATGCGGAATGTATACGGAATTTTTAAACTTAAGATAATTTTACCCATCATAACACGAGATCACATGATTGTTTATTGTTTTGTTATGATACGTTTTTTGTTTTTTATATAAACCCTTACTTTGATGAGTTTGATCTTCTGATCTTCCTTTCTGTCTTTCCTTTCCTTTCTCTTTCTCTTGTCTTATTTTTGTTATTTTTTCTAAATTTTTCTTCTTTCTTCGTCACCCCCTTTTAAAAATAATTTTTTTTTTCGTACCTCACTTTAAAAAAAATTTTTTTTCGTCACTCTCCTTTGAAAAAAAATTTTTTTTTGATGAAAATTTCCAAATTAGGATAAACGATCCGTCACTCCCTTAAAAAAAAATTTTTTCTTTTATTTCTTCTTTCTATTTCTATTTCCTCTTTATAAAAAAATTTTTATTTTTCTAACTTTGACGTCCTCCCTTTAAAAAAAAATTTTTTTTTTTAACTTTCCTAACTTCGTTATCCCTCTTTTTTAAAAAATATTTTTTTTGGTTTATTCTTTATTCCCCTTTCTTCTTTATTTATATTTAATTTCATAGGCCAGCAGATTTTTTTTGTGAGAATATTCAGTTTCTTTTTTTTTTTTGTAGATCAGTTTGGGAGTCCTTTTCTTTTTGTAGGATGATTCAGGATTTTTTTCTTTTTTTAAGTCAGTTCAAATTTTTTTGTTTTTTTGTATGTTGGGTTCAGATTCTTTTCTTTTTGTAGGTTGTTTCAGTTTTGTTGCTTTAGAGTCTTCTTTTTTTGTAGGTCAGTTTTGGATTTATTTTGTTGTTTTGGTTTCTTTTTCATCAGATGCTTCATAATTCTTTTCATTTATGTAGGTCAGACATTCTGGAGTTCTCTTTCTTTTTTTGTAGGAATGCTGACCTTTGGTGACTTGGACGATTGCAGATACTATATGAAGGGGGGTTTTGTTTCCAATTGAGTTAGACGTTCTTATGTTTCTTTTTTTTGTTCTTTTAGGTTGTTTGACTCCAAATGAACCTGAACTTATAGATAATTTAGGTTGCAATAGGTGGTTTTAACAAAGAGGGAATTTTCATAATGTATTTGTACTTTGTTTATTTTTTATTTTTTATTTAATTTAATAAAGTGAAATTAGATTTATGTAAATACAATTATAGTAAACTGTAATACAAATAGTAAATTCAGTGACCAAATCGTATAAATTTCGTGATAAAATCAGTGATCAAATCATGTAAATTCCATATAAATCCCCGTATCCAAACCATATTTTTGGTGATACGGAATTGTGCATTTTTCCGTATCCTATTATGATACGTTATTTCTAAGGAAAAAAAATCGTATAAAAACTTTATAAAAAACGTATCCAATTTTTTTATAGGGAAGTGACTGTATCATTTAATTGGTAAAAATGACCATGAATTGTTATTGCTTCTATAAAAAATTCTATCCATCATTTCTGTAAAAACTCTGTAAAAATGAGCTTTTCACGGATCCATTCAAGAAAAATGTAAATAATTCGTTAAATTCCGTGATATGAGGTTACTAATTTCGAAAATAGTAAGAGCCTCTCATGGAAAGATAATGGAATATAAAAACGGATCGGCTATATCACATTCTTGATCTTTGGGCATATCATACATTTTGATCTTTTGTATCTATTAAGTTTTAATTTTTGGGATCTTTTATTAAAACTCACGTGATTTGCGCATCACGTGATATTGCGATGTATTAAAATCGATTATAGTAACCGAATTAAAAATTCACGCAAAGTAATTTACATGGGATCAAATAGAAGTGATTGAGACTTTTTTTTTTGAATAATCATGAATTCTTTTTTTTTAATAAAAATTGTCTAACTTTATGCAGTCGGATCTCTATGTACTGATACTGTTGTTTTGGGAAAAATATATCTGATATTGGTATATTAAATTATCATTACATATAGGTCATCAGTATCTAGGAATCAGAACAGATGAACTGAGCGGTTTTCTTTTAACTATAGTAATACATTCAATAAAATTAATATTATCTAAGACCAAATTATTAATCCTAAATGTCATACTTAGACTGCTAAACGTCGTGAAGTGCATCTTACAAATAATCGTGAATGAAATAACAGAGAAAGCTCATAAGCGAACGTAAAACGAACAAAAATGAGCAATATTTATTTCTTGAGAAAACATAATTTTAAATTTTGCGTTACGCACGGAAGTATAAACATAGAAAAATACAGAGTAGTTCATTCCTCTTATCATGTGAGCGTTAATCATTCTGCCTGCTTTCTAAAATAAAAATATAAAAATAAAAAAAAAATTCTTTCATAAAAATATTCTTTCAAAAATCTTTACCAATCTATTTAATAAAATTGATCACCTATTAATTGCCATGTAAAATCAAAAATATTTGGTTCAATTGTAACGTTCCATAGAACTGCGCCTAATTATTGAAACATGTTGCACACAATTAATCGACATGAATTGTGCGACAATATCGCATATAAATTACCCAGTTCGGTATAATTTGATACTTCCTCCCCCTTTTCAATTACAATATGTCATGTTCAAAAATATTTTCAGGGGATCTACCTGAATTAACATATGAAATTATAAAATTTTTTCAGAATGATCATTCAACTTTATATTCATGCATTTTAGTTAACAGATTATGGTGTCGTTTAACAATTCCATTATTATGGGAAAATCCATTTTCAATTTGTACCGGAAACAATGATTTTATTGAAATTTATTTACATAATAATTTAAATAATGATTTTATAACAATATTAAATGAATATAAAATTTTTAATAATTCATTATCTACGAATACACTGTTCAATTACCCTAGTTTTTTAAAATATTTGAATACACATAAGTTTATATATTATGTTGATAAGTGGGTTGATTATGTTATGAGGAATTCAAAATTCAAAACTAATTACCTTTTTAAACATTTTGATTCGGTATCTAAGTTAATATTTAAAATTTTTATTGAAAATGAAATAAAATTACATACTCTCGAAATTGATAATTCAGGTACTTATTATAGCGCATATTTTAAAGAAATTCTTGAATTAATTTTACAAAATCAAAATTTTATTCACAATATTGGAAATTTGAAGCTTTATATCTACAATTATGATGAAAATATGGATCGTGTATTACAAATAACTCATTTACATCAAAATCTTAAGAAAATTATAATATGTAAGAATTGTACATCTTTATATCAATCATTATTATTATCAAAAGATTATAATTGTTCAAATACCTTGAATACAATTACTTTCTATTGTCATATTATTTATTGTTATTTCTTGAATAATAGTTTTACTATACCATTTAAATTAAAATCTTTAATTTTTAATGATAAGGTACCACAAATTGAAACATTACAACAATTATTACAATTATCTGGTGATTATTTGGAAAATTTCAGCAGTTCTATATCAATAAAACAAGTATTGTTAGAATTAATTATAAAGTATTGTAAGAATATCAAATTTCTTAATTTACATGAATTTGAAAACCATATTACTTATAAAATATTTGATTTAATTGACAATATTAAACAAAATCTTAATTATCTTTCAATCAATATACAGGAAGATTATCATTTAACAAATGGTAGTTCAATCATATTAAATAATCTAGGACAAGCTCTCCCTTCTAAATTAGAATACCTAAATTTGGAACTTAATGTTAAAGGAAGTGATTTTAGGACATTCTTAAAAAATTCTCAAGATGTTTTTATTAATAAATTATTAATAAGACTACGAGGAGATAGTGATGATATTTCACATTATATGAAGGAATATATTATGAAGGGAAAAAGAGTTAAATATTTGGCTATTAAGGGTATTAAAAATGGTAATCAATTGTCTGAGGAATTCAAGTTATATAATATTGAAGTTCGAAGTTATGATGATTTATTTATTTCCATTACTAACTTTATTAAGAATAATTATTAGTTATTAAGATGAATAATCATATATAAATATTTATAAATTATTGCAATTGATTAAATAAAGTTGTTTTTATTCCAATCGCTTTATTCAATTATTTCAATGTAAGTGATATATGAAAATACAAATACGTCACAAAGTCCACTCATTGAAGTGTAATGCAGATACAAGGATTAAAAATAAATTAAATATATAAATAACAAAGCGCACTTAATGAATATAACTATGGATTGTCATTGTCATGTATGATGACTTCACCCCATTTGTTTCATTTTCTTATATTAATTTTTTATTTTATATTTTGTTTTTATATATTTTATCCCATATATTTTTTATTCTATATATTTTATCCCCTATTGTTAATTTAATTTTTTTGATCAAATCGGAAAAAAATTAATTAGGGAATTTTCGCGCTCATTCTTTATAATATTTCTACCATCAAATTCTTATTATAATTTTCGAATTTTTTTATTAATTATTTCAAGTAGTCATAGTAATCATTTCAAAAGTCATCAAACATTAACAAAAAAAAAAAGAATTCATCATTTTTATTAAAAATAAAAAATGTTTTCGTTGAAATTCTGCACTGCGTAATTTTTTAAGAATAATTTTTTTTCTCGGTTTTCTCACATACATATCAAAAAATTGTGAATCTAATATTGTGAAACTAAAATAGTGAAACTAAAACCGGTTTAAACCTTTTATTAATATGATTACAAAATTTTGTAAATTATAGTTTAAATACAAGATGTATAATAGATGAAAAATTAATATCTTATAATTGTTTAATATCGAGAATTTTTGTTGGATCTTCTTCATTGAATTTATCAATTTCACTTATTATTATTTTCGATTTTTTCAATACTGAAAAATAATTTTTAAAAAATGACAATTACTATTGCAGTACATCATCATTTGTTAAATACTACATGACAAAGGATAAATCGCAATTGTAGATCATGATGAAATAATTCTAAATCAAAATATTTAGAAAATGACTTTGAATAATTATGAATGAAAAGATCATTTTGGGAGATACCTCAAAAGTCATTATATACAGATTCTTATATTAAATAACAGATCAATCAGATCTCCCCAAAAATTAGGATACGAATTTTGAGAATAATTTTTGAAATTTAGGATAAATATTTAACCATTATTTAGTATTATTAAACCAAGCATATTATTGTATTTATTTATATTATTAATAAAAGTATTATTTTGTTAAGCCTAAGGTGGCAACATGATTTATTACGGGCTTAGGTCTTACACCAGCTGTAAATCAGTTTTAATTGTCCGGAGAATGAAAATTAATACATAAACTAGGGATTAATCCAGAGTAGCCGGTCATAAATCCAGGGTACTATCCTAAATGCATCCAGGGTAACTATCCAGGATTTTTGATCAGTATGGTGCTTCATACCTAACGTTTAGATTAGCCTATATGAATTGTCTAACACATGATTTGTCTGTGCCTAAACTATTCCGTATTCATATAGTAGTTGATCAGCAAATCCATGTTGATTACTAACATAAAATATTTTAAATTATTTTTTAAATTGTAAAATTTTTAAAATCAATATTGCTCTTCTTTTTATGATTAGTAATTTTTTTTATTTTTGTTTTTTTAAATATAATAGATTAACTTTGGGATTTTTTTTCATTTAATTTTTTTATTTTTTAAACAATTTTTTTTTTAACGATAGATCATTTAATAATTTTTTTTTAATAGATAGTTTAGTAACTTTTTTTATCCCATCAGTATTATGTATACACCGATGGACAGATTTTTTTGTAAATTATTCCACCGGTATAGAAAAAGTATAAAAAGGTATAAAATCCATCAGTGTATACATCATACATAATGAGATAAACCTGTTATTCCATGGGTATCTAATAAATACTCCATATACACTGATGCTCCTCTCCCTTTGAGGGGGCCTCCAAGGCATCAGTGAATATTTCAGTTGTTCATTGATACCCATGGAATAACAAGTATTTATATTTTAATAGATCATTTAGTTATTTTTTATATTATTTTTTTTAACAATAGAATCGTTTAGTAATTTTCATTCATTTTTTTTTTAATGATAGACTGTTTAAAAATTTTTATTTATTTTTAAGATTTTTTTTTAATTTAAAAATTTTTTTTAACAACAGATCAGATTTTTTTTTCATTAGAAATTTTTTTTCTAACAATAGATCGGACTTTGCCCTTTCTTTATGTTAAAAAATAAATATAAACTAACAATTAAAAATTACATTATTATAGAATTGCCCATTCTTTACCTTTACCAATACATTGGTCCATTGCTATATCAAAATTCTCCCTAATTGAAAAAGATAAAGTAAATATCTTTTTTTCTTTTTTCTTATTATTAAACACCTTTTAAATGCCTTTATTAATATGAAAATAATATTTATATAAAATACATTATGCATAAAAGTATTGATCACAAGTATAAGAATTGCATCATTGCATATTATATGACAAACAAATTTTGTATAACTGGAATGTACACAGCGAAATTCAATAAACCAGATCTATCAGTTCTACTAAAAATATCTGGTTTATCGAAATATCTGGTATAGCAAAAAAATTTCAATATACTGAAAATCTATTATACAAAAAATTTTCATCCTAATAAAACTAATATATGCTATAATTTAAGTTTTTCATCTTAGTTCTAAGTCATAAAGTTCATGAAAATGAATATAAAATATTTTTAATTGAAGATATTATATCTTTTCAATAATTAAATATTGGTGTAATTATGAGTAATAATAAAAAACATAGAAAGATTTACTAGAAAAACATGATAAGGAAAACAGACAAATTTACAAGCTACTTAAGCTACTCGCATCATCTCAAACATGATAATCAGATTGGATGCTTTACACTGCGAGATAATTAGACCCTGAGCAATACAAATTTAATAAATTAAATCATCGATAAAAAGGTAACATAGCATCAACTTAATAAATTATCTAAAGTATGCTAATAATTTTGATCCAGTATTAAATAAACGAATCAATAAATAGAGTAAAATAATACCAAAAAGAAAATTTATTAATAATGTACAGACCAAGTGACAAGAGTTCAGTTATATATGTTCTCAAGTAAAAAACATGTATCTTTTAATATTTTATTCTTGGATATTTTAATTATTATGGAATTAAAATGGTCAAAAGAATCTTTTATGATATGATTATGATAAAAGATTTGCAAAAAGTATATTGAATCGAATAGGAAACTTGACAGATTAATTATTAAAATTTAAATTTTAAAATTTTCAAATATTAGATGTATTTATTAAATATTTTTACTAATTAGACAGTATTTTTTTAACGATTAACATTAATAATTAATATATATATATATATATACTATATATATATTTGCTTTGCTCAAAATCCACAGCTATTTATTAACGTACTGTACATCTTTTATTAAAAACACCAAAAGTGTACACTTTTGGAAGCAATAGATAAAATTAAAAATATAATAATATTACTGATTTGTCTAATCATATTGACTTATTAATGGGTTCTGCTGATTATCAGGAAAATACCTACAAATCAAAAAGCACTGATGTATGAGTAACACAGGTCACTGTAACGATTAATTAGCAAAAAGGAATTTATAAATAGTCTATCAAGAAATGAATAGGAATTAATGAATTTAATGTCACTCTTATTAGGGACTGCCAATCAGATACAACCACCCTACTTAACATACTTTCCTCCAGGTTTACAAAAGAAATAAGAATGGTGATCCTTATCATTAATTACAGCCATAGGAAGATTTGGAAGATGGTAAAATTTTACCAGGTTTTACTTTAGAATTGTGGCCTATTGATGATATTATTGCATAGATAATATAATATATGTTATAATAGTTGTTGTTAAATATCTCATTTTTAATATTTCATTATTTTTTAGGAAATAGATTATGAAGAAGATAGTGATGAAGATGATGATGATGAAAAAGTATACCCTTACTGTAAGGCAATGCCTCTCAAATAGTTAAACATATACAAAATAAACATAATTGATGAATGGCACAGAAGATCACCTATCTTGTGTATACCAAAGAGAAAATACCCATGTATTTTAGAAAGATCAGTAAAGAAATTTTATTGTAAAATAATAAATAAGATTTTTAAATATGATTATCATATATTATGCATTTCAGCATTTATAGGATTATATGTATATTTATAGGATTTATGTTATAACTATTCACTTTAATATTTTTATAATATTACTGTTCTTTAATATTTTTATATTTGGGTTTTGAACATTATATAATTTTTTTTTTTTAAAATGTTGAATCATGTACCATTTTATTAGAATATATTTGATCAAACATTAGATATTATATTGCAAATAAATTAAGAATAAAATTAAATAATAAAAGTAAATCAAAATAAACTAAAAATTAAACCAAAATAAAATATCATGAACTAAACATTAAACCAAATAATATACTATAAACCAAAACTAAACTAAAAAGAAAAATAAAAGTAAAATAAAATTGTAAATAATATTATAAATAAGAATAAAATTAAAAAAGAATAAAAAATTAAAATTATTTTCTTTTTAAACTATTAATCCAATAATTTTTTGCTTATGTATAATATAACCTTATCGAACTTCTTCTTTATTGGAATCCAATCCTCACATATGTATTTCTTTATAAAGGTACTATCCATTGATTTCTTTACCAAAGGAATTGACTTTTTTATTCGATCTACTTTTCTTATTTGTATATCTTTTGCTTTATCTGAAAGTTGATTTAATTTGTCCTTTATTTTGGATTCTGAAGTAATTTTATGCCTTTTCTCTTTTCCCATAAAACTTGTTCACATCTTAGTTTCCATATTAATTATTTAATACTAAAATGAACCGAATTAAGATATTAGCTATAAGTATCTGTGCCTCAGTAAGAGATATCTTAAATTCTTTTTGCAATTTTGTTGTTAAGAAAGTTTCAACTTTCACTTCCAATGCCAAGTGTTGGAACTTTTGGAATTTTTCTGACCTTGTAACTTCTAATATATTTTGTAATATATTTCTAATAAAATCTTCACCTTGACATCTAATTTGCTTTTGTTTTAAACACATAATTATAGATTCTTCTGTTGTAATTTCCAAAATTTTTTGCCAAGTCAATTCATAGGCCTGGCATTCAAATAAGTGATTCCATTTCATCTCTTTATAAAGCTTTGGCTTTCTTAATGCTAGAATGAATCCTAAAGGAAGAATTTTATAAAATAGTTTTGCTATAAAAGTCCACAAGTAGTTAATTTGACATTATATAATTATATAATATATATATTTTTTATATTATGACAAAGTAACAAGAAAATTATATTAAAAGGCTTAAATTATTATTTTTTTTTTTACCATATTTATTAATAATTTTTTCTACAGCATGTAACAGGTGCCTCCATTCATAAAGTTTGATGTCTTTCTCCACATTTCTTGGTTTTGCAAATGAATAGGACATCAAATCTTTATATATTTCATCACCATCATTCTTATTTTTACCAACTGTTATTGGTTTATATTCTTCAAGATTACGACGAATTCGATTCTTTTCATCTGAAGTAAGTCTAATTCCTGTTAGACTTTCAAGTAAATTTAGGTAATCCGTTGAAGTGAAATACCATTTATCACATTGTATTTTCTTATCATACCAATAAAGGCAGGAAACAAAAATACCATTTTTAGGCTGTTCAATTAGATCAACAGCTTTAAAAGAAGCCATAATTCGTTTTTTTGCTCTAATATTAAAAAATTGAACCACTCTTCGTCGAACATTCAACTCTTCTTGAGACCATGACTGTGTCATATCATTATGATTTCCATCAAAGGAAATTCGGACACCATTAAGCAAATCAGTCAAACTTTCCAAGGTAAAGATTCGAATCTTATGTTTATGATCTGTAGGACGGCTTGACTGAACTATAGGTTGTTCTGTAGATACATTAATAAAAGAAAAAAATAATAATTTAATAATGTACTATAAGATAAATTATAAAACTTTTTATACGTACCATCTGAAATTGATGCATCTAAGATTGATGCATCTGAAATTGATGCATTTGAAATTGATGAAATTGATACATCTGAAATTGATGCATCTGAAATTGTTGACAAATTTGAAGTTATTGGATAATTATCGTAAGGAATCTCAGATGAATTGTTATTATCGCTTAATGCATTTGAAATTGATGAAATTGATACATCTGAAATTGATGCATCTGTAATTGTTGACAAATCTGAAGTTATCGGATAATAACAATAATTATCATAAGGAATCTCAGATGAATTGTTATTATCACTTAATGCATTTGAAATTGATGAAATTGATACATCTGAAATTGATGCATCTGTAATCGTTGACAAATCTGAAGTTATCGGATAATAACAATAATTATCATAAGGAATCTCAGATGAATTGTTATTATCACTTAATATTGATGAAATTGATACATCTGAAATTGTTGACAAATTTGAAGTTATTGGATAATTATGATAAGGAATCTCAGATGAATTATTATTATCGCTAAATGCATTTGAAATTATTGTTGACAAATCTGAAGTTATTGGATAATTATCATAAGGAATTTCAGATGAATTGTTATGATTGCTTAATGCATTTGAAATTATTGTTGACAAATCTGAAGTTATCAGATAATTATCATGAGGAATCTCAGATGAATTGTTTTTATCGCTTAATGCATTTGAAATTGATGAAATTGATACATTTGAAATTGATGCATCTGAAATTGTTGACAAATCTGAAGTTATTGGATAATAACAATAATTATCATAAGGAATCTCAGATGAATTGTTATTATCACTTAATGCATTTGAAATTGATGAAATTGATACATCTGAAATTGTTGACAAATCTGAAGTTATCGGATAATAGCAATAATTATCATAAGGAATCTCAGATAAAGTTAATGAATAATCTATAAAATTTTTTAAAAAATATATAATTAATTTTTATCAATTTGAGACGAACATAAATTTATATTACATAAAAAATATATATATATATATACCAATTATATTCATTGTAAAAGGAGAGAAGAGATAAAAAAAGAGAGGATAGGTTATTTGGAAATAATAAAAATGAGGTGGGAAGAGAAGGAAATGGGACAAAAGAGAGAGGATGAATTTTTTTAAAGATTTTTTTTGGGTGGAATGGAAAGGTATTTTATATAAAAAATTATGTCATACAAAAGATTTTTTCCCACGGAGTTTGCTATAGTCAGAGTATCTCAGAGCATCAGAGTATAAAAAATTTTGTGTCATGACTCATTCTCATAACACGCTTTGAGAGTTGAGACGCGATTTATATATTAGAAATATATTATTTTTGAGTCATACAAAGGGAGTTTGCAAATAAATAGAGATTTTTTAGTAAAAGAATTTTTAGATGACTCAATGACTCATGATTATTGATCATTTTATACATGAGGTCATGCATAATACGCTTTTATACATGAGACAATTGAGACGCGATTTATATATTAGAAATATATTGGATTTTTTCCCATGTTTGCAAATCAATATAGATTTTTCAGTAAAAAAATTTTTAGATGACTCTGATTATTGATCATGTACATGCAAATATGAGTAATAATGAAAAACGTAGAGTAATTTTAAATAATATTGTCATATTTATTAATTTTTTGTAAGATTTTTTTTTTCTTTTTTGGTAAAAAAAAAATGACACTATATGAATTAAAAATTATAATTTGTCATTATTTCTGAATAAAGCTACTTTTTATTGATTTTTACCATATGATTACTATATATGATATATATATTATACTAATAAATTTTTTCTATTGTTTGTAGTAGAGAAACTGCGTTTAAATTAAATAGATTGTAAAGAAAATTCTGATTTTTTTGTTCTAATGCAACTCAGTATAAATTATAATAAATTAAAGAACTTGTTTATTTAATATTTCGTGCGAAAAATGAAAAACTCTTTTCCCGATTCCTTGTACAAAATTTTTTCATCAGATAACGTACTAAATAGAAGGAGTTAATAAAGCCAAAATGGAGTCGAATTATACAAGAGAACAGAATGTAAACAGGTATTATGAAGATGTAAGTCGATTATTAAAAGTCGTTTTCGAAAATAGGAAAAGAGACTAAGTATATTACTTATTATTGAAGTGTTATGCACACATGTATGAATTTGACATTATTCCTAATTTGTTAATCATGAAGTCGCAGTAATAATTTAGTTGAAGAAAATTAAGATAAGTCAAATAAACGGTTTAGGAAAAAAATGTTCTCTGATCGGTTACGTCATCATACATTAATCAACACTCTGGAAGTATTTGATCGTCTCAACTTTGTGAACCGAGTTCACGAAATGAACAACTGAGTTCACGAAGCAATAAAGAAAATTCATTTACTAGGAAAATGCTCAAGGCGTGTAGATAACTGTCTAAATATGCATTTCATGTGTAATCCTTCTTTGTAACTCTCTTCGGAAACGAGAAACACTGACTTAATAATCAAATGGTGTATGCATTCCCGTATTTCCGTCCAAATTTTCTACTTTGTATTCTTTGTTCTTATATGGTTTCGATCATAAGAGCATTTCTTACAATGAAATTTGTATACAAATTTATATTTGATAAGGTAAACGACATACGTTATGGATTCCGTTACATGATCTTGTTACAGCTAAATATACAAAGTGAGGTGAAATGGACATTGGTGAACTGATTAAAAGCTACTTCGTTGGTGTAGTCTATATTATATAATTATGACTAATAAAAAAAGTGTGATTAGTGATAAAGTTGGTGAAAACTGAAAAAGACAAATCAAGTTTATGATTTTATTATCCAACTTCAGTTCTTGATACTAAGTGAAATGATTATACGTGCAAACCCATAGAGCCGTGAAAATCTTTATTCTATTCGAAAAAATAGGGATGGATAAGATATATCAATTTTGATGATGATACTGAATCTACAGATTCGAATCACTCAATCTACGGTAAAAAATGAAAAAATACATATATTAAAAAAAAAATAATGAAAATATTTCAAAGAAACTGAGTTTTTTTTTGTTCGGGTTAGTCTCTAAAGAGAACGTTTCCAAAGGAAACTCAGAGGACAAAGAAACTGATTTCTTATGAAACCGGGCAAGACTCGTATTATTAATTGAAATATTTTTTTCATTTCAAAATTCATAGTAAACTACTTTTTTTAAGATACAATTCGTCTAAGAACTGCAGCAAATTCAAATCTAAAGTCAACCTATTATTGTCCGTAGCGAAGCAAAGGACTATAGCCCTGTTCATTTCTAGATCGGACCGGATTGATCGCAAATTTGTACCCCAAAATAATTGGTTACTGATGCGGTCAGCGGTCAGTCAAGCCGATCTACAAAAATTGGTGTTTTTCCCTGATCGATTTTATAATAAACATAATAAACAACAACTACGTGTTTTTGCCCTATAAGCTATTATGGATATATAAACCAATCCGATCAATCAAAAATTGTGCTCAATTGTAACTATGATCTGATTGGTTATACATTTTTTCGGTCAATCCGATACGATCTAAAAATGAACAGGGCTTATATATGTCTAACGCACTACGAAAAATGATCGATCAATCGATCATGTAAATTTCTTGTCCCTCACATGATCGGTAGCCAATGAAATCGCAAAGATTAGACGGTTCCGTTTCCTGGTAACTAAAAATACAACGTAATAAATTAAAGATATCATCCATGGCCGGAATGAGATATGCTTACTATCTAGTAACTTTCGAGCCGATTCAAACAAAAAATTACATTAATAAATGTCTAGTCCAATGAAATCAAATACATATCATATAATATACATTTTATCTAACCGTTCAAGAAGAATACATAACACAATAAAATAAAATGTATGATAATTTTATATTTGGTAAGATGCAAAAAATGTACAAAAAAATTTTTTCTTTTCCTAAAAATGGAATAAAGAGCATTTAATTTTTATTTGATAACATTTAGATCTCTTTACATAAGAAATAAAATAAAACTGAGATAACGAGGTCGTTAAGTTGATTAACTAATCAAAATCTAATTATAAATATGATATAGTTAAATAAAAATGATCGTATTCATGTTTAATTGTCTTAACTTGTCATTGGTTTGATAAAGCTCTTCGATTTTTTGCTCAATTAACTCTTTTTTGCTTAATCCACGTTTTATTTTTTCCAACTCATTACTAAATTCCTTAGAAGTAGAAGGAAGATTTGTAAAGAGTTGACGTAGTTCACTATTTCTTTGTTTACACTTATTAGAAAATTTACTTTTACTCTTTAACTCGTCTCTAAACGTCTTAACTAATGTTTCCATTTGCTGGATAAGTTGAACCTGAGCTTGAATTTCTGGAATATTTTTTAATTCTTTTCAAATCTACTTCCGAAATTTTCTTTTTGCGTTTCTAACTCTACCTTTAATTCCTTAAGATTTTTGCTCAACAATAAAATTGTATTCTCCATCTCTTCGACATTGATACAGATATTTGGGAAAATAAGCCTTTGACTCTTGAAGACTTTATAGTTAGCATTAAATAACTCAACTTTTCCGTTTTGTAATTCCAGAGCATTCTTAACTCTAGAACAAATTTCTAAATCTTCATTTTCTTGAATAAGCTTGAGCAAAGATGCATAAACTTCGTTAAAAGAAGGTAAGATATTATTATTATCATATATTAGATATTCTTGAAATGCTTTATTGCTTTCGGTAATAGACCTTATTTTAGAGTAATTGCTTACAGCCGTGACTAATCCTCCTAAAGCTTTAGGAATTCCGAAAGTTAGTTCAATCTCTCCCACACTATTTACAGCTCTACCAACTTCTTCGATAGCGGCATAACCACTAGAACCTGCTAATTCATTATAACAATTTTGTAACTCTTTAATGGTTCTTTGTCGACAATTTAAAAAAGTTTTTTTGGATTCCAAAAATTCATTGGCTTTAACGATAATCTCTTTTTCAAATTTTTCTCTATCTTCTTTTTTCCTCCCTATAATTTTCTCATATTTTTTTTGCCAATTAGTCTACCCGGTCTTGAGTGATTTCCAATGAGTAATAATATTCATCAACTTCTTTGCGCTTTTTAAAAATTTGTTCTAAGACAACTAAACAATAAATCTCGCTGGCTACTTCTCTCCAATTAGTATCGCAATGAATAGTTATAATTTCGCTGCGAATTTTTACTTCCGAAAAAAAGTTATTTACTTCTTGTTTTTGTTTTTCAGCCTCTTCTTGGATATTAGCATTCGTATAGATGGTACCACCCACGACTATTACTAGTTGGTTTGAACTAGTAAGAAAAGGAAAGGAAAGAGCCCAATTTTCATTATGTATAATATCAGCTTTAACATTAGGGTCATTAATAAAAAGAGACCATATCCACCCCCTATACCATATCGTCCCCATTTCATATTAGCCTTTGTAAGTAAATCCTGAAGAAACTCACTTTGGCTTAATAAATTTACAAAATTTTCATCTCTTGGAGTATTTTATTAGGCTTGTATCCAACTAAAAGTGATTTTTTAAAAAGATATTAGTTGATTCTCATTATACCATACTTTAATAAGATAAATTCCGCTTGTCCGTATCACCTTACATTCTTACAAGGCTTATCATTATGCATAATTTATTTGTGAGACAGGGAACAAGCTCAAAGTGTCATTTTCATTTTTCCGGAATTAGTAGTCGGCAAAACCCTGAACCAACCTTATCTAGCTAAATACGCATAATGTATGACAGAATAAAGTGCCCCTTTAATACGTTCTTTGAACCTTAATCTTACATGGCTCGTGATGCATGCATTCGATAAAAATTTCTAGGTGCTGTGAGGACAAAATTATTATGGTTAGTTTAATGGCACAGTTTAATATTTTTTTTAGTATATAATTTAATTTAATTTTAGTTTTTAAATTAGAAATTTATATAAGTTTATTGGGTTTAGGTCCGCAATAACTCTAAATTATCTGTGGTTATAGAAGATAGGATTTATCACATTATTATAAAAAGAACTTGCATATCGGCGGATTTGCGTAATTTGACTATAATAAATTTATTATAATAAATGGTTCTCTTAAATCCGCTGATATGTTGGGCAAATGTATTATGTGAAACATTTCAGTTATTAATAAAGGATTATATTTTATCAAGGAAATTGAACTTGTAAGCGTCCTGGTCATAATTCATTGCAGGCAATACTGCGGGTTGTTCGACAGTTTGGTGCATCCGGTATTTTGTCCGCATACAAAGTACGAAAGAAGGGTGAAAGTAATCCTATCTGAGTGAGAGAGAAGCATTAGAGATAAAGAAAAAGTTTGGAAATTTAATGGTAACCTTAGTGGTTAAGAAAGAAATCGGAAAAATTAATGTGAACTTTAAAAAGTTCTAATGGGAATGACAGTAAAATCAGATGATAAGTCACATGATATGAGAAAGATTGGACGTTAAGAGAGATTAATTAGGACCCGAGTGGTCAAGGGAAAATTAAAGATATTAATGAAATAATACTTGTGTGATTGAAGGGATCTGAGTGATAAGAAATTAAATGAATAATTAAGGAGTTAAGCTAGTCACCAGGGGGCAAGTGAATGAAACATTAGTATTATACTAAGAACCAATATGAGTAATCTACTCATAATGAAGTAATTCATGGTCTTAAATATCCGTGGCTATCTAGTTTAAAGGGATAATACGTTAAAAATGGTGTTAGTAATAATAAAATAATGTAAAAGTTTGAAAAATAAGAGTTATAATAAAATGGTGTATTATGAATGTTACGAAAGGTCATAATTATAATAAAGTTATAAATGAATTAATGTAAAATAATGTGAAATTAGAGAAAATTATGTATCAAGGGATAATAAAACTTAAGAATTAAGCGTTATTAATGAAGAAGAATTAAATATTTAGAAATAAAACTTGGAAATTAAATGTTATTGGAGTTAATTAAATATGTTGGAGCGAAAAGTTGGATAAGACTGGTTCTATATCGAAGTACTGTATATCAAGCGGGCCCATGCCTTTTTACTTGACATAAATAATAATTGAAGCATTTATTTCATTGGTAATCCCCTGTCACATCCGAGTATACCAGTTATTTATAAGAATCCAGGTCATAAAGTAACTAACGGGTTAAATAGGAAATACCCGTTTTATATCCGTTTTATATTTTAAGGTTGATCCGAGAGTAATTTGTATAATTAAAATTATACAGTATAAAGAAAATAATATTGATACTAAAATCTCCATGGTAGTTATTAAACTTTTACACGACTATGCTGAGAGATTATTTTCAGATTCAGGTAATTATGCCACTGATAAAAGAGGATGTATGAGGACAAATATTACTAATTTGCAAATTTATTTTAATTATGCTACTGATAAGATAAATGACACTTCATTAAATTATTATTTTTTCTCACTTCAATCATTTTATATATATAATCCTTATTTGAAAAAAATGAATTGGTTTTATATTTGTTTCAATAGAAAGTAAAAATATTTATGTAATACCCATCAGGTAATCTTTTTTTTATTGGCTGATTCTGAAATTCTTGCGCTAGTCGTACTAAATGATCTTTTGAAAATTGCAAGTGATTGGCCGTGTTTAAAAATAACCATAGCCGGGAAATTCTATTTCCCGAAGGGAAAACACTTGTTATTTCCAACTCCTTATGAAATAAATAATACTTATGCCATGAAGCGACTTTATATTATTTAATATTCATCATTAGTTTTATATTTGGAGCGTAATAGTTCTTGTTATCATTATAAAATATTATATATTCAAGCGCATTAGAAAGAAATTGTACCAGGTCGTTTACAGGAAAGGAAAAAGTTTTATCGGTGGTATTTTTTACAAAATCTTTGTTTTTATAAAGGTCGATATATCTATGCTTTTTTCCGATGAAAGTTGGTGAATCAACAATCTATATTTATAAAGGAGGATTTAAAGTGAAGCCTAGAAAATTAGAGATACGCAAGGAATTTTTTAAAATCAAAATATAATAAGAATTTAGAAGATACGACAAAGAAGATCAAATATATGAACGAGTTAAGAACATAGAAGCGTTCAAGTTTTTCGAAAAGCTTAAGTGAAATTGTATAAGCAAATTTTGACAGAATCAAATTTAGAGAAATTGAAATAATAATATAACGGACGTAGCTAATAATAATGCTATAGAAACCTTGTTCCAGATTGAATGCTCAAATTTGAATAGTAAAGAAATTTTAACGAATAGTACCGAGAAAAAGCTTGTAGCTACAAATCAAAACGAGAAAGATAAAATTTTATTAGAAATATTGGAAAAGATAGAACTTGGAAGAAATATAACAATTATTTGGAGAAATGAATCAAACTTCCTCAAAAAAGAGGAAATTAAAGGGCATGATAGTAATGGAAATACTAAACAGAGTTCAGAAAATAACATCATGAAAAAAAGAAAATTCAAATAAGAGAGAACAGGATGTGTTTGCCGAGGATAAAAATAGTGAAAGATGAATATTAAATTAAAAATTCAAAGATGGAGAGGCTAGCGTAATTTAATACGACAAAAAATTCTTATGTCGTAAAAATCATAATCACGACGGCTAATTGAATTTTTATTAAATTTTCTCTAGTTGATATTTTTTTTCTTATAATTTTCTTTTCTATATGCATTAAGCTTTTAGTATCAGATAGTATAAGAATCTTACGCTTCAGTGTGAGATACAGTATCCCATTACTAAGTTTTTATAATGAAGTCTTGGCATCGAAAAAAGGGTTAAGGGTATATATATATATTACCGAATATGATATTAATATTAAAAATTTCAAGTTAAATTAATTTGATCTTGCTGTACTGTATTTTTAATTTTGAAAATGTGAATATATCTTTAAGGTAATATTCACATTATAATTTCCAATAAATTATGTATTAATAATTACACGTCATATATTGATAAGATATAATTGTAAAATTCGTACGAATCGAATTTATGCATTACTAACACATATAAGTTTTAAATATAAATGATGATATCCTTTCTTATAATATCTGTTAATTTAAGCCCTTATTTTTTATTCGAAATTTCTTTTAATGGAAAAATATTTTTAAAAATTTTTTTACATAATGACCCTGGTATTTTGTGTATATAGCTTGTTCACGCTATTTGGTCTTCATAGTTTTTAGTAAAAAGTCCAATAAATGGGGATGTATTTTAATATCAAAATGATTTTAAACCTCTTAACGGAATTTTGTCAAACTTTCATAAATTTTCATACTATAATGATAGGGTAAAACAAAATACAATTAATCGATAAAAATATGATATTTATGTTAAATGTATAAAGAATTCAAATTTTATTAATTATTATCAGTATTTTATGTCATCATTTTTGCCAGAATGTTTGTGAATTTTATATACTAAGAGAAGAAACTAAAAAATACAAAGGATTAGTATGATGGCAGACATATAAACCCTATGAGAAAGTACTATCATGCAAGAGAGCAAGGTGCATAGAGGTACTGACCTCATACAGTCATGTGCTATAGTTGTGAAATATCTACACTAAACACTATATATAATTTTTTGTACTGTACAATATATATATACTACCGAATGAGTACACATTAAGCTTATATTATTGGTTTACCCTCATCAAGTTTTAGTGATAATGGGGTATGACCAACCAGTGTTTTTTCGCATGATATATCAATTTTTGGAGAATTTAAGGCTAACGAAGAACTAAAGGTTCCCAGAGAATTAAAGGTTCTCCTTTTGGAAAAAAATCCCAAACAGCTCATTTTTGAAGAATTCAAGATTAACGGAGAACTAAAGGCTCCCAGAGAATTAAAGGTTCTCCCTTTGGTTGTCGGCGTGTTTCTCTCTTCTTCATTATCTGTTTTTTCACTTAATATTATCTCATTTGATGTATCTGTTTTTTGTGTTAGTGTATCTCTTTCTTCATTTAGTGCTGATATAACTGTTTCTTCATTTAATGTTGATGTACCTGTTTTTTCATTTGGTGTTAATTTTTTATTTAGTGTTGATTTTCCATTCAGTGTTGTTGATGCATTCGGTATTCTCTCATTTTCATTTGATGCTAATCGATTCGTTGATACAATATTAATGCGCTTCTTAATCCATTTCTTTAATTTCTTATACTAAAAAGAAAAATCAAGTCAATTTACTTGCTTGTTAGTCGTTATAAATGAAGAAAATTTATTTTTAATAAATTAAACATACACAATCTGGAAAATGTGGCGGTAACATCATTTTTTTTTTTGAAAAAAAAAATAAAATATTGATAGTCGATATTTGAAATATTTGGGGAAAGAAAGGGTAAAAAAAATGAAAATTAAATAATGTCTATATATTATTATCGTATAGGATAAACGCTATTTATCATTAGCGTAATAATGACGAATCGTTAGAAAGTTTACTTTCGTGATACTGTTTACGTTACATAAAAAGATGTCTTGGCGCATAATTCAATCAGCCTATCAGCATCTTTATGTTGTTCCCATTTTAAGAAAGTATACTATAAAATCAATTTGTCTTGTTATGATAGAATTCTATTTAACTTCCCACAGTTTTTTCTTTTTTCTTTTTTTTTAAAAAAAAAAATTTCATTCAAATAATGAAAAAATGTTTTCTAATTTCGGTTCTTTAATACCATTATTTGTCTTTATTAAGCACCCAAATAGGATTTAAATTTCGTGCGGAAAAATGAAAACCACTTTTCCCAGATCTTTTCTTGTCTTATCCAAAATTTTTTCCGAAAAAAAATTTCAAATAACGCACAAACCCCAAAAAAGAATAAAATGATATGCAGTTGAGTTGTGGTTTTGTTACACACCACATGAAATTATTTTCATAAGACAAAGATAGTTCGTTAGTTGATACTTGATACAGATTAATAAAAATATTATTGTTATATTTTTCATGCTTAAATACTTATATAAATATTATGAATAAATGTATTTGTAACAGCCTGTTACATATCTTATTTGTAACATCCTTTTTTTATTTTTTTTTAATAATAAATTTAGTATGTAGTTTACAAATAAAATTTTTATATGCAAAATTTAATTTGGAAAACTTTTACTTAATGTACTTAAGACAGTTTCATAGACAAAATTTCAAGTTATAAGCAGTTTCTTGAAATTTTTTAAAAAATTCTTTTGTTTTGGTTACACGACTGATCTTTTTGTTTTTGTTTACATTTCGCCTGATCTTAAATTTTAATTGGATAAAATTGGGGGTTGTTACAAATAAGACGCGTAACAGGCTGTTACAATTAGATTTATCCAAATATTATTACTCTCCGTTTTTATAACCAAAAAAATATTTTAATGTTATAAATTAGAATTTTTATAAACTTATAACAATATTTTTCGCTAATTTATTATTCGTCAATAATTACATTTGTATTGGTAAATTAAAACTTAAAAAATTTAAAATTCATTCTTCGAATTTATTTATTTTAAATCAACCAAATTAACGAATTAATTATAATAACTTAACACTTAACAAATATCCGAAAATACACAAACGTAATAGACATACGTAAACACATATAAACCTTTGGGAAATATCCATAATTTAAAATAAACCTATGCAATTTGTGGTTGTCATCATTAAAAGAAAAATCGCTGAATTTTATCTTCTATAATTGATTTGTTTGATTTGATGAGTCTAATAAAAAAATTATTATCCTTTATTATCTACAAATCAATAAGATAGAATCAGTATAATATAAATATAGTTAATGAATTATTCTACATACCACCAACGGTCTCTTTCGGTTGTTCCTGTTTTTTTTTACTGCTACTTTGGCTACTTTGATTACCTAAAAAAAAATAGAAATATTTATATGTGTGTGTTTTTCTTTAAAAAAAATTACGATTATTATATTAATTTTATTTACTATTATCCGAGGTATCTGAGACTTGCTTTTTTTTAAATTTTTCAAATACTTTGGATATTACTGAAAAGAAGAAATTTTTAAAATTATTAAATACTCGTTTTATTATTTAAAATATAAAATATAATTTAAACCTTTAGAGGAGCGCAAAGATCCACTACTTTTGGAAGTATTGCTCTTTGAAGTGCTGATATATTGAATAACTAAAAGAATTATTCATAATATTTAGAGAAAAATTGAAATTTAAACAAGTAAATATAATTAATAATTAATAAATACTCACAATCACTTGTAATATTAAAATCATATGGTCTACTATGAAAAGCTATTAAAAATAAGCATTTTGAAAATTAAATGTTTAAATAAAAATTTACATAAAAGTTGATAAATTCTCTTTACCTTCTTGTTCTTCTGTAAACAAGAAAAACAATCATTTTATTATATTAATAACAAATCTTATATATATCTATGCATAACTTTAAAAAAATAATAGTTCAAATAAAATATACCTTCCGTTGCATTTTTTGGTTCAGGTAAGTTTTCAAATTGATGCATTTTACTTGCAAATGATCTACTATCCGTATAAGTGGTGTAATTTGTTTTCGAGCTAGATCTTGAACTAGGTTGTAAGAATGTAAAAGGATTAAGAAATTTTTTATTCTTTTTATCATTTAGAATGTTTAACTTGCTAAGATCCATTATCATTCCATGAAGCATATTAACATTAGGCCTTCTTAATGGATCAGCATCCCAACATTGTGTCATTATTTTTATATATTCTAAAGGAGTCCCTGATATTATTTTTGGTCTCATGCCATGAAGAATTCTTATTAAAAGATCAAAATCATTTTCAAAGTTAGCAAAAGGTGGTTGTCCAGATGAAATTTCCCACATTAGCATACCAATACTATATATATCAGAGGCATAACTACATTCTTTTCCTGCAATGACCTCAGGTGCTATGTAAGGAAGATTTCCATATGTACTTTTTATTGGTTTATCAGCTGGTCCACAAAATCCAAGGTCACTAATGTACCAATAATCATAATCTTCTAAATATAATATATTTCCTGAATGTAAATCTCTATGAATTGCATTTTCAACATGAATTGCTGAAAGTGCGTCAATTATATCGACAATAATTTTAATCTTTTTTTTCCATGTAAGTATATTATGTTTTTGTTTTAAATGATTTCTTAAATCTATACTCATGTGACACATTACAAGCATGTAATCTCCATCTGATGGATCTTGAGTTAGGCCATAGCATTGAATGATACCAGCCCATTTATTACTTATAGTTAAATGCGACTTTGCCTATTAAAGCTTTAAATTATTATTTTTTTTAAAAAAAAAAATAGTCATAAAAATTTTAAAATACATTAATTAAATTGCATACCTCCTCAAACCAACTTCTATTGGCATTCTTAACATTTTCCAACCTTTTAACAACTACTTTCTCTTTTCCATACCTTTCTAATTGTCGCTTTTCAGAATTCCATTCATTATAATGACCATCTTCCCAATATGCTGAATAGATTTCAGAGAAACCACCCTTAGTTAAGTATTCAATGCTTAATAACTTATTGTAAGGAACCCATTCAATTATCTTATTTGGACCAATTGATTCTAATTGACATTGTTGTATTAAGTTATCAATATCAACATTTCCTGATGTCCAATCATTAAATTTTGTTCTTAAATAATTTCTTATACAATATTCACAATATAATGTTGCTAAACATTCGTTTTGACAATTTTCACAAGTTCTCCTTTCCCCTTCATTATAAATGATTTTATCATATTCATAACGTCTACTTAAAATCCTTATTGCTTCATTTTTTTCATCATAATTCAGAGTTTCATCTTCATAAATGGTGTTTTTCCTAAATTCATATCTTTTTTTAAGAGTATTATTTATGGTATAGTCGGTTAATGTGTATGCTCTGCTAAACGCAGCAAATACTTTTTCATTTGGAATGTCTTTAATTTCTTGATCACGTATATTTGATATGGAAGCCATATTTATTTCTTAATTAAAGCATAAAAATTTATTAAGGCTGTACAAAAATGATTATTTAATTATAATATCTATGCTTCGCACCCCCGAGTGCGTTAATGTATAGTAAGTGATCATGTGATACCAAGAAACTGATAATTGTTTCAATTAGGAATAAGAGTGTCAGGTGAGAGTAAAAAAGAATCAATAAATTAAAAATTCCGTACTGAAAAATGTTGCTTAAATAATATATTTGTGACACAAGCCACAACTTGCATTGATAAAATTCCTTTTTTTGAATTCCAACGGTTACGGTGGTGAATTTTTATTGAGGCACAATTTTTTTTTTTACATTGTCACAAATATTATTTCGCCATCAGAATAAACTAAGTGATAAAAGGATAATGAATAGGCGTAAAAAAAAAATTGTCAGCGAACCATATTTTTTCTATCATGATTATGATTGTCAATAAGGTTTAAGTTTGATACTATTGTCTCCAAGTTTCACAATATCACATACAAAAAAAAAAATGAGATAATAATAATATGCTTAATGTATAATGACGATTATTATTTCTTTTTTAGGATAAATTTGCAAATCTCGGAGTCATTCAAACCGGGAACGATGAACACTTTCTAAAAAAAATTTTTTCTAAACGTTTTTATCCTTTTTCCTTAAAAATATACAGTCGACCCCCTATATAGTCACCCCCTGTATAATCACATCATATAAAATTCCCCTTTATAAGCACACCATATTTTGGCCCAATGTACTAATAAATATATTAGAAAAACCTCTTCTATAGTCACAACATATGACTTTTTTTATAATCACACCCTTTTTTTTCGGTCCCGAGGGGTGTGACTATAAAGGGGGTTGACTGTATATGCAGATTTCCTTAAAGTATTATCCCTAATTTGTCTTAATAATAAGTTCTCCCGTTGACTTTCACTCTTTCGTAACATCATTGAGTTGCTATTTTTTTTTTAAAAAAAAAATAATAATAATTCAATAAAACTATTTTAGAAATTTTTTTCTTCATACTGTTCAAATAAAATTCGGATTTTTTTCAATACCACGATTTGTTGTTAAATGTTGTGAATGTTGAACGTTTATTTCTTTACTTTAAGGAAAAGAAAAGGAATTTTTATCATAAATTAATTTGTGAAACATAATTGAATCGTTTTATGGAATTTACACCAATCAAGATATGCAATGTCGATGACAATCACGTTTCTCACAAATAAACTTTAATATTTATTTGTATCACGAAAAAGATAACTTTATGCCGATTACTTAATGTTGGCCGGAATTAAATTTAACAAAAAAAAACAAGAAAGGGTTTGTCAAATAAGTCAATAATTTCAAAACCATCTTTGATGCTTTAAGTAAACGGAGTACAGTCCAATGATCTTTTTGAGTGCAATCATGTCAGATTTCGTGACAATGTGAACTTGAGTCAGGACCATTAATTTCAACCCATTGTTCTGATTGGTTACCTAAATTCTCATTCCCTATTGACAACAAGTAGGGATGATCACGGTTCACTAACCGATGACTCGAACCTGAGCCGGTTCATAGGCGGTTCGGTTCGGTTCAGTTCGCGAATGAACCGGGTGAACCATCGACTCAATTGATTTTTTATAGTATTTTAGATCATCTAATTAATGATAGTCAAAATTTAATATTGCTTATCAAAGCTAATTTTGGATTTCCAAAACTACTTCCGAAACTGGCCGAAATTACCAAAACTTAGCCGAAACTTCCGAAACTTCCAAAGCTGCCGAAATATTCTGGAAATCACGTGACATTCCATTTTTGGAATGTTTGTGTAACACATTTTCAGTTTTGTAAGATACAAAATTTCCTTTTTTTGGAAATTAGTGTAACATCACGTGACATTAGTTAACTCCGGCCAGAATTACAGAATTTAGCCGTGAGTTGATGGTTCACCCGGTTCACTCACGAACCGAACCGAGCCGAACCGCCAATGAACCGAACCGGTTCGGTTCGAACGAATAAAAAACCTTGCCAACTTTTTATCTGCATCCATTTTATCTAATGGTTGCTTGCTCTTCTGGACTTGTTGAATCTGAAATACTGGTTTGATTTTTTGATATGATAAAACTTAAGAATCTTTTAAATCAACAATGTCATTTTCACAACAATTACACTTTTGATGAGGTGTTCTTTGTCCATGTCCATCAACTTATGTAACTTTTCAAAGTGCTTACAGACGTCTTTTAATGGTGGTCTTCCATGAGACATAATTTTAAAAAAAGAGATCACTAAATGTTGCTTAAAAATACAAAAAAGTTGTTTATTGATTAAAAATATATTACGCAGTTTTATTATAATAATCATAACGATCAATGTTTAAAACAAAAAAAAAAAATTTCAAAAAAAAACTGATTTAAGTTGGTTTAAAACATCTTGTTTTAGTAATTCACCACACATTATTAGTAAAATAAACCTGATGCGGGAGAAAAGTAAATATTTTATTATTGTTTTACAAATATTTGACTCACTTAAGAATCTATTATCACTTATTATTTCTTTGCTCTTTTATGTTTTCCAGCTAATTTGTTTCTATCGTTAATATTGCTAATTATAAGATTCTCTCACTCCCTTCTATAAACTCAAATTTCCGAAATAAATTCCCATATTTATATCATCAAATTTCTTAAAAAACGAATATTCTGGAAATGAGACGTAACGGTAAGTGTGAATCAGTAACATTACATTCATCAATTGCTAATTTATGCTGTAGATTCGAAATTATTCAATTTATTTTTTGATTAATCGAAATGACGTACAGACTGTATAAGATAACTAATGTTGATCGTCTGGCTGATTAGGCGGATTCCCTGACTCAATTGAGTAATCCGTTCTTTACTTTGCTTAGGAGTTACCCACTTTGCAAAATAAAAAAAATACACCTCTCTTTTAAAGTCTCTTAAGCCACTTTGTACTTACAAAATCATGTCTACTACAAGTACTTCTACAAATCCTTATCCTTCGTATGAGGAAATAAAAAAATATGATACGGAACAACTTTTGACTTTTTTACAAAAAAACTTGACCCTTAGCGAGAATGTACTTACAACTCTTCGTCAACAGAAAGTTGCTGGCCTTGACTTTTTCCAATGGACTAAAGAAATGCTTCGTAATAAGCCTTATAACCTTCCTGATGGACCTGCAACAAGACTTGTAATGATAGTCAATGATTTGAACAGTAAGTTCTACCATATACTGTAATAGTTTAACATTTGTACATCTCGCGTGGTCTTTTGTTGCAGTATTTTCGTACTGCTTTTTTGCCATTACTTTTTAACGTGTGCATCACTATTTCCATTATATTCAGAACAATATATACAGGAAAACCGGGAATTGAAATGTGAGAATTTCTTTCTTAAGTTAGGAAATACACAAAATTCTACCTCCGTGTACAGATTTGTGAGAAAACAAGGAATTTTTAAAATTTGGGAAATCGAGGAGGATCCCAGTATAAGACCACAAAGAGGAATTGGCGAAAATGTATTTAAAGTCTACCCTTGTGCTCCTGCTCAAGGATCAAATCGTGTAATCCAACCATTTTGTAAGGATGTTGTGAGCGAAATTAATGAAATCGTAAAATCGATGCACTCAGGTAGTTTACGTGTATATAAAGATGTAGATGTTCGCTCCCGGGTGAAAGATCAAGTTTACGCTGATATAATAATTGGCCATGCCGATTTCCACAAAGAATTGACAAATAACCCACCTGATTTATCAAAGGGTTTGGGTTGGGAAGTCAAGAGTAATTTAAGTGATAGAGTAAAAGCAAGTAAAGGGAAAGGTGAACTAATAAAATATGCCAGGGAATACCTTTCAGCGATTCCACCTCTAACAAACGTTTTCTACGGATGTTTAACCGATGGGAGGCTTTGGCAATTTGTGAAAATTCAACTTATATTAAATGATATTGATAACCTAAAAGTGAAGTTTGAAGAAAGTCCAACTTATGAATGGAGTATAGAGACGGCCTCACTTATCGCCAGCATAATTCTTCGTTATCATGATGGCCTGTTGACGAGAGCTTCTGGAGAATCTCAAAATAATGATGAAACGTATATGTATAGAAGAAATAAGTCATTATTTTCTCCCGAAAGTCTCTTGGCTTCTTTTATCAAAGAGGGTATCTATATCAGATTATACTCTGGAAATTGTATTCATGTGCAGATTACATCTCACCTTGGAAATGGAAAAAAGTGTATAGTATTTTTGGTACAAGTACATGATTATGAAATAAGGGATGCCGTTTTGAAGGTAAATTAATTTCTGAGAATTTTTCATACTACGTATAATAAACTTACCATATGAGTCATTTTTTTATTTAAAGATTGAAGTTCTCAAAGACAGTGAAAACTCTCAAATTTACCGTGAAATATCAGCGTTACATGCATTAGGTGATCTTTCTTGCGTTCCCACAATTCTCTTCGAAGGTTATACAATGGGTGGAACCATGGCTTTACTAACCGATTTTGCGGGACAACCTCTGGAATCATGGATTTCTGATAATGATAATATAGATGATTACACAATTTTTCAAATAATTCTGGATCTATTATCGTGCTTGGAGAAGATACATACCCGTGGTTACACGCATGGAGATGTGGCCATACGAAACGTTATACAGAGAAATGGTCATTTTTATCTTATTGACTTTGGCCTTGCAACTCTGTTGCAACTTCTCATTAATCCATGTCAAGCAATTATTCGGGACTACATTTATTTGTGTCGAATCATTGGAGTTATCAAGTTTAGAAAGAAAATGTCGTTATTAGAGTTAATAGATAAATTGGATGGAGAGTTTAAATCATTTGTTTCAATTATCGAGAATGCGAGTAGGTGGAAAATAATTAACGAAGAGAAGTGGTTAGAAAGGTTTGGTGCTGAAGTTAAACAATTTCATGAGAGAGGCCATCACTTGCCTAGAAAGGCGTTGCTGGATATAACAGAAATTTAATAAATAAGACTAGTACGCGTCTGTCACACGGTCATTTTATATTAGTAAAAACAATGCATTTAATGAGATAATTCATAGTAGTGTTGTAGGTATATGAATATGACAACGTCACTAACATGTCCGCGTGAAAAATGTTATAGATTCGAAAATTAGTAGTGATCATGTGCGCCTAATACAATATCCCAATCTGAAAATTCTAATGTATATTCTTGGTAAAAACTAATATAAATTATAAGAACTATTCTTCTCATTCAAAATTTGTATAAATTTGAATTGTTATATTCTATAGTATAAGATATAGAACATTAAAAAACTATAAATCATTATAAACAGGACCCTGGACATCTTTATCTTTTATTAAAGAGAAATGAAAATTATTGAAGCAATGGATCGCAAATATATTCATACTACAGAAATTTAGCAAAAGTAACACGAGGAACAAATAGATAATTTTAAGCAATCTGTATTAAAATTTTAAGAATTCATAAGATAGTCTGTAAAATAATTCCACCAGCTATATAAAAAAAATAAGTTTCGAATTGACAAATTATATTGTGCCACAATACTTATATATGTGATTTAAATTATGATTTTGATTTTATGAAATAAACGACATAAACATTGAAATTAGTAATTCTATAATTTTTATTTGACGTTTAAAATTGTTAAATTTAACGAAAAACAGAAAGAAACTGCAATTAAAAACCAACTTTTCCGCTCTAAGTAAACTTGCAGAACAGAGAAAATTACATATACTATATGTTTCTTTAAATTTTTTTATGATTTTTAACATGACGACAGAACGGAGGTACAACACTATGAGTAATAAAACTGAACATTCTAAAAGTTGAAACCTAATCACACGCGTGAGAACACCCCGCCTAAAAAACAAACCTCGAACTAGTATTTAGGCATGACTAGTTTTATCAGAGATATTAAAAGAAAAAATAAAAGAATCTTCTATATAACTAAAAAAAATTTGGTCATGTTTAGATTACCGTATATAAATAATTTGAATTGTGTAATACGAAACACATGATCTGCCGCGCCTAATCTATTTCATATTAGGTTAGTATTAATATACTAAAAAAATTCCCTGTGTAACCTATTTTGAATTGTCTAACACATGATTTGTCTGCGCCTGAACTATTCATATTCATATAGTAGATCAGTAATTGAAGTTTTACTAATATTAATAAGTAATATATAAGTAATTGTTATCGGTCATGTTGTAGATGATAACTGATTTACCACTAGGATTGCTATGTATATCATATGGCCGAAGGCCACATGATAGAGTAGCATCCTAGTGTAAATCAGTTATCATAAACATGACTGATAATAAAGTTATTGGATATGTATGACGTAAGCAACTGAGACTTTTTTCGTGTATCTTATTTATTATTTTATAATAAAGTGATCAAAATTTTGTATATCACTAATTATGAAGCGACCAAAATTTGTGTATCACTATTATAAAGTGATCAATAACATACGTAAAAAATGTCCAGTGCTTACATAGAACATATACAATAATTAAACTTATTAAGTTAATAAATTGTAAAATTTTTAAAATCAATATCGCTCTTCTTTTTACAATTAGTAATTTTTTTTATTAACTGTAATAGATTAACTTCAGGATTTTTTTTTTGCAACAATAGATCGAACTTTGGCATTTCTTTTGTTTAGTAATTTTTTATTTTTTACAATCAGAATTTTTTTCATTTTAGTAATTTTTTTTTTTTTTTTTTAGGATTTTTTTTTTTAATTTAGAAATTTTTTTAACAACAGGTCAGATTTTTTTTTCATTAAAATATTAGTAATAGTTACTTCCCGGTTATAAAAAAAATTTACATTTTTTTTTGCTTCCTGGTAACTGGCGTCATTCTAATACTATTAAGTAATAGTTCTATCGATTTTTTTAGTAATAACAATAGGCTTTGGTGATAAGAATATTTTTTTTTGTAACAATAGATTTGATAATGGAAATTTTTTTTTTTTTGATATAAATTTTTTTTAAATAGATTACTATGATATAATCTTCTGTAATAATACATTCGCATGATGATATTCTTGGTGATGAGAAATTTTTTTTTTTTGTAACAATTAATTATTCAGAATTGATTTTGTGATGAGTCTGTAAACATATAAATAAACCATAAATTCTATAATACTGTTTAATATTATAATATTTGTATTAAGTTATTATATACCTCACATTATTGTATTGTAAATATTGTAAATATAAATTACTGTATGTTCAGTATTATACAAAAATTAAATTGTTAGTCTAATATTGAATACAAATCTACATAACTACTTCAGTTTTTTATTAACATGCAAAAAATTTTTCTAATATGTAAAAGAATTTTTCTATATAAAAAAAATTTTTTCCAAGAGTACTGACTACCTTTCAGACCCCTTTCTTAGGTTTTTTTTCACCTTTTTAAATTTTTATTTTATTTAATTTTATTATTTATTTTATTTTGAATTATTTATTTACTTTCAATTCTTCAAATTTCTAATTACAAACAAAATTAGTATTATATAAGTAACAAAATTTCTAGAATTTTCTTTTCAATACATAATACTATAATATGCAATTAATATATATCCCGGCGCAGCGCGACGGTTACGGCTAGTCTAAACTAAAAAATAAATGTTGATTATATAAAAAAGTGTCTATCGAATCATAAGTATTGATAAAAGAGTTCCACCTCCTGAATGTAAGTACAGTAATTAGAAATAATATAAACCATCCACGACGGGGTGAAATGTGTTAACCGTTTGATAGCGTTCGGGTATAGTAAACAAGAAGAAATAAAACTATCTTCGTTATTTCTGATTTGATAAAAGTCACTCGCCGCTTCCTCGACAATGTGTGATTGATCGTGTCAATCATAGCTGGACAGAAGCCTAGGTGTTGATTCGTAGAGGGCATATTATAATGTCATTGGGTAAAGATTTGGGTAGTGAAATTTAAGGATATCGCTACATAGTAGTATGTGGTTGAGACTTTTTATTTTGTAGGCACCTAATTTGGATTTGAAATTTCCACATAGTTCCGTGGTTATGGCGATCCAAGATTTTGTCATGGTCCAGTTGATATCCGAGATTCTGTGATTGCCGAAAACCGGTGGTAACCTTTTATTTTGTGATAAAAGAGTAAAAAGTAATAGCTTCCATGATATGTTGAGCGTATTTTCGTCAATAGGGTCAATGTGATCCCGTAACGGTGTCATTAACGCGTCCGGGATAACCTTCGGAATTCGGATTGATGGTAATCGGGGTAAAAGTCGACCTATGTCATTAGCTATATCATTGTAGTAGTCGCCAGAGTGTGCCTTGACCTTGGTAAAGGTAACATCCAGGTTCTTTGAAGAAATTAATAAATCAATTAGCCTCCAAACGTGGTGATTGTTTATCTTTAAATTTCGTCGTTGGGAAGTTAATCGGTTTGTGATTTGTTTAAAAATGTGAATGACGTTGTTTAAATCTGTACAATATTAACGAAGCTATTATTCGAACAACATATAAGAGCTGTGAGTGCATCGTATATGTTTTCCAACCCTGCCCTACTGTTCAAAAAGAAACACTAGGCATAACCAGTGTTGTTTCTTTTAAAATTATTTATTATATTTATCAAAAATCTTTCACATAATTTTATAAAGTCACGTGAGAGTACATATGTGAACGAATTAAGAAACTTTGTTATTTTTTTTTAAATGTCCATTATATAAATGGCGCTATTTTTAAATTATGAATGGTTAAGTTGTTGCTTTAATTGAAAATTTTACATTTGCCGAAAATCGATCTACAGTACATTATTTTTTTAAGAAAATACATATTAAATTTTAAAATATTAATGTAAATAATAGAACAATAAAGATATGAAAAATATAGTTGTTTAAGAATCCCAAAAAATGGCGGAATTAGTGATTTTTCATAAGTTTGTACGCAATAACTGATATGAGAGTTACACGAATATTCATAAACAGTCAAATAAATATTTTGTTTCAGATTATGAAATCACCATGACGAACTTCCTTTTTAATAAACTTTCTTAACGCCATTTTATAAAATCATTTTTCCATTCCCAAAAAAATGGTTTCGATATCTTAGATATCATCCGATAAGCATTAATTATTTATTTTCATCCATATAAATAATTAATAAAGATTTTCTAGAAAAAATAATTATATTTATAAAGTGTAGATTTAGTTGATATACAGTATCATTTCAATTATTTTTATTTTTTTTTTTTAACAGTATCATTTCAAATTTCTCATTTAATTTTTTTTAATTGTTTGTGTACAATGATTATATCATAAATAGATAAATAGATAAATATTTATTTATTTATTTATTTATTTTGGCGTTCGTATTAGTAATTTTACGGGTCATATTCTTTGCATAGAAATTAGATTTGGATACGACTCATTACATACGGATAAATAGATCCGTAGCTAAGAATATATATATATATATTTTAAGGTTAAAATTAACTTTATTACGAGATATATTCTGCTAAAATATAAAATTTTGTTACACATAATAATTTATGTCGTGCTAATATTATAAGGAACGGGACGTTAAATAAAATAAGGTTTTATTCAATAAGGTTTTTTTTTTGATATATTAAAAGATTTGATAGGATCCCGATAGTTTGCGTACAACGGCATGAAAATCTTTTCTTTTATAGATAAAGCCTGATTACCTTTTTGGATACTGACCGAAATTATCATAATTCCGGCCCTGATAAAAATCGTACAACTAATAATATATTAATAATGTTCCTTTCCATTTCTTTGTGTACAGTAAATTCATAATTTTTAATACCAAGTATTTTAAATCTTTAATACTAGCTCATGGGGCATATCTGGCCATTGCACAGCGGTTAGATTTATTGTTTATTTGTATCTTCCGATCTGATTTATAAAGATAACTTGCTCCTTTTGAGTATAATGTTTGAAAAATAAAAAAAAAAACTTTAATACTGTAGTAATAATAATAAATCAATAATTCATTAGCTTAATATTTTTTTGCGAACTTAATATCTAGATAATTTAAAATATCATTACTTATTATACATTAATAATTAAACTATATACTGTAGAAAAACGCAATTAGAATTTAAAATAAAAGTATAATGTTCCTATAAAACGTTTTCGAATTTTGCCAAAAACCAACGTTGGTCCCAATTAAGTGGGTTATTGTATAAAATTTAAATCAACTAATCAACCTTAATCATAAATCTTAATTTCATAAATAATTTTATAAATACATAGAATGAAAACAAATATTCGGGGATATACGGAGATTATAGCTCAAATAAACTTATGGATGATTCAATACGATATTTGAGGAAAAAAATCGCTGGATTTTATTTTAGATTACTTTCTCTATGCTGGTAATGCATTTCATTATTCGTTATAATCTGCAAATCAGATTAGATAGAATTAGAATAATATAAATATATGATTAATGATTTATTCTTCATACCGTCAACAGTTTCTACCGGTTGTTTCTGTTTTTTCTTACTGCTACTTTGGCTACTTTGATTACCTAAAAATAATTGAAAATATTATTGTTGTTATTATAAAAAAATTGCGATTAATATAATAATTTATTTACTATTATCTGAAGTATCTGAGGCTTGTTTTTTTTTAAATTTTTCAAATACTTTGGACACTGGAAAATAGAATTTATGAAATTATTAAATATTCATTTTATTATTTAAAAAATAAAATATAATATAATTTAAAACCTTTAGAGCGTAAAGTACTACTTGAGCCACCACTTTTAGAAGTGCTGCTCGTTAATACACTGTCGTCCTTTGAAGTAATAACTAAAAAAATTATCCATAATATTTAAAGAAAATTGGAATTTTAAACAAGTATATAATAATTAATGATTAATAAATACTCACAATCACTTGTAATATTAAAATCATATGGACTACTATGAAAAGCTATTAAAGAAAAGCTATTAAAAATAAGCATTTTGAAAATTAAATGTTTAAATAAAAATTTACATAAAAGTTGATAAATTCTTTTTTACCTTCTTGTTCTTCTGTAAACAAGAAAAACAATCATTTTATTATATTAATAAAAAATTTTACATATATCTATGCATATCTTTAAAAAAATAATAGTTCAAATAAAATATACCTTCTGTTGCATTCTTTGGTTCAGGTAAATTTTCAAATTGATGCACTTTACTTGTAAATAATCTGCTAGCTGTATAAGTGGTGTAATTTGTTTTCGAGCTAGATCTTGAACTAGGTTGCAAGAATGTAAAAGGATGAAGAAATTTTTTATTCTTTTTATCATCATTGAGAATGTTTAACTTGCTAAGATTCATTATCTTTTCATGAAGTAGATTAACATTAGGCCTTTTTAATGGATCAGCATCCCAACATTGTGTCATTATTTTTATATATTCTAAAGGAGTCCCTGATATTGTTTTTGGTCTCATGCCATGGAGAATTCTTATTACAAGATCAATATCATTTTCAAAGTTAGCAAAAGGTGGTTGTCCAGATGAAATTTCCCACATTAGCATACCAATACTATATATATCAGAGGCATAAGTATATTCTTTCCCAGCAATAACCTCTGGTGCTATATAGGGAAGATTTCCATATATACTTTTTATTGGCTTATCAGCAGGTCCACAAAATCCAAGGTCACTTATATACCAATAATCATAATCATCTAAATATAATATATTTCCTGAATGCAAATCTCTATGAATTGCATTCTCTTTATGAATTCTTAAAAGTGCATCAATTATATCAACAATAATTTTAATCCTTTTTTTCCATGTAAGAATATTATGATTTTGTTTTAAATGATTTCTTAAATCTATACTCATGTGACACATTACAAGCATGTAATCTCCATCTGATGTATCTTGAGTTAGGCCATAGCATTGAATGATACCAGCCCATTTATTACTTATAGTTAAATGTGACTTTGCCTATTAAAGCTTTAAATTATTAATTTTTTTAAAAAAAAATAGTCATAAAAATTTTAAAAAAACATTAATTAAATTGCATACCTCTTCAAACCAACTTCTGTTGGCATTCTTAACATTTTCCAACCTTTTAACAATTACTTTCTCTTTTCCATACCTTTCTAATTGTTGCTTTTCAGAATTCCATTCATTATAATGTCCATCTTCCCAATATGCTGAATAGATTTCAGAGAAACCACCCTTAGTTAAGTATTCAATGCTTAATAACTTATTGTAAGGAACCCATTCAATTATCTTATTTGGACCAATTGATTCTAATTGACATTGTTGTATTAAGTGATCAATATCAACATTTCCTGATGTCCAATCATTAAATTTTGTTTTTAAATAATTTCTTATACAATATTCACAATATAATATTGCCAAACATTCGTTTTGACAATTTTCACAAGTTCTCCTTTCCCCTTCATTATAAATGATTTTATCATATTCATATCGTTTACTTAAAATCCTTATTGCTTCATTTTTTTCATTATCATTAAGAGTTTCATCTTCATAAATGGTGGTTTTCCTAAATTCATATCTTTTTTTAAGAGTATTATTTATGGTATAGTCGGTTAGCGTATATGCTCTGCTAAACGCAGCAAATACTTTTTCATTTGGATTGTCCTTAGTTTTTTGATTGCGTATATTTGATGTGGAAGCCATATTTGTTTCTTAAATAAAGCATAAAAATTTATTAAGTTGTACAAAAATGATTAGTTGTACAAAAATGATTATTTAATTATAATATCTATGCTTCGCACCCCGAGTGCGTTAATGTATAGTAAGTGATCATGTGATACCAAAAATCTGATAATTGTTTCAAATTAAGGATAAGAGTGTCAGGTGAGAAAGAAAGAAACAAATAATTAAACTCCGTTACTGGAAACTGCCGCTTAAATAACTTGTCTGTGTTACTAATCTACGTTTCACGACATCATATTTGATGAATATAATTAACCATTACGTTGCCTGTCGTGAATTTCAAAAAATAAAATTACAACAACAATTGCATTGTTAAAATTTCCTTTTTTTGAATTCCGACGGTTACCGGTGGCTGTGGTGAAGTGCATGGATTTCATTGAGGCACAATTTTTTTTTTTTTTACATTGCCGCAAATATTATTTCGCCATCAGAATAAACTAAGTGATAATAGGATAAGGAATAGGCGTAAAAAAAAAATTGTCAGCGAACCATATTTTTTCTATCATGATTATGATTGTCAATAAGGTTTAAGTTTGATACTATTGTCTCCAAGTTTCACAATATCACATACAAAAAAAAAAATGTGATAATAATATGTTTTAATGTATGATGACGATTATTTTTTTTTTTTTTAGGATAAATTTGCAAATCTCGGAGTCAGTCAAACCGGGAACGATGAACATTTCTCTGAAAATATTTTCTAAACGTTCTTATCCTTTTTCCTTAAAAATATATGCAGATTTCCTTAAAGTATATTATCAAAATCACTATCATTTGAGTTGCCATTTTTTTTTTAAAAAAAAAAATAATGATAATTCAATAAAAACTATTTTGGAATTTTTTTTTCTTCATACTGTTTCAAAGAAAATTTCGATTTTTTCAATACCGCGATTTGTTGTTGAATGTTGAACGCTTATTTCTTAAGTGAAATTTTGATCGATTATAAAAACAATTTAGTTAACTAGTTAATAGTCACTTAATTTTGGGTACAGTAACTACTCAACTAAATTAAAAAAATTAGGTTTCAACACTAATTATGCAGATAACTAAAATAGGAATATTAAATATATTAAGGAAAAAAAATATTTGCCAAAATAATTTTAAGAAAAAAAGAATAAATATGTACCGATTGTAACATGATCGGCTTCGGAATTTCGAATAATCATATGAAATCCAAAAAGAATTTATGTTTTACGCATTGTTATGGTTGGTTATCATGAAAAGGCTATATCATTTGTTTTTTTTTATTTTTACCGCTTATTCTAAGAACCGAATTTTTTTCGTAAAACAAAGTTATTTATCACTATTATACATACTGTATATCACATTTTATTTGCGCAGGTGCGTTAGAAAATAAACAAACCTATAATAATTTAGCTCCTTTATTATTTATAATATTATTTTTAATAGACATAATAACGTAATACAAAAAAAGTAATATAGCGAGATTAGCTAGATTTCACATATCAAATATATTCATAGTTTAAAATTTATAATTAAACATTGAAGCAGAAAATAATTTTGACACGTAATCATCGAGATTCTTTTAGCGCACAATCATTGCACAATCCTTACATCATGCGGTAAAGTAAAATAATGAATCAACACTAGAAAAATAGCAAATATTTAATAATATAATACGTTAGAACAAAAAAACATTAATTTTGTTTAAAAAATAGTATCGATAATATACAGTTATGATTTTTTTTACCCTAAACGAATCTAAAAAATGTGGGTTTGGATTTATTGAAGAATTACACCACGTTGTTTGCGATACGCCATTTGTTAGATGGTGGCATAGACTTGAGATTGTCCACATCGAACGGCGGTCTACTGAGGACTCCTGAATACACTATGAAGAAGGTTCGTCGTGACCCGTGATAATTAAATTAATTAGTATTTTGATACGACGTCTACATATATATAATCAATATCAATAATTTGTTTTAATTATCTCTCAATTTTATTAGCAATTTTTGATACTTAGACAGTTTCTGCTGCTTTTGAATTTTTAAAGATACAAAATTACTATACTTTTGATAATAATTATTTTAAATAGCAACTGAAAAAAAAATTTAGTATAATAAACTATTATTAATAAATGCATTTTGACTGACTTGAAGGAGCACGAAAAGCTTAAGATTTTATTCTCTTTATTGTTACCAGCAATTACTTAGTCTTCCTCTTCAGGAGTCGCAATTGATTTTAACCCACCTTGAAGAAATTACCGGCACGCTTACACTTTTAATATAATATATTTCCTGAATACTAATCTCTATAAGTTGGGTTGTTTTTTGAATGAATCCACAATAATTTTGAAAATATTTTCTTAAATCTACTATTCATATAACAAATAAATCTTTTAGTTAGAAAATAAACATTGAATAATGCCAGGCCTATTACTCATAGTTACATGTAACTTTGTTCCCGTCAACAAACTTCTCTTCCACATCTTTCTAACTGTTGCTACCATTCAATCGATAAATATCCTAATAGATTTCAGAAAATCATTTAGTCCAATTGATTCTAATTGTTACGATATCTTTTCAATTTTCCTGATGCCGAATTTGAACCTTTTGTTATTAAATAAAATCTTATACATACTGTATAATATCATTTTTATAAGTTTTCACAAATTTTCCTATTCCATTTTTATATATAATTTTATTTTTCATCTATAAGATAATAATTTTGTAATGTTTGGAAAATTAAGATGATGTGATATGAAATATTGTGATACCTTGCAATATTTATTATAAGCCAGCATTTTAAATATCATACATTTTTTAATATCGAGTATTTTGTATAGTAACTTGAACATGAATGTGAATATGACATATGGCTCTAACTTTTTATGTTAACAATCGGTTATGAAAAAAACCATTCTATGAATGAGCAGATCGCCACATAATTTATCCATACCTTTATTAACTAGTTCACATTTTTTGTGGTTACGTTATGTAAAAATCATTTTTAGCCACAAGGGAAAACACGTTTATTTCCATAATTGCAATTCTGATTCATGTACGGATTTTGTCGGGATCGTCAAATTTTGAGATAACTTAAATATTTCCCGAAACCAACGATCAGATTTTAACAATTAATGGTTTGTTTTGATAGTATTTAATAGAGCTAAAAGATTCCATCAGGATTAAATCATTATTGATGGATTTCATCCGTAGATTAGATCTACTTATATAATCAATGATAATACCCATCTTTAGATCGATATTGTTTCATCAATATGACGCAATATCACATCAAAAATAAAAAATTTTTGTCGATTTGAAATATGCAATACTACAATTTCTTGGCGCAATGGCGCATGTACTGTATGTATGTATGTAGCACAGTTACTCAGTACTGTGATGTAAGCGCATAAGCATATGGATATGCATCATATGTACGACAGTAGTATTTTTTTTTTCTAAAAGTGCTATCTTAATAATACTAGAAAATTCGCGATTATTCGAGAAAAAGCAAGAATAAATTAATAAAATTACGAATTTTCAATATTTTCGTTCTCTAATTTCATACGCATTCGATTTATTTGAATTCCTTGATAATTTTTTTTAATCCATCTATCTGCTACCTCAGGAACAAGTATCAATAATAGCAGTCTTATAGTATTAACAAATATACAACCAAAATACATAAAATGAAATAAAAAAATATGAAATTACATGAAAATTCTCAGGCATATTAACTTTGTTCTTTTCGATTTCATAATGTCAGTATTCTCGTAACATTTTCATAATAAATACTTTTAACCTTCTTTTACACATCTTTTTACACGCACTTAAAAAATTAGATCAGAAATCTCAAATCTCTTAAGGGATATCATCAAAATCTATTTCATTAAATGGCCTTTTTTAACATCATCAGGTATAATTATTTCTGCTATATGGATTCAATAGAATTCAAATTGTCCTAAGCTTCTAACTTTTTTTCTGATATTTGACCAGTAATTCTTTTAATTTGATACTAGATAAAATATGGTAATTTCTTCTTACAATATGGATATACAAACAAAATAATTAAAAATTTTTTATTTACCGTTACATTCAAAATATTTTCTTTATCGAAATTTTTAATTCGTGGTGTGTATTTAAAGTTTATTAGAGTTCTTACAGAAACATATGAAATTGAGGCTATGCAGTAGCTACGTAATTGCTATATATTATAAAAATAGCATAGTATTACAATATGGGTACCACCTAAGAATATATACCGATGTCTATAATGCCACTGCTGTATATACTGGCAAGTTTAAACCATATAGCAAACAAAATAACATATGGAATAATAATGTAATTTATTTATTGTAAAGATTATAATATATAACTAATATAAATTTATTAAAAATAAAGTTTATTGTTAACATTACAAAATCCATCTGGCAAAAAGCAGCAGATTCATCAAGTTCTCTTGTAAACAAAGTCAAAGTTGTTCTTTCAGTTATAACTTGTATCTCCTTATACTTTTTGTTGTGACTATAAACTATTTTAATTTTTTTTTCTTAATCCTAATGTTCAGACTTCATTTCTAACTAATCGGAATTGGTATTATAGTACCTATTCCAGACTTCCCATTTGTATTGTCATTATAATTTTTCTTTGTTAGATAAACAAACCCATTATTGCGTGTAAAACATATGATACGGTCCATTGCTTGAAATATAAATTGTAAATATGCAAATAAATTATCTATCGTTATCCATTTTGGACTGACATACACAAACTGTTTCTGTTTTTGATTCATTATAGAGAAATCATTGTCAACTTATTATGTTAAAAGAACCATATGATTATTATTAGTTTATTTATATCATACCACATCATCAAATCTAACGGGTAATCCACCTAAGAAAAAGAAAATTATCATCAAAAAGAAAATGAGGGCAAGTCTTCAATTACTAAATAATTTTTTCTTTTTAAAAAAGAAGTAATTCTTTAAAATATTTGGTCGTTATTTAGATCATGGCTCACCATTTTCCTCTGTTTTATCATCAAAAGTACACCTTATTCCACGTAACCACCCTGTAAAAAATCTGATCCGTGTTTTATCTTTCCATATTTTTTCCGTGAATGTATCATTTTAATGGAATTTATAGCCTTAAATTATGGAAATTTTCATCTCGCTAACACGGATATCCGTGAATGTATCATTTTCACGGAATTTTTGCGGAAGACACGGAGAAATACTGGAAATATTCGGATAAAAATTTTTTATAGGGCCAGAAATATTATAGATTGAAAATGGAACAACAATAAGAAAATTATTCATAATAATCGTTTTAGTTGTAGTTACATAGCGGCCATTTGTAAATATAAAAACAAAAGTAGATATAATTAAATCATCACGGAAATAGAATATTGGAATTAGATAGATCACCCATCTCCATTTGAATGAAAATGAAAATGGCATGTCTGTTCTCTTGCATACCGCATGATAAGAATCAGTGATAAACATATTCAACACCTATACAGAAATTCAATCTCCTTGGCCGCCAGAATTTCAATGTGCATTAAGAAATTGAAAGATTATGGGAGGTGATGTGAAAAAAAAAGCTTTGCCCATGCATCTCTTGATTAAATATTACAAAGAATTTTATAATATTTACCTAAGCGATCCTGAAGTCTCAAAGAATGTCAAAAATTATTCTTAATGCCTTTTTGAAACTGACAGCGATAGAAAGTATAGTAACAGAAGATTTTTTGTCTACAAATTTCATATTCAAGCTGAATTTCTTTAAAGGATCACTTCTTCCTATTCGATAATGAAGATGACCACCTGTGTGAAAATTGGCAATTCCATGACCAAAAACATGATTAAATTTGTTACACTAGAACCTAAATCATCCTTCTAATTTATAACACCAAATCTTAGCAGCTATTTTACAAATAATACATTCCACACATGACAGTATTTACAAGTACAACGAAAGAAAAATATGGCTACTTTTTATTGTGATTTATATTTTTACTCTACAGATTAATTGTCGGGTTTCTTAGTTTTTTCTTAGAATTTATTTTAAACCAGTGGATGGTTTGTATGAATTTCACACTGCAATAAATAAATAAATAAATGAGAATATTAACAATACTGTTGGAATAGTTGAGCCTTTAACATAAAAAATGGTTTAAATGATAAAATACACTTTCAAAATTATTTTCAATTTTTTTTCGTGTATATATAAAGTTTGTAAGAAAACAAATGCGTTAGTGTACATTTATTTGATCCAGAATAAATGAGTGTAAAAGTTATTTTGTTGATTTAATTTATATTTATTAATTAATAGTTAATAGTCTATCTTGGCATTATTATATATATATATAAAGATTTTAGCTAATTTCACTATAAATAGACTTTTAATAAAGTCATGCAAAATTAGTAAAGCGTTGTGCCCAACAATAACACAACAATAATTTAAGGACTTTATTATTTTAAATATGTAAACAATGTCATATTGGAGGAAACCCCAATATGTCAGTATCTATAGTGTTTTTTAGTATAGTAGAAAAGCTTTATTCTTGATTTAAAGCTTAAACTCTATGAGTTTTTTATATACTATTTAGGCTCTAGAAGCTTCAATTATATATGGAATATTTTCGCTATATACAGAATTGTTTCTACAGTGATCGGACTTCAAGAAACTCTATTTATTCTATACTAGATGTCCTTTATGACTTATGAGGTTCTGGAAGGTTAAATTTAATAATAAAGTTTTCAAAAATACTTCTTTTAGCTTCAGGAAGTAAAAATTCCGTATTTATCTATAACTGCTTTAATGATATTTAGAATAAGAAATTGTATAATGAAAAAAATTGTCTAACAAAAGCCTAACGAAAACATTGTCTAACTCAGGAAGACATATTTAAGACTCTAGAACACACTAGTGAAAAGAATGTTTTAAGAATCTTGAGCACATTCCTGATGTATTTTGTTCCAATTCCTTACAGAATATGCCGTTCTGTAATTTAGGACCAATGAAAATTGGTTTGTCCCAAAATTTCCACTAAAAGTCTAGCTTAAAATTCAATTAATAACTTCTAAAATCCAACAGCAATTCGCAAATAGTAAAACAGATTTCTTGAGTTCTGATATATTCAGAAAGGAGAGGCAAAGAATGTAGATAAGTAAATCACGAAAGAATGGAACATAAAGAATGGAAATATATCTGCTGATACTGTTTAAATGTATATTTTAACAAAAAAGGATTTACAGAACACAAATGTATAGGCCTAAATAAGGCATCATAAAGACCTTACATGCTGATAAAAAATAGAAGTATGAAAGAATTTTATATTTTTTTTATAATCATTAACTGAACTACATGCAATCAAATCCGTACTAGATCGCTAACCAAAAAGCCAAATCTAGAAGAAAAAATGAAGCTAACCTATGCTGAAATTCTACAGAAGCATAAGCTATATATAGATACAGTCCCTGGTGTGGTGAGAGTACTGCTTTTTAATTTGGCCATAATTTCATTACTATCCTGATTAGATTATTACTTGTTATACCAAATTGAACAGTAGAATGCTCATTTCATAAATAATCAATTAACTCTCTCCTGTTGATCATCGGTCTATAAATCCTTAGGATGAAAAAGTAGACAGAGGAGTTCAAAAAGTTCTGTTTTGTTATGACTTCAATGCATTTCATCATCACCAACTGAATATTCTGTCTTTTGCGAACATTTTGATATAAGTTTAGTAAGAATTAATTATTAGTTTTCATTTTTTTCATCCAAAAAGTTATTTTCTTCTGTTTACCAACTGTGAAGACCTCAAAAAGGTTATTATGAAGAAATATATCCAGTTCAAACTTGAAATCAAAGAAAAAAAGATCACATGAAAGGATTAGAGAAAACAATGAAAGAAGAAGTGATGATAAAGAATAAATGAAACAGGGGAAAACACATTAGAGGATGCTCAAATGGAAGAAAAAGTTAAAAAACTAAAGTAAGTCAACCAGTCAAATCAATTTGAAAAGAAAGCTAAAGATTAATAAATCCTAGGATTGGACAAGAATTAAATAGAGCAATAAGACATTAAATGGCTCTAGCTCAAGAAAAAAATAACATATAACTACAATTGAGGGAAATAAATGAAATAACCACTACCATATATGAGAAGTGATTAATTATAAATGAAATTCAAAGGTATTAATATATGCAATAACAAATAGATTGCTTAATAGTCATTGGAAATGTCACAAAAATTAAAGGCAAATTTTTTTAATATGCTTAACATAATAAAGTTTTTAACATAGTAATATCTTTAAATAGTTAAAATTAGCTAGATTGGTAAAATTGCCAATTTTATAATGCTGGCCTAAATTAGGGATCGGAAAAGATTCGATTAAAATCGAAACTATCGAAAATCGATAAGAATCGATTTTAAATCGAATCTCGAATAAAAATCGAATCTACTTATTGTGGCGCAGTTTCATTAATTTGACCGTAAATTATTATTTGTTCATAATAGTTAATTTTGGCCAAATTCATAATTCCGCCCGCGAATCACGTGACGGAACACAAACTTCCTAAAAAGGAAATTTTATCTCCCAATAAAATTCAAGTTGAAATCGCACAAGGTTGTACAAATTTCCAAAAAAGGAAATTTGTTCATCGATCACTGTAATTTTTGTAATCACGTGATATGTGTTTAAACACACCTATTATAAATAGTATAAAAAAAAATTGGTATTTGCGAAATGATTAATCGCGATTAATCAATTTTAGAATCGATTCTAATAATGGGAATCGATTCCAATCCCTAGCCTAAATATAATTTTATTAAAATTGAAAAATATAAATTAAATATAACATCTTATTTATAAAATAAGACTTTAACTTAAAGCAAAAAATAAAAACTTATTAACCATCTTTACAAATTTATTATAAAAAATTTCTTCTCAACTTTTATTATTCAACTTGGATCTTCATTTAAAGTTAATGTACTTTTTATATTAAAAATAAAAAAAAATAAAAAATTAGAAATTGATACTATTACAAATAATGCTGATTTCTCTTCAAGTATCACAGGTTGAAGAGGAAATAAAATGCTGACAAGTCCATAGAAATAGAGATTGCGCGTCCTTGCTGGGCGGAATGATATATTTTGAAAGATCAATCTTAACAACTGTGTCTTGAGCTATTCTCTCAAATGTCCTCCGCGTCTGCTTTTCTGCTTTGTTTCAACTGCAACCTGTATAAAAGATGTCCATCTCGGCTTCAGTCTTTTTCATCAGAGGAGTTGTAGTTTCCTCTCATTTTGGCATTTCTCAGTGAAGATTCTTCCTAGAGATGAAACATATTTGTGATTAATAAAAAATTTTTGTATCTTATAACTGATCGTGATTAACTAACTCATCTTTCTTTGATTTAATAATGGGTTATTTATTCCACTGTTGATCTCTTCATCAATTTCATCCTTCAGATTTTCATTTTCATTTATCGTCGATACTTTAAATCGCCCTGTTTAATGAACTCGAGCTGTTTTGTTTTGTTGTCCTCTTCTCCTTGTTGGAGGCTTTTAATTGAGAATAAGAGTGCTGAAGTTTTATATACAAGTAAATTGGACCCCTAAATACTAATATGGCTCATAAATAAAACCTCGTCTGAGCGTTTATAATAAATATGTGTGTATTATATAACATGTAATGCATAATGCATAAAACATTACTGTAAATTGAAAATTTTATATATATCATCTAACAAATCTTTTACTTTTTGGTAGCACTATACTGGTGCAACCATTTTTGTACTTGGATAACCATGTATTCAGTGCTTTCACAGTTATATACTTAAACTGATTTTTAATTTGTACGCAGTAAACCTTGATTAATTTGATATGACGTCATCATCTTTCTAAAACACTGGTATATCGTAGAATAACTTTTCCCCCTGATTCTTTTTTCTACTTGCTTTTTATGGCGTATTGTATCATCTAGCTGCTTTAATTCTTTATTTCTGATGACACCTTCCCGTTCCGCTATAGTCTTATTCAGCTCACGTGACTATGTGTTCACTTAGCTCAACCATCCTCGCAAATTCTTGTTATCTTTACCCAGGCATTTCATATTATCCACATATATTTTATAGCAACTTCCACGCTACTCTCTAACAATAACATTATTATCTCTACTGGTTACAAAGGCTATAGTATCAAAGACCTTTCTGTTCTCCATCATTCATTTAAATATCCATTCAACTTTATCATGAACAATATGTCTAATGTCCCATCCCTATATTTCTAAAATTTTGTGATAAAAACTCAAAAATGTCTTTATAGAAAGTATTAATGAACTCTTTTAGTGACAAATTTTGTATATTTATTATGTTCTAATAAACCTTTATAAATAAAAAATATATTTTTTTTTCTGCTAAAAATTTGGTCAGAAGATAGAGTTTCCCCTTACAGCTAATTCTTCACTATCCACCCAAGCATATGACGAATTAGTTAATATTGTCTGTCATCCCCAGTTTAGAAAAGATGACATTAGTTGACGATTTGACAGTTACCTTTACTTCCAATATATATTACAAATTCAGAAAATTAATATTTCTACCATCAATATCCAAAGAAACTGGGGAAGCGTATTACTTGTCCATTATGAACAATCCTTCATTATTAGGTAATATGTACCTTGGACCAGACCAAGAAGTTAAAAGAGCCAAGAACATCTCTTGAAGCATGTGCCTCAACGAAACATGAAACTGACACTATTAGAAGAATTGAGCTAGCATATGAAGATTTCAGAGACAGCTCTGTGTTACTTAACAACACGCCATCATTTTTTGCGTATACAAGCTTTGTCTTTGAAAAAGAAAAAGGTAGTATTATTACATATCAGGGATGTTGTATTGATTGATATTGAAAATAGTGACAATCTTGCAATTATAAGAGCAATATTTTATCATTGATTTATTGCATTTGTTGTCACTGACTGGTTTGAGAAATTAAATCGTACAATACTAGACTGTCCATTATACAGGTTACAAACTAGGAAACGAGAACCGTTGTAAGTCTGGAGCGAAAAACTAAAATTTGCGATTTTATTTGACGATAACGTGGTGGACAGAGAAATTCACGTGATTGATTTTTTTTCCATAGTGCGTAGACATATATTGTCCTTCGCTTCGCTCCAGACAATAACAAATACTAATAATTACTGAAGGATTTTCTCCATTAGTTTAGTGAATGTGATCAACAACGTACATTTCATTTATTGTGTAAAGACTAAAAATGTATCGAAGACGATCACAATTTGAGAAATGATTTGTATATGCGAAACTTATATTTTTTTCAAGTTGTTTAATGTTTATTAATTGTTTATTAACTACCGTTCATAGAACAATTTTTCATTTTATCTAAAATTTAGAACAACTGATTTGAATACAATTAGATTTAGAATAGGACACTTCATTTTTCTTAAAGTTTATAGACACTTACAATTTATTTGCAACATCGAAATTATAATATATACATTTAATGTAACTTTAATATATATCGAATACAATTTTACTATACAGTAAATATTTACTATACATTAAATATAACTTTAATATATTTTTACCGCACATTAAATATAGACTATTTCTATTTGTGCACTAATGTGCGAAACACATATCACGTGAACATATAAAATTTTTTATTGGCTAATTTTTTTCGATTTTATTAATATACACAGTGAAATTCGATAAACCGGATATTCGATAAACCGGATTTGGGCCTAAACTGGACTTTTTTGCTGGAACCAAATCATGTATATTAAAATAGGCTCGATATACCGGAGTTTACTAGTAAAAGCTCAATATTCGCTATAACGGATCAATTTTCTAACCAGCTATAGTAAAAATGATTCGATAAACCGGATCACGTGACTGAGAACCAATAAAATTTAAGTAACGTGATGCGGTAAATCTTAAATTTGGCCGGAATTATAAAAATCTTTATTCCGGCTGAAGTTAAGTATTACTTATATATTCAATTAAAATATTTTATATTCATTTTCATGACCTCTATAACTTAAAACTAGATGAAAAAATCAAATTATAGTGTATATTAGTTTTATTAGCATGAAAATTTTTTAAAAATTCAATATAATAGATTTTCAATATATCGAAATTTTTTCGCTAAACCGGATATCCCGATAAACTGGATATTTTTAGTGGAACCGATAGATCCGGTTTATCGAATTTCACTGTGTAATTAATCAATAAAACTTGACTTTATTAAATCACACTACATAATGTTTTGATATAAAGGTGTCATAATACATAAGGAAAGAACAAAAAAAAATACAATAAGGGAGGATAAAGCGAAAGATCAAGGGAGAATAAAGGAAAGAAAAGATCATAAATTAAAAAGATGAAGATGAACTAAAAGGAAAGTGATGAGAAAAATGAAATACAATGAAAAATTATGGTGAAAAATGAAATACAACGAAAGGTGACGATGAAAAATGAAATACAATGAAAGGTGACGATGAAAAATGAAATACAATAAAAAGTAATGATGAAAAATGAAAGGTAATGAAAAATGGTGATGAAAAACAAAATACAACGAAAGGTAATGATGAAAAATGAATAAAAACGAAAGATAATGAAAAATGATGATGAAACGAAATACAACGAAAAGTGATGATGAAAAATGAGATACAACAAAAGGTGATGATGAAAAATGAAATACAGCGAAGATGATGATGAATAATGAAATACAACGAAAAGTGATGATGAAAGGTGATGATGAAAAACGAAATATAATGAAAAGTAATGATGAAAACGAAAGATAATGAAAACTGATAATGAAAATGAATACAACGAAAGGTGATGATGAAAAATGAAATACAACGAAAGGTGATGACGAAAAATGAGATACAGCGAAAGATGATGATGAAAAACGATATACAACGAAAATTGATGATGAAAAACGATATACAGCAAAAATTGATGATGAAAAACGAAACATAGTGAAAATTGATGAAAACGAATGTAACGAAATTTGATGATAAAAAATGAAAGATGACGAAAGAAATGAGAAAAAGCAAAAGATGAATGAAAAGAGATAGATAAACAATAAAGGATGAAGGGAAATGAAAATGAATAAAGGAAAATAATAAAATAAATGAAAAGGGATAAAGGAAATAACAGGTAAATGAGGAGAAACAAAGGAAAATGAAAATAAATGAAACAAAGGAAACGAAAATAAATAAATGGGAAAAAATAAGTGAAAAAAATAAAGGAAGAACCGAAATATCCACCCATAAAAAAAGAAAAAAAAGAACTGGTTAATATTGTCTTGCAGCAGTCAGCAAAAAAATATAAAATAACTGAATGTAAAAGACTCACCTTGAATTTCTGCTGAAATGAAAACTGAAAACAGTCGCGTCTAAAAAAGAAATGAACGAGTTACAAAAAGAAAGGAAGAAAAGACTTACCTATTTAAAAAGACAGTAAAAATTAGTCGAAAATAAAAATAGGTGTGTGTAACATAGGGTGTATTTTTGTACGATCCGGTTAAATCAGGTGATGATCACCTTAATATGCGTCAACTTTATACATACGATTGACTTGAACGATGTGAGACCACATCGTGACCAAACCTTGGTTATAAGGCTTATGATATAATTTCGACTTGATCACGATATGGTTTTGATTTTAAAAGTTTCTGCAAAGTATATTTGATGGGTTAAAACTTAAAACCCTCTTCATATTTGAGTACGAATACAGCAACTTTTGTAGTTGTTAACAAGCCTGCAAGATAGTTGAGAAAATAATGAAGAAAAAAGACTTTATTATGTAAAAAATTGCATCGATATACCGTCTCCTTCATTATATACATTCTATGAATTGTTATTCCCTGATTTCACCGAATTCAGATGGAGAGGTCATAATAACCAAGTTTTTCAAACATCATAAAGTTATGAGAAATCTTGATCCAAGTGAATATTATGATTTGGAATACACTGAAACAGTCTGAATGTTCTAGCTCTGAGGACGAGAGCGAGGATGAATGCGTCTACTTGCAACACAGGACCTTCCCTATAAGTTAGTATTGACGACAAAACCATATGTTATGAAGGGCTGAGGGACTCGCAATTCCGAGATCGCTAGGCGTGAAACCAACTATGTGTGAAAAGGTATTAGGATTCCGTTTTCATGTGCTTTCATAGAACTCTTGGCATCATACGACAATACTAATTACGCCTCTTACCTCCTTAACTTTTTCCCAGCAAGATATAGTGGTATGTGGAAGTTCAGCCAACTTTCTTGCGAAAATTTTTAAAGTATGTATATGTCAGAAGTTGTGTATGTACGAGAGCGAGTTTTTTCTCACTATGGGTCTTTATTTAGGAAAACAAGATGTCTACCAGCGCAGATAATGATATTGTGAGTCTTTAACTTCCGCTATCGTAATGCGGGAAATAAAAATATACTTTTCGCGATTGAGATTTCTAAGGATAAAAAAATCTCTGATCTTGAAGAAGAAGTAAGAAATAAGCTGGGGCCAATCAATCTTATCACCTGGCTACTAATAGGTATTTAGGATTTTTCCCGCCAGATCTAATAGTATATAAATGGGTTATCATCCGAATAGCTAATACGTGACACCAAATTTATCCCGCAGAGAAACATATGCGGTCAGAAGATAGGATCTTTTTTCCTATTTTAACGTGATGAAGACCGTATCCACATTCGAATTCTTCCCTAATGAGCAGTTAAAAATTTTTTATTCGCACAATGTAATGGCGATGTAATTCACAAATATTATTTTTTATGTATTGTAAACTGGTTCCGGCAACGTTTTTTATTTCATAAATAATAAGTATCATTAAAAGTCACGTGTAATTACGCAATAGTGAAATCACCCGACCTGTCTGTGTTATGTACTTTTCTCCAGAAGTAAATTTTTTATTTCACATCAGTATCACTTCGGACGTCACACTATTTAAAAATCGTTGTCATTTTTTTATCCGAGCCAAATATCGCCATGTCAACTATTACTCTTAGCTGTTTGGTTGCAGGAGAGAACCTTTATGAAAATGCATTCACAGTTGAAATAGATACAATGAAGCTATTTAATTTTTTCAAGGACGTTATTAAGGAGAACCAAAAGCCTTTTTTCGATAACGTTTCTTCCAAAGAACTCAAGTTATTGAAGGTCGACATTTCCCTCGAAGAAGGGATGATTTACTTGAGGACTAGAAAATGCTTAGGTATAGTTTTAATGTTTTGACCCAGATAAAGGTAAATTATGTGCTAAGCACAAACAACAGGAAATGATTGATATTTTTTATAATGATTATAAAATTTTATTTATGATAGTAAATTTTAACACTAATGGACTATAAACTATAATAATAATTATAATAATTACAAAAATAAATTAAAATAAAATAAATAAAAAAAAATATCGGTATCATTTAGTTTCTACTTGACATAACCTCGGTAGTGAATATCTTCACTAATACAAGTTCTACTACGTCCGGCGTCGTTTACACAAGTCCAATATATTGAAACCCAAATATCATACCAAGTTCCTTTTGGAGGTGTTGGTAAATCAAATTCCTCATAGATTGTGTATTGCAGAGGTATATTTTCGCATTTGGCACAACCACAACCATTAACCCATCGAGGTTTATCAAAAAATTTATACCCACCGCCATTATTATCAACGTGCATACTAAAGTGGCCTATTGCTGATACTCCCAAATTGTCTTCCATATCAGGAGATTGAACTGTCATTTTAAGCATAGAATTTGGTAACAAATTGGAATCTATAACCTGAACACCACATTCTAAAAAAAAAAAATTGGCACTTTTTTTATCAGAAGAATTATGAACAATAGTAAATTAGAAAATTAACATACTATAATTTGAATTATTACTACACCCGCCACCAGCAGGATGACAACCATGAATTTTTTTAATGAAAAAAAATACAAGTAAAATGATGAAGTATTTTTTATTCATGACGAATTATGATTTTAATAATTCAAATGGTTAAGTGTGTACATTATTTATATTTCTTCCCAAAAATATCTTTTCTTATAAAGGAATAATGCGTGTGCGTGACGTTCTTGGCACAGGTCATAAATAATCGTACGGTTCACACATGGTTAGTATGTACGATTTAAATAATTCCCAATAAAGCGCATTGGCGATGACCCTTTTTTTTTTTATCACATGAAGTGAACAAGGGGTATATCTTTACTATTGATATTACACGACGAAAAAAGGAGTTCGAAATTATGTAAACTTTTAGTTCGCCCAAAATCACGTGTTTTATTTATTATTCATATAATTAGCCCAGTAGATCCTGCTTCTATTGGTTGGAAGTGAGAAGAGTCTTCACGATTATCATATGACACAGCATGTATCAGCGAGTACGTACCAAACTTAAATTTTGTCATATTTAGATTACCCGTTTAAAATTGTTTAAACATCTATTATTAATTTATTATCTGTCAATTTTTAGTTAAATTTTTGGATCAGTAAATCAATATGAATACCGATCATTTCTATTAATTTATATCATTTTATCATTACAGTAAATAATCTACTACCCCTTAAACTGCATTTGGTAAATTTTGCCCCATGGTATTCAATTGGTCAGCCAAATAAGGCAGTTTCATACTTTCATTTAATGATGAATGATCGTACTATGAAACCTAATCATTTCTATTGACTGACATTATGGGTCTGGTACTAAATCCTGACAGATACGAAAATCGTTATTGACTGACTGAAATTATCGTAGTTTTATTATCAAAATTTAAAGGATATTTAAAAAAAGCTATTATAAAATTATCTATAATATTCTAATTTCACATGATATTGTTTCATATGATAACATCTACTCTGTAAATTATAGCTATTTATTACTGAAATTAAAAAAAATTAATTAGCCCATTTGTCGATTTATAACTATGTACTCTTTTTATGATTAGATTGAAGGTCCTGAAAGTGTGATCCGGGATGATCCAAAGTATTCATGTCAGATATTTACTAATTGGATTCCGATATGGTCAATTTTTTTAAGATAAACCGCAATTAAATGTTTTTTTGATTTTTTTTCCTGATAACAATGGGGCTTTATTTTAAAATTATATTTTTTTCGTCGATAATAATAAGCCGCAACAGATTTTTTTAATAATATTTTTTATTTGATAACAATTGGGAGCAATGGATTATTTTTTTAGCATAATATTCTTTAATAATAATTTTTTTTTGATGATAACAATAAATTGCACAAATACATTATTTTTATCAAGTTGTTCTTTCATAAATCATCAATACATGTTTTATTTTTGTGATAATATAAATAAAACATCAAGTTTCCCTTCAATTAATACCATAATATAAGTCTTATGCAACATGTTAGCATAAGTCGTCAAGAATGGATCAGATTTACATCCATTATGGCGTCAAATTTTGGATAGAGAAAAACATATAATAAATCGTGAATTATTCAAATCACGGGATACCGGATAAATCACTTATTCGGCACTTCGAGCCAAATAACTATTAATTATTAAGTGCGTAATATAAAATTTGCCGTGAAAATGAGAAAAGGACAAACTAACTATTAAACTATTTAACCAACAAATAAATTATAAATACATACGGATATGAAAAAATCATGATCAAAGGATATAACCATTATTATCCGTTATTTCTGTAAAAACTCCATAAAAATGAGCCTTTCATGGATCCATTCACAAAAAATGTAAATAATTCGATAAATTCCGTGATATAAGGTTATTAATTCCGGAAACATGAGCCTTTTACAGAAAAAAAGATGGAATATAAAAACGGATCGACTTTTTTTACAGGAAGGAGATAAAATGATGCGGTTATATATCAAGATCAAAATTTCACAATAGTCTAAACTTCCATTTTATTCAGTATAGTAATTCTTCAATAAATACTGCAAAAAATTTGTCTATCAGTATTCACGGTAGAGATGCAAACTCTATCAACGTAACTGCCGTAACAAAGTCACGTCAATAATATCACTGCAGTCTGCAGATGCTCAATTTTTATAATATCGAGCTACGTCACGAGTGACGTAGCTAAAAAAAAAGACAAGGTGGTGTTTACTTTTATGTTTTGTAAGAATAGTTAATTTTTATATTTTAGAATACTTTATATCTATCTATCTTGCGGATATTGTTGGGTTAAAACCTATAGAATATATGAGATCTTTATATGCAAGATTCCTATTTCATATACAGAGCGGTGGTTTCTTATAAAAATTGCAAATATCGGACTCTATCTGGAGAAATTACTCAAAGAACGTAAATCTGTAAAAGAAAAACTATGCGAAAATGCAATTGCTGAAAAATGGTCGCGATTGTGTATTCAATTGGGTTCGATTCCAGGCAACACTTCTAGTAAAAATAATATAAAGTGCCAGCAAAAAAATGATATTGTTCACTTCAAAATAAAATTTTTCGTTTCTGTTTTTTTTCCATGTAATTTGTGTAATCTGCGTAATCTATGTAATCTACTGAGCATCGATGTTATTCATGTCTAGCAATCAAATCAATAATGATTATATTAGTTGCTCCACGATACGTTACATGATTCTTTGTGCCAGAAAAATACATGTTTGATTTTTGATTCTAACAAACTTTTGAATTATTCAAAAAAATATTATCGACCATGTAATCTGAGATCGATTTAAGACAATGGATTTTCGAGAAGGTAACTGGTAAGGCCGAGCTTAAGACTAGAATACAGAGGATAACGTTTTTTCAGCAAACAAACTCCGTCAGAGTGTACAAAGTTTAGGATGTGCTGGCAATTTGTATTCTAGTTACAATCGCCACTATTGGGCTTCCCTAATTCATGTATCGTGGCTGTGCTGAAGATCCAGAATATGGCTTATGTCGCATAGCCTCATAAATTTTAATTCCAAGTCTTGCTTATAATTAAATATTAAATTTCGTGTTAATGCTTTTTTTTTAAAAAAAAAAAAGCATAACGAACTAGATAAAGTAGCTTGCACGTAAATACGTAAATTAATATTCAGAATCATAATAAAATACAAAATCATGGTTTCAATAATAATTACAATAATGACTCTCCTTGGTTTGCAACTTTCTTCGGTTAATTCTTACGTCCCACGATTGCAGGCTTATAGAATTAGCCGAGATGGCGAAGCCAAACTTGATTGTAATGTTATTTGTATTATAAAATCTATTCTTATTTGTATTCTACTTTTATTATTCTTTGTTCTTACTGTAATAGTTTTATGGGATTGTTATATGAGAAAATTTAAAAAATAATAATTTCAAAGAATAGAAGAATGTTTGTTTTCTGTATTTTATAATTAGGTGATATAAAGTAGAAAATTGACTAAATTTACTTTAATTTGACCGACCACGCGGGTTTTTATTTTTTTTGAACAAAAATTTTTTATTATCTGATCACGTTATAATTTTGTAATTTTGGTGGATATTATATAACAAATATAACAAATATATACTATTTGGGTAAATTCAATACATATTTCTAATTTATCACGTGATATAATTTTAGACAAAATATAAAATTCGAGATTCCCTCACTATTTTTCATTCACATTTTATATAATCTGTAATAGTTATATCTTAAATTCTTAATTTCTCATATTTATCAAATATTTTTAACGTGAAAAGTTTCAATAAAATTATTATGGGATGGAAGATTTATTAAACATACGTCGTACCTATTACTGGATTTAACGTCTAATAACATGTACTGTACTAGAAAAAATGAAAGCTTTACAATTACTCAGTTAGTTATTTAATTTAAGAAGCTTTATTATTATTAATATTATTATAAACTTCATTGATAACAAAACTTTTATCTTTATTATAAAACTAAATGTCAAACACATAAATAGCTAAGAATATAAAAATGTCAAATAAAATACTGACTATAAACAAAATACATGTCTATATACCATACATATTAAATTTTACTAACAAAATTTATAATATCTTTGTTAAGATCTTTAATATTTTCCCATAATGGACAATGACCAACTTCTTTATAAAAAATAGTTTCAACATTTTGACCCAAAGAAGCAAAATATAGACTATGTTCCATATCAACTATTATATCATTTTCACCAATTATGTGTAAGGTAGGTATAGATATAGTACTATAAAATTCCGCTAAACTAAATGGAGCTAAAAAAAAGAAGAAGAGTAAGTAGAATGAATATAAATTCGAAAACTGAGAAATGTGAGAAAATCGAGAAAACTAAAAGAAAACCGATTTTTATACTTACTAATAACTGATAGACGATATTCTAAAGGAGCCACAGCAGCACTACCCAAAAATAAAAGTTTTAATTCATCACTAAATGGTTTATAACTATTTAAACTAAAAATTCCATCCATTCCAGAAACAACTTTAAACCAATCATCTTGAGGATCAATCAAGTCTTGAAAAAAAAGTGCTATTTTATCATTATCAGCTGCTTTACGTGTATTATTAACGAAACCACTAATTGACATGAGACCATGAATCATTATATCTGGATAATTTTTCATAAAACTTAAAGAAATAGGCACTCCAATTGACCATCCAACTAATACAATTTTTTTTTCTTTAAAATCATATTCAGAAGAAAGTTTACTAATCAAAGCGAAAAGGTCAGTAGCATGTAAATCAAGTGAGTATGAGTTACTATTATCAATATTACTCATATATCTAGTAAAAATGTCATCATTTAAATCAGTCGAGTATAAATTCATGTTTGGTTTATCACTATTACCCATACCACGATAATCATATCTTACAAGATGAAATTTTTCACAAATTTCAGGGTCAAACCACTGTGGATCCCAACTTATTCTTGATGTTAAAAATCCACTTGAAAATATAATTGTGGGATTTTTTGGATCACCTTTTTCTTCTACAAAAATATTTACACCATTTTCACTTGTAACATAATAATTTTTAGAACCATCATCCGCGGGAAAGGTGTATAATGGAACTTGTGCGACGGTTACTGCGGATACGGTGAGAAATGCAAAAATAAAACCCGAAAATAATTTAAATAATTTCATGTTTAAAATAAATATTTATCGGTTAAAGAAAAAAAAAAAAGATCTTTATTTATTTCTTTTTTATATAAAAATTTAATCGATTCGTTAAATGGATTATTAAAGGCTATGATTATTATTAAAATGAGAAACCGAAATTGGTTGTGTGTTGATTTATTTTCACCAAAATTTTTGTATGCACAAGTCCAAAGTAGACATTTCAAGCCAAATTTGGTTTATTCATTTACAAATTTTTAGAAAATGAAATTTCTGATTATTACAATGATAAATTAATTTTATGAATGATAAATTAGCCTATTATTCCTCAAAACCGAATAAGTAAATGACATGCTATAATTACCAAATTGGATTTGAATTCGTGTAACGTATAAAATTTTAAAATTTTTAAGGTGAGAAATTATAAAAATATTTTATGGTGCTTTCTGTTTTATCTAAATTAACCGGAATTCATCAATTTATTTCAATATTATAACTGGTACAGAGGCGCTTGAATTACAAGATGATGCTTGTAAATTTTTGAATGAATAAAACCCTGAGACATAATGTCCGTCTCATCTATACTAGCCGTAAACCTTATTGGCCTTCCTTTTATAGCATGTAAAATAATGTCACTAAAAGCCAGTGTAGATACTACTCTATTTGTTTAACAAACTATTGGATTTGATTATGATTATTAACAAGATTATTTAGCTAGCTATTCTTCAGAATCAAAATGTTCGGACTTGATGATAACGTATCCATATCCACGACCAATAATAACGATCCCGTTGAGAAAAAAAAACTGAAAAAGATCAAATTTAGCAAATTGTCATGACATTAACTTTAGCCATTTAACTGCTTAATTTATCTTCCCATAATTTACTCTTTAATAAGTCATACAAAGTCACTGAGACTGACAGAATTAACTTACTGATATTCCCCTTCCCCTTGTCTTTTGTTCACAATAGTAATAGTTATGCAAACAATTGCTCTTGAAAATGAATAATATAAATTTAATAAAGACTGAAGCCCAATTTCACACCACTTACTTACCAGCATTTCATCTGCAGGAGAGGATAAGGCCATTTTTATCTGTAGTACTTCGTCATATATGATTGGAAAATTTCTGTAAAATTTTTTTTAATGTCCTTCATAATTTAATTACAATACCATCTAATGCTGGTATGACCCACATTGTAAAATATTGAATATAGTTCACTAATAATTATGTGTCTAAGCTGAAGGATTAGCCTAGATATGAGAGCCATTACAGTTTTAAATTGTTTAGCTAAATTAAAGAGATGTTGAAGAAAGAGTAGCCGTCCAACAATGCAACTCATTACTGTTTTAAATTAAAATGAATTAAATAAAATAAATCAAAGCCTGCCCTACAAGTCTTTCTGCTTCTTTAGATTGTTTTTATATTATCTCTCGTCCAACTTGCTGCAAGTTCCAAGTCATTAGAGCTAATACTATACTGAAAAGCAACTACGTATAGATAATTTGACATAATGCTTCAAAACATAAGCAAGTTTCGCCACGTCCGGAAGTACCTAGAATAATAATTGTATTATTATTTGCAAGATTTTCTTTTATATGCAGAATCATAATCATTAAGGCCTCTTTCACTAACTTGTTTAAAGAAAGGTTACGCAGAAGCAAATTAGCAAATTAGGTATTCCATTCACCATTAGATATTTTTCTCATCAATAAATTTTTTGTAAATATTAGTGTCTGGTGCTTTAAAATGTGAGTAAGTCATATGCAGTTATGTCTTGAGAAAACTTTATTTAGCTTCATTTGTTGCATCACTAATTGATTTCGTTAGAAGTAGAAATATGAGTAAATTCGGATATTCAATATTATTTCAGAGATAACATATTATGTGACCAGACTTACCGTCAACAGGTTGATCTATGATAATGTGAATGCTGGATGGTTTGATGGTAAGAAAGGAGAAAGAAAAGCACAAGATTAAATAATCGGTATTGTTGACAAACAAAAAATTATGCTACATCACTCTAACTTTTTATAATTTCATACCTCCATTAATTTGTTCAACCAACTGTACGATTTTTGTAGCTGGTCCATATAGCAGCCAGGATCACGAGTTCATTTAAACTAAGGAAGGCTTCGACAGTGAATATCATCATCTTCAAGCTTTAATCTAACTCTATTTCTTTGCAAAAATATTTTAACATCATTTCGATTCCAATCTTTCGTTACATCAGCTGTCGGGAGACGAGAGATTATACGTTAGACATGGATATTTTTTATTTTCGAGTTAAAAAAAAAGTAGTACGAATAGGAAAATTTTTTTGGGAGTATTGAAGTGTATTTATATATTAACTAATTAGTAGCCACATATGAGCTAGACTTATTGACCTTATTCATGTACATGAAAAATAATATTTAGTTTTTTTTACTAAGAAAAATATATTTAATAGTGTATTTGTGTAAATATTAATAAAATTAATAAAATTTAAATTTTAAGGACTTTAAAGGAGCATCCGAAGCAGTCACATTATTTGTAAAAATATTACAAAAATGTATCACTAAATTTAAAAAAAAGTAACATACTAAATTCCTTTTTTAGATAAACTAGCGTCAAAAAATGTGCGTCCACAGCAATCTTTGCATGTAAACAAAAAAAATCATGATTGTTAAAAGATGCGGAGTAACAGAGTAACAATCAGCCAGAGTCAATATCAATTTTTGGGGGATTATACCTTTTTTGGAATAATATGAATTATTTACTACGGTTTCTAATATAAATAGTTAATTGGTTAGGTACCGTATTTTATTGAAATTAAGCACCCTCGAAAATAAACACCCCATAAACTTTTCAAAATTTTTTATGCAAGTTTATATATATATTTCTAATAAAAATAATATCAAAAATAAGCACCACCCCAAATTTTCGTCCATAACTCTTGCAAATTGGGGGTGCTTAATTTCGATAAAATACGGTATATCAATATCAGTTATTTCAAGATTTACCACGTAGCATGAACCAATTGGACCATCACTCGATATCACGTGATAGAATTTTGTGACGTACAGAAATCTAAGTAAAGGTTCATAGAGCATTATTAACTCGAATAAAGAAAGATGCTGAGGGGTAATGATGTTATCAGGTACTAACCATAATTATTTAACACTTTTATTAATTTAGATAATTAATATAATGGAGTAATGCCTAAATGTTTGTCATTATGTTTCTGATTTCTTTGTCTTAATTTTCTTCTAAAATTCTGATGATATTTGTATCACCATTTCCTATTCTCAGGAAATTTGGGCAGATCCAACAACTTTACACATTGTGTGATTAATTCATAGAATACCTTCTCGATCATATTTTGAAATTCTTGAAACATTGTGTAACAAAATAACGTAATTAATAGAAATATTCTATAAAATGAATAAACATTCCAATGGTTTCAAAATGTTTTTTTTTGATACTTGAAAGACGTCAAATTTCTAAAATTGGTAATAGATAATGTTTACCAATTTTTAAAATCATTTAGATGTTTCAAAAAAAATTTATTATTTTTTTTATCCGACTTATTGTGTATATATATATACTGTATTGTGTGTATGTATGTATGTGTATATATATATGTATGTACTTTATATATATGTATATACTGTATGTATGTACTTTATATGTGTACTTTTATATATGTACTTATGTACTTTGGAGTACAAACATCCCATTTTCGTAGAAAAAGAAAAATCTTTATATTTGCTTATCTGGAAGACTATTGAACCTAAATATCAGTTTCCCGTTTTTTTTTTGTACAACGCTATCATATGTATTATATGTGACCCATAATTAAAGTTTATAAAAATGTATAACATGAAAAACAAACCTAATTAGGGCTAATATATATCACAAAAAATTAATAAATGGTTAGAATCAAACCAAATAAATTAAAATGAAACAAGAAAAAAAAATGATTTCTTCCCCTTTATACTAAAAAATTTGACATCAACATAAAAATCAAATGAAAAGACAAAAAAAAAATACAATCAAAAAGGACTCTTAATTTAATTTTCCATTTTTGTCAGTATAATAAAATAATTTTTGAATTCATTAAATTTTTTTGTAAATAAAATAATTCGCGAAACGTTTCATCTTTGTGTGACTTCGCAATTTACTTTCATAAAGTCCGGAACTGCGCTTCGGAATTCACGTGATTAAGGAGTTTCGATGATTCCAAAGAATTCAAAAAAAAAATCATTATACTTAAAAGAGAACAATACATAAGGAAATTACAAGCTTATTATTAAATGACTACCTCAATCGGATTGAATTCATTAAAAATGCTGCAGAATCTTGAACTTGTTATCCCCAAAAAGGTTGGTTTAATGATAAGTCACATGACAAAACCGTAAATATTAGCAGTTAGAGTTTTTTTGAGTTGCCAAAATTGCAAATCATTAAAAAAATCTTGATGGGCTAAAGTTTAAACATTTACACAACCCATGCGTTTTACTATGTTTGACAAGCACCTTACTATAATGCCGTGAAACATTTAGAACAAAGATTTCAAACCATAAATGAAAGCCACATGGGTTACAAATTATTTGAATTACTTAGATCATTATCCAAAGAGTTTTTTTTTTTAAACAAACAAACACATATCTTTCTTTACCCAACCCTTGACTTTTCTTTCAACAACTTTGTTGAGTGACGTCGAATCTTTTCGTTTTTTATTATATTCTTTTGTTGTATGCGTTATAAGTGTGTTACTACCTTTAAATACTTACTATATAATATATAAAGATTTTCCCTGACAAATAACCTATTTTTCCGTTTAATAAACTCGAAGAATTTTATAACCTTATCGCTATTAAAGTATCTTTACATACGTTTTCAAAGTAAGTCCTTATTCGTCACCTTTTGTTATAAGTATAGTAATTCCTTGATTTTCTAATCTTACTAATTTATTATAATATAAGTTATATATATATTATTTATTTATTTATTTATTTATTATATTTTATTACTCCTTGTGAGTATTGACAACTCGATTTCGAAAGTGAACAATTTCTTTTTTATAGTAAATCATAGTTTGACTCAGAATTTTGACTTAATTTGGGACAAATTTTATTTGTTTAAAGAAATTCATTAGATTAACCTTTTTTTATGATTATATTTTCCATAATTCTTATATATAATTTTAACTTTTTCAAATTTTTTTAAATTTTTTGCAAGTTTTTTCGAAACTGACTTTATAATTTCTTATTATATAGGTTTATAATATATTTAATTTTTAATCAATGGATGAAGCTCGTAGGAATAACGTTAATCGTCGAGTAACTCCAATGGCAACTCCAAAACCAAAAGCTCCTCCTCCACCAAAACCAAAACCTCCAAAGTTAGCTACTATGGTATCTAATAAAGTTGATAGTGATCCTATTTCTTCTAAAAAAGTAAATACAAATGGTCGTGGATCAAACGTTCATAGGTTATCAAGTGTTTTTGAGGATAAAGATGATAAAAATCTAAAACCTCGTATGGGTCCATCTCTTCCTTTATCACCAAGATTACCTGTTCCAACTGTTACGCTTAAAAAACAAAAATCATTTTCACGTGAAAAAGTAGTAAATAATAATTTAAACCCGGAAATTGATGAAAGTACTTTGGCATTTGGTGATATTAAAGCTAGATTTCAACAAGCTCAAGTTTCAGATGGAACGGTAAGTGAGTTACATATTTATTTATACGCTTATGTAGTTTAATGTTAATGAAAATCGTATAATCTTGTAAATATTAAAAAATTTATATACAAAAAATTAATTTATTAATTAAATATTTTTTTTTTGTTGTTTTTTCTTTTTTTCCTTTACCATCAAAGTTACCGAATCCTTCAAAAAAGCCTGCCGCACTTGCTGATCTTAATAAAACTACGAAAAGTACAAAAAGTACGAAAAATACGGAAAGATCACAAATTACGAAAATTACTTCAGAAAAGAATACGAATAATGTTAATAAAACATGTACAAACACGAATATTAAAAATACTAAGACGATGAATACTAAAAAACCTATAAAATCACGATCACTTGATCCTATATCACAACCTGATCCTACTCCGATAATAATTGATGATGATGATGAAAATTTGAGTAGGGAATGGATAGATGTAGCCGATCACAATTATTTATCAGAGATAGATACTAAAAAGACAACAAAATCTGTTAGGGGTACCTCACAACCACCGCCAGCTAAAACTAAAAAACCAAAACCTTTAAGATTTAATAGTAGTAATGATGTAACTTCAACAAAAAAACAAGTTTCTGAAGATTTTGAGGCAAAAAGGGCAAGCATAGCTAATTTACTTGCTGTATCAAATCAGTCTATACAGCGTAATTCCGAGCATAATTTTGAAACCTCAAAGGCATTACCGCCTACACCCCCTCCCAAATCTCCAACTGAGTCATCATCATCTCCTACGCATCTTAGAATTAGTGTACTTCCTTCACCAAATAGGCCTAAAAGTCAAATATCGCTGCCAGGTACTTCAAGCGCTCCAAGTGATCCTGAAGAAGATGAATATACTAAAGATTTTAAGAGAAGAAAAAAATTATGGAATGTTATAAAAGAACTTGTAGAAACAGAAAGAGTCTTTTTCCAAGATATGGTACTCTTAGAAGAGGTAATTATTAATTTATAATTTCTGATAATGATATGAAATACCTATCCTAACTAATGACATTTTTTTTTTAGGTGTATTCAGTACCTGCACAAGAAATTCCGATTTTCAACCGTTTCGACTGTAAAACAATATTTAGTAATTTAGAAGATGTAATTGATTTTTCAGAAGATTTTTTAGGTTTATTAGAAAATGCAGCTGGTATTGAAGGTCCGGATGATAATAATGTTGATAAACATTTAGAAAATGAAAATGATAATACAAGCATAGGAGCAGTATTTATGCAGATGGTATGATTTGATAAAGATGTGAATTTTTATAATTCTATAATTAATAATTATAATTAATAATTCATAATTTTAATTAATAATTCATAATTTTAATTAATAATTCATAATTTTAATTATTTTAATTGTTAACAGATGAAGAGAGAACAAGGTAATGAGAGCAGAATGGAAGCTGTATATAGTGAATATTGTAAACGACATGAAGCTGCTGTTCAAAAGCTTCAAGAATTTGACAAGGACGAAAACGTTCAAGGATGGCTTCAGGTTATTATTTTAAAAATTTTTTAGCTTCCTTTTTTTAGTAATTTATTTATTTATTCTTTTTTTCTTTTTTTAGAAATGTAAAAATCAATGTGAGGGTCGAACAAGAAGTTGGGATATATCAAGTCTTTTAATTAAACCAGTACAACGTGTATTAAAATATCCGCTATTACTACAGGTATTTTAAATTTATATTGTATCATATCAATTTTATTATAAATTAATTTTTAAATTTTTGTTACATTCCATATTTTTAGCAAATTGTATCGCTTACAAACCCTTCACATCCAGATTTTGAGGAACTTAAGCGTGCTTTTTCTGAAATACAAAATGTTGCTGAAAGGATAAATGAGATTAAACGACGGAAAGATATTGTAGAAAAAATAGTTGGTAGCAAGAAAAAAACCGATGCCGACGTAAGTTTTTAAATTGAATCTTTTTTAAATAATTCTTTAAAAAGTTTATTTATATTAATACATATTCTCTCTCTCTCTCAAATTTAATAGCTTGTGTTCGTATTTTTTTTATATATATATATTTTAATAAATAATCATCATTGTTTAAAATATAAAATTTATTAATTTATTACATATTTGTTTTAATAGTCATGGCATAACAAAGTCTATAACAAGGAGAGGACAAATGGTATGTTGAATAATATATAAAAAATGGTTTATTTTTCAAATTATTTGACATTCATAATTATTAATTTAATATGTAATAGATTAAACATGCTACTGGCATTTCCAAAGCTACTGAAGATGAACTTTACAAGTTTTATTTAGAAAAGTTTAAAAATTTGGAATTACAAGGACAGCAATTGTCCAAAGATATAAAAGAATGGGTGAAGGTCGTTAAACGTAGGCACAATTTTTTTATTATAATCAAAATTTGTATTTCATACATGTAATAATAGATGATATTGACATGGAATATACTTTGTTATTAGTATATTTTGAAGATCAACAGCGTTTGGCCGAAACTTTTGAAGAACTCTATATGCTTGATAACAATGACGTCGAACATAAAAAATTGGTGGAATATGTAAAAGCTATTAAAGAAATTGCACCAACACATGGAAAAGAAATGGTACGTTTATCAAAAATTGGTTATTAATTAATAAAAGTACAAGCATTGTATAATTTATTTTAAAATTAATTTAGGAGGAAGCAGTCAAGAAAAATATATATCCGCAGATTGAAAAATTTCTGGAATTATTTAAAGCTCCAGCTGCTGTTATGAAAAAAAGAGAGAGAAAAATTTTGGATTATGATAGAGCAATGTCAATAAAAGCCAAAGGGGGAACAGTAAGTTAAAATTTTGAATATTTAAAGATTAATCCTTTTTTTTCCTTTTTTTTTTTAACATATTTTGTTAAATGTACACATATATATTTTTTTAAAGCTTGATAAACATCTTCAACAATCCGCAGATGCTTTTACATCGATTTCAGCACAATTACATGAAGAGTTACCTAGTTTCTTTAAATTAATAACACAATATTTTGATATAATAGTGCAAGAATTTATTAAAATCCAATCAAGACTTTACCAACAAATAGGAATGGATTTTAGACAATACTTTTGTAAATTTGTAGATACTCAAGCATTGGAACATGTCTCCGAACGTAGAGAATTAGTATTAAGAGAAATGGATATAATTTTAGAATATACACAACATTATCATGAAGATTTGGGGATGGATGATGAATTAAAAACTTTTTATTTATTAACTAGTCCTACAGGTAATTAAAAAGCTTAATATTGATTATTAAAAAAAAAAACTAGGTGCACTAATTTTTCCTACTATATTATATTAGGATTAATATCTGGTCCAAATTTAAATGATAATGGAAGGGGAAGAAGCCCCGGCAGTAATTTGTCAGATTCATCAGGATCTTCAAGGAAAGCTGATAATGTTCGAAAACGTTCAGGTAACATATTAACTTAATATAACTCTTTAAATCAATAATAAATTATTAAATTAATAATGGATTAATATTTTGTTATCTTTCAAGTATCTAAAGATCCTAAAGATCACAGAAAAGCTGGATGGTGGGATGAGAACGCAGGTATATATAATTTCCAAAATTCCAAATTGAAAATTATATTATCTTAATCAACCGTTCACATTATTATTATCTTTTTAATAGATCATCGATTATCATGGAATTCAAGTTCCTCAAATACATTAAGGAATTCTTTAGAAATCAATGAATTTAATTTCAATTCCGTTAAACAAAAACAAGCCAACAAGTATTCATCACATAAAAAATATGCAACGGATAGTGCAGTTGAAATTAATAATAACAACAGTGCATTAGCAGATGATGATGGATTATTTTTATGTCGAACAAATTATGTAAATAAGAGCAAGGAAAAAAATGAATTAAATTTTCAAAAAGGAATTTTATTAAAAATCATACATATTCATGATGATGGAGAATGGTGGTTTGCAATTAATGAAGATACTAAAGAAAGAGGTTGGGTTGATCCTGCCTTTGTTACAAGACTTGATTGATTAGGTATTTAATTTATAAATTAATATTACTGAACACTAATTATTTTTAAATACCCTTCATAAAAAAAAACATTACTTACAAAAAATAAGGTAATTTCAGTGGGATTGGAAGGTTTGGGTTGAATGGTTATTTTAGGGAGGAAATAATGTTTATTTTGAATTTTTATAAATTCAACCCTAATAAATGTACAACATCAAACAAATTATTATTATTATTATTATATCATTATAAATTTAGAAAAAAAAAGAAAATTATTATTTTTTTTTTTTTGGAAAAAAAGTATTATCAGCTTTTAAAAAAGAAGATTTTTTTTTTTTTTTTTTTTTTTTTTTTTTTTTTTGGATTATGTATATAGTACTTAGATGTGGGTAGTATTTCTAATTCTGTTCTATTTTTTTTATAAATTTGTATATTTAAAAAAGTTATTATATATAACAGAGGAATAAATGGAATATAAGTTTACTCAGTGTGTAATATTTACTAATAAGAATTTAGTTTCTTAGTCATTATATGAAAAAATTAATGTCAAATTGTTATTTATCATTAGATTTATTGAGTTCAGTTTCGGTCTCATAATATTTGTGACCAAAATGAAAAATAAAGTTATTTTTATTTTTATTTTTTTTTTTTCGCCAATCATCTGCCAATTGAAACTTTTTCCGTTTTTTCCTTATAAATCTCACGTGATAATTTATGACCTTAAAAAAATTTTTTATTTTCATGTTGAGTCAACTTTAGAAACCAACTGACGTGAAATTAACGCACAGCATATCTTCAGGTTTTTCTCAAAAATTCGTACGAATATTGAATAAAAAACCTGTCGTAAATTATGTAAATCGATTATGTGATCAAATGGAATTTTGTTTCAGTATTTTCCCAAAATTACCGATGTTGACCAACCATGACCAATCATGAAATCAGACCTTAATTAAATTTATAAATGGAAAGATGTCATTTTTTTTTTTATATTTTTTTTTAAAAAAATTTTCTTTATAACAATAATTGTGCCTGTGACTTTTGATATTATTATCAAAGTAATAAATTAATTAATTAAATTTTTTTTAAAAAAAAAGATGGGTAAATCATCGAAAAGATCGAGAAGAAAAACTAGAAGAAAATTAAACCCTTATAATATTTATATGAGGGATGAGATCGCTGCTATTAAAGAAAGGGATCCAAAAATACCTCATAGAGAAGCTTTTACTCAAGCCTCAAGAAGTTGGAGTACATCGTAAGTAAAGAAAATTTTTTTTCGATTTTTTTTTTATATTAATAGTCTTTTAATGTAATAGAATGAGAAATCCAAAGAATCAACTTTCGAATAATCAGGGAAAAATTCCAAGGAATAAATCAAAGAGACGAGAAATAATTAAAGAGAAAAAAGCAAAAAAACAAACGAGAAAACAGGTGATGGATCAAAAGGAAATTCAAAAAATATTAAATAATGATAAATCCAAGAAACAAGAAACAATATTTCAAGATATACTTCACATGATTGGTGAAGAATATACTGAAACTGAGGCTGAAGCTGAAACTGAAGGTAAAAAAGAAAGAGTCAATGCTAATGATGATATTGATGAACTTGATGTTGAAATGAGTGAAACAAATGAAAATGAAGATAAAAATGTTGATAATCAACATCAGACAGTTATTACTGATGCTGATGTTAATATGACAGTTGATGACAAACTTGATGTTGAAACGGAAACGAATGCTAATGAGGAAATGGTTAATGATAATAATAATGCAAACGATAACGATAATGTTGAAACAGAAATGATTGAGAATGAAGAAAATGGAGAAATGGTAATGATGAATCAAGATAATAATGATAATAATAATGATGATAATGGTGATAAAGCAGAAATTAGTAAAGCGAATCAAATGGTTGATGACGAAAGAGATAATGACGATCAAATGGTTGAGAACGAAGCGGCAGAAAATGATGAAACTATTGGTTCAGGAGTGAGCGAAGGAAATCAAGCGGCTGAGAATGAAACTATTGGCTCAGGAGTGAGCGAAGGAAATCTGGCTGAGAATGAAACTATTAACTTGGGAGTGAGCGAAGGAAATCAAGTGGCTGAGAATGAAACTATTAACTCGGGATTGAGTGAAGAGAATCAAGCTGTTGAGAATGAAGAAACGATTAAACCAGGACCTATGCATGATGTGAAGAAAATTATTGAGAAAATAACTGATATTGAATCTCTTAAACATAGCGATATTTATAAAGTTTTCGAGAAAAATGTCTTTATTTGTGATAGCTGCAAACGCCCATATTTAGTAAGGAACGACCACACACAATAGTATCACGTATTTTTGATAACCATTTATTATATAACCTTATTATATATAACTCAATTTATCATTTTTTTATTTTTGATCTGCACGCTCAGTTCGTTCAGTAGTAGTACAAAAAAAGTTAATATTGTTTTGTACTTATCTTTATATCTTAGTTGCATGATATACTGTATAAATTTTATATTTTAATAATAAAGTTTGTTTTTTTGTTTCTAAAAAAAGTAATTTTGTTTAAATTTATATTTTTGAAACATGATAACCATGATAACTCCTGTACGTCCGGAAAAAATATTAAGACGGGAATTTTTGTAATATAAAAAAGAAAACTTGGCTCTGGGAATAAATATCCTTTTTACTTTTTTTAAAATTTATTTATTTTATGACTGAAAAAATTCGACAAGATTTAGTTAATGCCGCATTTGATAGAGCACGTGAAAACGCTCAAGGATATACAGCTATTAAACAAATAATCCTTAATAATGAAAATCTCAGGAATGCTGAAAAAAACGAAGCACTAAAGTTTTTAAATGAAAAGTATGATAGAAAAAACATCCGTTCTAATAAAGGAACAAAAAGAACTTGTGAAAAATGCGAAGAAGAATGTTCTGGAAAATTATATTGCGAAAATTGTATTCGAAACTATTTAAAAAAAAACTTTTCAAATTGGACATCTGGAAATAAAAATATTGATACTCTAATAAAGAAATGTCAAATAGATACACTTTCCCCAAATAGAATCATTGAATGGATTCCATATGACAAATTACAAAATATTAAATACAAAAAAAAAGGTGGATTCTCTGACATTTATGAAGCGGAATGGATTAACGGAAGATATTATGAATGGGATTCTAAAGAAAAAAAATTAAAAAGAAAAGGAACTAAAAAAGTAATACTTAAAACATTAGAAGATAATAATAATGAAGAGGTATGTTAATTTAGTAAAGAAAATAAATGAATTTTTATTTTCAAATATAAAATAATTTGAAACAATTTTAATTTTAAGGCCGAAATTCATTTAACAATGAGTAACAAATGGGGTTCTATTGTTAGATGTTATGGTATAACTAAAGATCCATCAAAAGGTTATATGCTTGTAGAAAACCGAATGGATATGGATTTAAGAGAATATTTAAAACACGAAGAAAAAATTACGTGGGAAGAAAAAGTTAAAATTATTTATCAGATAATTAAAGCACTTGGTAAGATTCACAAAGAAAAAGCAATTCATAAAGATTTACATTCAGGAAATATATTATATTCCAAATCTAGGAATTATTGGTACATTAGTGATCTTGGACTTTGTGGACCTGCTGATAAACCACCAAAAAGTATATATGGAAATCTTCCTTATATAGCACCTGAGGTCATTGCAGGAAAAGAATATAGTTATGCATCTGATATATACAGTATTGGTATTCTAATGTGGGAAATTTCATCGGGACAACGACCTTTTGCTAACTTTGAAAATGATTTTGATCTTGTAACAAGAATTCTTGATGGCATGAGACCAAAAATAATATCAGGGACTCCTTTAGAATATATAAGAATAATGAAACAATGTTGGAATGCAAACACAACTGAAAGATTCACAACTGAATCAATTAAAAAAGAAATCAAAAGAATGTTTCAAGATACACCAAATGAATTAAATAATAATGAAAAAATTAAAATATTAAGTTTCGATATATGTCACGAATCAGTTACAAGTAAAATTCATCAATTTGAAGGTTTATCCGAACCAAAGAATGCGACTGAAGGTATTTTATTTGAAATATATACATACTGTATATATTATATACCATATTTTAATAATTATTAATTTTTTAAATTTTATTGAACAATAATAGAGGAACAAGAAGGTATAAATATAAATTTCTGCTTCATTTTCATTATCATAGTATATATCATTTACGTGAATATTAATATATATATATTTAAAGCATTCCACAGCAAGCCATACGACTTCAGTATTCCCCAAAACAGTAAGTAGTAGAAAAATGTTTATGAATCGATTTTTACGATTTAAACTTTGTTTAGACATTTTAATATCAAGCCGCAATAACTTTTTTTAGTCAATTTACAAACTCTTATTAGACCACTAATCTTCTTTTGATTAATTTCTAGTTGAAGATTGGAATAGATCAGAGTCATCAGACGAATCAAATAACAGTACTTCAAAAATCATTTTACAATACGTATAATTATCATTTTATATTACATATTATAAAAGGATAAATGTATCATTTTGGATATATATTAAATTAAGTCACGATATATTATGTTATTTATTTATTTATTACGCAATAGCTAATAAATTTTTAGTAGTCAAAATACAAAAAATATGAAATAATATATCTGCTAATTTAAGATTACTTATAAATATTTATCACTAAATGATTTAAAGTCGCCATTTATGCCAATACAACAAAAATAATCTTTGGGTTATATATCAATAGGCCGAATGGGTTTGTGTATGATGATCGAAACGACGAAACGTAGTGATTATTTAAACAAATATAAAAACTCATGTAATAATGCGTGAACGTTACAAAATAAAAATAAAACCATTTTAATAAAATTTGGCTTATTATTGTCGTTGTGCTGCTTGATTGGCTGCCTGATTGGCTGCATTTCGAATTCTAGTTTGTTGTTGTACTGCTTCAATGGTTTGTGAAGTAGATAAACCCCTAAAATCTGGTCCTCCACCATATCTATTTCCTGTGTAAACCGCTGTTGTACGAGAAACGGATGAACCAGAGACGAGAGTACTAGAATTGCTAGACCTAGAAGAGGTGTTAGACCTCGCACTACCGTTAGAACCGACCAAAGTAGAGGACGAACCAGAAGAACCAGTTGATGACATTTTAACGTTTTTTGTTAATGAATTAAAAATACTTATATTTCTTGAATTGATAAAATTTTGGTTTTGAGTTGTTATCTTGAGTGGTTATTCTTCAGCTTTTATAATGAATTGTGAAAAGGGTTAGGTAACATTAGATTACCTATTTTATAAATCGATGACTCTTACTATGACTCACATCTTATCATTAATCTTTATTTTGTATCACCTGATTAAATTTTAAATGAGTTTATCAAATATATCAATATTATCATTCAGTTTTTAAATGATGTACGAAAAAGGGTTCTTTTATATATAATTTATTTTCTGGCGATAGATTCTATATATAAGCCCACAATATTTTAAATCTATTAACATTGTTTATTTAACATGCATTTCAATTGGTTAATACCATATTTCCATCAAATATTATCTATCAGCCGGTTTCGAATTTGTGATCAGCGTGATCATTGACATAAAATCGCGTATTACGGTCACCGAAAATTGCTCACGAAGAGGTTTTTACAAGTATATACTGTATATACCCTCAAAAAAAACTTTCAATTGTTTTTTTAACTTACACTTGTTCACTCTTGTTATCAATATCATCGAAATGGCACAGTCGTTCAATTGTTTTCTAAACCCTGATGTTTTAATTCCAATTCCTTTTTCTATGGCGATACTGGAAAGTTTATCATGCTGGTGGTCTACAACAAAGTTTACTTGAGCGGATTTACTGTTGCTTCTCAAAAATGATATTTGTAGGAAGGGAAGTGTTAATTTTAACAAAACGTAACTTTAATGTCAAGAGAGGAGAGATTAAAGATCAAAATGTTTCTACCGAAGAAGACATTGTACAAAAACTTGACGGAAACTTCAAGAACTGTTTGAAGAATATTTTCAAGATGAATTAAATTATAAAAATTTTAAAGGGTCTAACATCCACGTCATCGCCACCACCTTCACCACTGGTAAGTGTCTCCCAATTTACAAGAAATTTGGTGACATTGACTAACTGATTCATTTCTTCCTCTTTCTTCATATACATTTGACTACATCAGGTTAACCAGAGTGGAGCATTGCATACGATTATCGTTTCAGACGTGGATACGTTTCTCTCTCAGTTCAGCAAACTTATTACAAGAAAGCTATTTTTAAGCCAGATAAAGTTCATCCTTACTCTGATTCCATCCGAGATCTCCAAATCCCCTTAAATCTCAAATACAAGCAAAGACCTTTCCTCCTCATGAGTGATCTTCCTACAACAGATGGAGATGATGGGCTAACTGACACACTGATTTAGAAAATCGTTCAGAGATAAAAGATTGTTTAATAGTCTTGGGAATTTCTGGCTCTGGGAAGACAAGGACATACAGGTCTTACAAAGGAGAATCCGGGTTCGCGTGATCTTTCCATGATGATTGATCATTTACTTCTAAGATTGAAAGATTCATTAACTCACAATGATAGCCTATATTCGTAAGGATGTAGTCTTTTAATCTTTGCTGGACTCGTTGGCTTAACTGAGGATATTTCGTGTGTTGCCCATTAACTGCTCAGAGTTTATTATTTTTTTTTGTGTATCAACTTCTAACAAATTGTGATCTGTGTAATCACTAGACAACACATAATTAATTGGTCCAAGTGGCTTAACTATGAAGCCCATGTCGCAAGATCAAACCAATTGTCTACTTTGTAATAATCACACGGAAACAAATCACCATTTTTGACGATGCCCAACTTTGTTACCTATCATCCAAGACGTCTTTACACATTTAGCAACTGTCGCACACGATCTCATAAGTCGAGATGCGGATAAACTCTCACTATGCATCACAGACTCTATCAAATACTCTAACACGTTCAGGTGGTTACATACGAATCAACCCCCTTCCGAGGAAGCGCTCCTTTTGATCAGGTCTTACGTGAGCCACGACCTGTTCCACATCTTTAAAACTCATTTCAATACGCAAAAACGCGCCCATACAGCGTTGATGGCCTTTCTGCATACATCCATGATTCAAGTCAAATCCAAATTTGGAAACACCTTTCTATTATATGGAACAATGTGGAATTACCAAAGAGCAACTGTTTAAAGACTATCGTCGCCCTTCCTCACCCGACGTACTCGGACGCGTCCTCAATGGTGTTTTGAATACTGTAATCCATATCTTGATTTTAGAAACTATAAAAATAGCACTGATCTTTTATTTATTCTTTTTCTTCTTCAAACTTTTTACATAGCGGTACATTTTATCATCATCTATATTTTAGCTTATCTTCAGACGTTTAATCTTCTTCTATAGAGTATAGACATGTTCCCTTTTATGTTTAGTAACCCACTACTAGATAGGTCCTTTTATTTCTTATCTATCCTGGCTTGGTCGGAGTTCCGGGTAGTTTTTTATAATTCTAGTAGGGATCCGCTCCAGTGATTTTTATCGTTGGTTTGGACGAAGTTCTATAATGTTTTCCGCTACTTGTATTCCTGAACATAAAAAAAATAAAAATCGTGATCTGTGTAACAATCGGACAAACACTCATGAAGTCGGAATAATAAACATTAAAAAAAAATGTCAACCCTGAATCCACCTTTTTTTATACTCAAATATTTTTTTTTAACACTTGTAAACTATAACCAAACGCAAAAGTCAAACCAAAAGTTATAATACAACTCTCCCTACCACTGGAAAAATTATTCCAGAAGTACATTATGGACATTTTTTTCGGGAATAGATAGCAACTGAAAACAATATAAACGATCAGGAAACACTATTAATTCCAATAAGGTTGGGCATACAAATACTTCAAAACTCAATAGTTATGACTTTATTATTACTGTTTTGGAACCAAATATAGAACCAAATATAGAAATTTCACCCGGTCCAGCAAATTGTTATTTTATAAACAAATCAGAATTTCAAAAAATCAAGAATGGAACTATGCTGTAGATGGATATCAGTCATCTTTTATTGATAATGTTAATAAAAACCAATTTTTATATGTTCAAAATTTTACTGCTAAAAAATGAGAGAAAAATTATTTGTGGAAAATCTCTGGCAGATGTGTGGTCTCAAAAGTAGATTATAAACCAGGAGTTGATACGAACAAATTATTTGGGATTTACACAGGCACTAATCAGCGAGCTGAAAATTCCTTCATGTACACTAGAAGAGTGGAATAATTTACATTTATTACAGCAAATATTTGAATATCATCTAAAGAAACGAACAAAATCTGATGTCAACTGGATGGGGTTTATTGAAAATTGGAAAAATCAACAAAGTGAAATCATTGAATTGCGAACTTCTTTGATGCACCTATATGGATCTGAATATAAAATGAAATCGCGTGAATTTTGTGCCTGGAAATCAATGCTTAGGCATAAGGGTTGTATAGAGTACACCTTATAATAAAGATCAATGTGAGGTGACAAATAGACATTTTAATACTAAAAAAAATATTTATCTAATTTGAATTTATATTTACAGTTTGAATTTTGGACAAGATCAGTAAATTCAGAAAAGATCGTGAGACGTTACAAATTTTACGTGATCTTGGTTTTCTTCATCCTGCACCAAGCTGTGACCAGACTGGAATTTTATGGAATTGTATTTGTGAATCATTAAATGCAAATAAAAGGGGTCAAGATGGAAAGAGACACATTTTGTCTATTGTTGCAGATCAGTTTTCACGCTGTGAAATTAAAAAAAATTTGAATGTTAGTAAAATTTTCATACAAAATTTAGGTATTCAATTTAGATTGTTTTTATTAGATCTCCTCATCAGATACAATTATGAGTGCACGCAAATATGTAAGAATCCATGGTCCAGGTGCTGAACGTGTTGAAAACCCTATTTTTACATGAACAACAATTCCACGTGAAAAACTTGATCAGATGCAACAATGAATGATAAAAACAATGTGGTAATGAGTAGCTATAATACGGAAACTAAAACTGGACTTCCAGTAAAGTATCTCAAATATACAAAAGAATCCTTGTGGGAAAAATTCAGCTACCAGTTTCTGAATGGTGTTAAAAGAACATCTTTTATGACGTTCTTGCAAGGGAAACAATATATTTATCAAGAAAATCTTGGTGGCTTGCATGAGATTTTTGTAGAAATAAAAAATTTTATTGAAAAAAATATTCAAAACAATAATCTTCAAGAAAAGCTTTTTCAATTCACTTTATTTATATATTACAAAGTTTATTTATTTGTTTTTGATTTATTTTTAAAATGACATCTAGAAAGACTACATAAATAAACTTGAGCACCTGCGCTGATATCTTAAAAAGTCTTACGAACAAGGGCCTGAAATTGCTGTGAATGTAACTGTAACATATTCTCCTCTCTTATCAAATTTATTTGATTTCTAAAATTCAAGAAGCTGGAAAATTGGTTAATATTGATCCAACTCCGTTTATTACTAAACTCACTTCTCTTTCATGTTGGTCCTTTTCTTCTACAAATTGGTTTTCCTATGCTCTCATCCGTGGTTGTTTACTCAGGCTCTTTGTTGACTTATTTGTCGATTTATCTATTCCAAGAAATTCTGCGATAAAGATTGTCACTGCTATCCATAACAATTTTGTTCAAAAATTCAGAAGACAAATTTGGAACCCGCATTCTTACGAGACCTATCAATGAGAAAATGTGATGAACATTACTCATAAAATGAAAACTACTCCTAGGCCATCTAATTTGCTATTGTCAACGTACACATCTTATTCATCTTTACCACCTCTGACCTTACACGATTCACGTGACTCCAAAACTGATTAGTTGAAGAACTCGATAAAATATGGTTTGCTTTGGTTTAATCACTTTTCGGGTTTTATGGGTCGTCTAACGGTGCTACTTAATAACAGCTTTTGCAGGATGGAGTGTCGATTTTTATAGTGGGCACACTATTCGTTATTTTGTTAGCATAGTTGCTTCTACTTTGGTTGGAATATATCAAGGAGGAAGATCTGGAAAAATTTAGTGTAATGTGATTTTTCTTTTTTTAGATTAATTTTTTTACTTTATCTTTTCTTAGAAGACTATAGGCCAGTTCATAATTGTTCGATCAGCATTTTTGATCGGGTTACACTAAAATTGTGACAAATAAAATTCACCTCGAGAATGATCAACTAGCCAATTTTTTGACTCACCAAAAACATAGATCGCTATGATCAAGTTGATAAAATAAGGGTAAAGTACGCGTAAAAACGTATACTAGACGCGTTTTTTCTTTCTTATTTCCTCTCTACCAATGGAATTTCCAAAAGATCCTTTAAACAACCCTCAAGTAAATATTTCATATAAAAATAACAAGTTACTAAGGCCTATTAAGCCTAGAAATTTATACCCTTCGCCTTCTACTGGGATTTGTGAACAAAGTAATGTGGATTTATACCAAAATCCCTTACTAACAAGACAAAGTTATGTTACTCCTAGTTTTTATATACAAAATGGAAGCAGTTTTGGCCAAAGCTTTTCTGGGCCTAACTATTTTGAGAGAGAATCTGCAGAGTTACAAAGATATCAAAAAGAAAATGTTGTTGATGATAAAGTTTCTGATGTAGAAATTAATTATCAACAAGAAAAAGAAAAGATTAATGACGAAAAAGAATTAACAGTGAGTAAAAGTACTTTATTAATTTTTTAGTTGTAATTTATTTTATTTTAATTAAAATTAATTTAGGATGTTAACTACAAAAAGAAATCTAATAATAAGCATAAATCTAGTAATGAGGGCGAATCTAATAACAATTAGCAAGTCTATGAAGTTGATATTTTACTTCAATACATTGCAGATAATTTTGATGAGTATACAAAAGGTAATAAAACTAAATTGTTTAATGAAATGTCCATAAAGGTACTAAAAAATAAAGAGCCTAATGCTATTAAAAGCAAGTTAGCAAGAATGATCAAATACTATGGTGAGGTTAAAGCTCATAATGAAAAATCTGGTGTAGAGAGAAAAGACTGGGATTGGTATGAGAAAATGGATGCTATTTTTGGTACTCGCGAAAATATAGCACCTTCTTTTATAGTAAATAGATCTACTGATATTGATGGCGAAGAATCTTCAAGTATGGAACCTAAAACACCTAAAAGATCAAAAAAAAATAATGTAGATACTATTGCTATGGCTATTTCTACAATGAGTGAAAAGAATTATCATTACAAGAAATTGTTGACGTTGTAAAGGGAACAAATTGAAGAGGAAGAGGAGCAAGATGAAATCTCTACAATAGTTGTGTTAAATAGCATTGAAAATGTAATTAAATATATTCAACAAAAAGATTTAGAAATTGGTAATTTAGAAATGAAAAATTTAATTAAATTGAAAAAAAGGATCTTTTTTGATAATATAAATGAAAAAAGGCAAAGTAAACCAAATGAATATTTTGATTTTAATGTATGACAGATAGTTCAATAAAATTTTGAAAATTTTGAACGAAAAATCACGTGATTTCTTGGTATTTCAGATTTTTCATATATTTTTATATAAATCCGGTTTGGCGAGATTTTTTCAATATATCAGATGTCTTGATATATCAGATATTTTTACTGGAACCAACTGATCTGATTTATCAAGATTGCCTGTGTATCTACAAAAGTGTCCAAGCCAGCATCCTATAAAAAAAAGCAATGAAAAAGAAACATTAGTTCGTTTCTTAAATTTAAAATAAAAAATTCCTCCTTCTCCCTTTCCCTATTTTTTACCTTAAAGTCTGGTTCGTTCAAGCTGGCACCTTATAAAAATAAATAATGTAAAGCAACATTAAACCAGGGCCCCGAAAAATACATAAAAAGGTCACATTTGAGTTTGCTTAAAAAGAACCTAAATTTTCATGAAAATCTTGCCTTTTTTAGATAGTGCTGGCCTAAATTTTATTGTCCGTTTTGATACTGGCTAGCATTATCATAATTCCGGCCCTGAAAAGTTGCTTATTTTAGGCCAAAATCTTGCCGATCATTTATGACTTCCATATGTATTTTTCGGGGTCCTATTAAACCGTTTTTTAAATTAAAAAAAAAAAGATAAAAAAAAGTTCCAACTCTTTGTCATCTAAAAAAAAAAGAAATATTAGAAAACATTTCTACAAAGTTAATTTTAAAAAAAAAGTCCTCACCTTCCAAAGCCAAAATGAAGCCAAAAGGAGCTTATCTATGTACTTACAGACCGAAGCTGAAACAAATAAAATGCCATTCATGAAAATTTTTTTTTTTTAAAAAAAAATAAAATTGTGTATTTATTTACCTTTATCCAAGAAGAATCAAAGTCAAAAAAAGGTTTAAATATTAACTTTTTTGACTAGAGACGGACCAAGTCGATTGGAGTATATATATTAGGATTCATACTAGTATTAAATAAAAAACTAACTTTATTTATTAATATTGCGTCAATAAAATTTAAGATTAATACTGTAATTGTTATATAATTGAACTAACTTTATTAATTCATATTGCAATTGCATCAGTACAGTACATATAAACAGATTAATAAGAATATTAAATAAAATCTGAACTGAAATTTGATTCAGTTCTGGTTCGGTTTTTTTTTTGACCTGAACCGGAATCAGAACCGAATTTTTAACCCAAATTGAACTGAATTTTACGGTTTGATTCAATACAATTAGATATCAATATCAGATTATCGATTTTTTTTTAGAAATTTTTTTTTACGCCTACCTCTTATTTGTCTTGTTAATTTCATCCTTTCTTCCTTCCTGTTAATTCATATTTTTTTCTCTTCTTTTAGGGTTTCATTTCGTTGTGACATTTTACGGAAAGGTCTATTCCTTTCATTTCAGTTTTTTTTTGGTTTCCTTTTTCTAATTTCATTCGCCTTCTTACTTTTTTAGGTTTCCGGTTTCTTGAGGCTCTTGACGGAAAGGCAGGTACTTTTCAGTTTTCATTTTTTTTTTGGTTTACTTTTTCAAATCCTAACATTTTCTCTTCTTTCTTCTTTTAGGGTTTCATATATTTGTGACATTTCACGGGAAAGTAATTATGGGATTTTTTTCTTACTTTTTTTTTGTTTTGTTTCATTTTTTTTTCTAAATTCGTACCCTCTCTTCTTTTAGTCTTGGAAGAAAAAGAAATAAAAGACAATGTTCTATTTGTAAATCATGGTATCATGATTCACAAAATTGTTCTAAAAAAAATGAGTGTAGTAAAGAAAATGTTTAGTCCATGTATAATGGCTCGAATTACTTCTGTAAAATATCATGAAATTTTCATTATTAAATTTGCTTAAATTTACGTTATATATATTAAATTTACATAATCGAAAAATCACATGACATGAGAGTATGAATATCCCGATCTATTCCTTTACCACGTCCAATGCTTCAAAAACAGCAAAGTAAGGAGAAGCAATGGCATAATTGGAATTTTCTGTTATCCATGCCGCATGAAGGATGCCCAAGAGCCTTTCCTTCTTTATTCACAACACTTGCTCCCAAGTCTCCAGGTACGAAGTCTCCAGGTTTGAATTCGAATATTAGTTGTCGATCAAACCACAAAGTAGGATAACATTGCTGGCGCATTTCATTGATTTTTTTGACCAAGCGCACAAATGAATATTCTTTTGTCCACGTCGTCATTATAAGAGGGGATTTTTCCTTGTTTTTTTGCGTATTCAACGTTTTTGTTTCTTAGATCAATGGAAATAGCAGAATAAATAGGGACCAATTTTCCAAAAGTAAGACCTGTAGCCTTTCCTACTTTAAAAACATCGATATCAACAACGTCATCAAATTCTTTAAATTCGTAAAAGTCATTTAGATAGATGTCTTCAGAAAGTTTTTCTTTTTTGAAGTCCTCTGGGGAAATTGAAAATTTGTTTGGACATAATGTACGATTGATGTTACTGAAAATACAAAATGCAGCATCGATGCCAAAGTACTTTTCATTTATTTTAGAGAAAAAGTTGCCTCGGATACCACACTCATAACACGCTAGAGCTGATTTCTTTTTATCCTCTTCGATTTTGTTACACATTTCTTCTGAAATTTTATGTACGTTTTATTTACTCTTGCTATTTCAACAAACGACTCCTTCAAATTATCTAGAACTTTATGTGAGGGCTGATAAATTATAACATCCTTTCCAGTGCTAGAATCGCTAAACCTACATATATGCTCACATGAGCGGATACCAATTTGTCTTGAGTTTTTACCATATATGACAGCACTGAAAGTTCCAGACGTCCCCTGAGATTCAATTATTCCTATACTTGACCCTAACATAACATTCTCCTGATAAGATTGGCAAGCACTTGCACCAAAGCCATAGGGAGTTGCAACGCATGCCTCAACAATATCTGTTGGATATCCACGAATCTCATCTGGAATTCGACACATCCACAACGCAGAATTCCCTTCTGGCGAACATATAGTATGATAGCGGGGACTTCAGTAAACTTGCCTTGAGTTCGCTTATAACCAGTGCTCATGCCGACCAAATTATAATGCATTTTACGGAACGATGGGCCTAGTTCATTGCCTAATGCTTCATCAAAAGCCTTTTGTAATTTTTTTGGGTCTTCTTTCAGGTTGGCAGTGGTTTTGTGGTGGAATTTCGGCACTGACAAACCCTTCTATGAAATTAATTACTTGATCTCTGATCTTCTCTGTCTTTTCGCTTTGACGAAGGTAACAACATAAATACGCCAAGTTGTATCATCTTCTTTAAGGTTTTGACCCCAGAATATGTTCACAATGTTGTCACTCGCATACAACTGGTAGAGGCGACTCTCGAGACTATCACTCCAAGGAACCGTTGGAAGTTCGGGTGGTTTGATAATGATGTGAATATACCCTTCAAGCGGTTTTTCAGTGAAGTAGCTACTAATTTCCCTAAAGAAGTTGATCCTCTTTACGAGGTTTAAGTTTATTTAGTTCCTCGTCACTATCACCTCGAATTTGAACCTTCCATAACGAAACCTGATCTACAGCGAAGAAATTAAACTCGGGCGTTTTTTTCATCTTAATAACTTCCTTAAGTTGACCAATACTCTCATTTTGGTCAATTTTCAATGTAAAGGCTTGAGAAACTGTGATTCCTTAGACAAGTTCGATAGTATCAGCAGACATTTTTATTAGTATCAGGAAAAAAAGTTCGATAGTTATCAGCAGAAATTTTTATTCGTATCAGGAAATTAATTCTAAACTAATTCAAACTTTGAAACTAGTAGAAATTAGTTCAAAACTAATTTAAAAGATTTAACACATAAGTTTGTAGAAAGTTGTAGAACAGTAGAAGCCGTATTACGCGGTCAAGGACAGTGACACAAGATCCTAGCAATTTGATAGGATCTACACGCGTGCGGACGGAATCATTATTAATATAAAAAAAACCAATAAACCATGTCCACACAAGTCTCAGCCTCTCAGACACACAAACATTAGACGGTAAGTTATCCTCTCGGCACGAAATTGTTTTTGTCTTTTCGGTGATTATAAATTTTCCTTTCTCACCAGGATTCAACTAAACGATCCTGCCTACTTTAAAACTGACCTCGAATGGTCTTTGATTAATTTTTTACTTTACCGCCAACAATGTAGTGACTTTCTGCCTAGCAAATTAGCTGAACACGATCGATATGCTCGCAATTTAACAAACATGATAAACTGGGAGAATGAACCGGTGAATCTAACGGGCGAGCAGGGCGTTTATTTCATTCCAAGTTAAGTATTTTTTTTTTTTACCCCATCACGCCAGCTTGTAGTGGCTGTTCAATATTCGGCTAATTTGATTATTACTAACTAAATAATATATCGTTAATAGAAAGAAAAGAAATCAATGTCAATTATGGAATTTTGGGAGTCTGCTACGTCAACAGAAAAACGAAGTTAATGGACGTACAACGTTGATAGTATGGTACATTTGATCTTCCAGAGTATGATGTGATAAAAATATTAATATATTTAGTTTATTATACTGTAGGAGGAGCATGCTACCGCCGTTGTGAATTTAACTTCTCAACAAGACCGAATCATACGAGAAAAGTTCACCAAGACATCTCGAGAATTCGGACACAGATGATGATCGTTCACACAAACGTCAACGTGGACAACAGAATGAAGACGAAATTCATCAACCCGCTACTCCGAAAAATAAGGTAGTTGCATTTTCCCGTCGTTTTTATGTATAGCCAACAACGCTGTCTTATGTTTTAAGTGGGCCCATTTTTTTATTTTAATTACCAGCATAATTCTTCGTTATCATGATGACCTGTTGACGAGTGCTTCTGGAGAATCAAAAATAATGATGAAACGTATATGTATAGAAGAAATAAATCATCAATTTCTCCCAAAAGTCTCTTGGCTTCTTTCATCAAAGAGGGTATCTATATCAGATTATACTCTGGAAATTGTATTCATGTGCATATTACATCTCACCTTGGAAATGGAAAAGAGTGTATAGTTTTTTTGGCACAAGTACATGATTATGAAATAAGGGATGCCGTTTTGAAGGTAAATTAATTCCTGATAATTTCTCATACTGCGTATAATAAACTTACCATGTGGGTCATTTTTTTATCTAAAGATTCTCAAATTTATCGTGAAATATCAACGTTGCATGCACTAGGTGATCTTTCTTGCGTTCCTACAATTCTCTTCGAAGGTTATACAATGAGTGGATCCATGGTTTTACTAACCGATTTACCCCTGGAATCATGGATTTCTGATAACGATAATATAGATGATTACATAATTTTCCAAATAATTCTGGATCTATTATTGTGCTTGGAGAAGAACATGCCCGTGGTTACACGCATGGAGATGTGGCCATACGAAACGTTATACAAAGAAATGGTCATTTTTATCTTATTGACTTTGGCCTTGCAACTCTGTTGCAACTTCTCTCTAATCCATGTCAAGCATTATTCGGGACTACATCGATTTGGTCGAATCATTGGAGTTATTAATAGATAAATTGGATGGAGAGTTGAAATCATTTGTTGCAATTATCGAGATTGTGAGTAGGTGGAAAATAATTAACGAAGAGAAGTGGTTAGAAAGGTTTGGTGCTGAAGTTAAACAACTTCATGAGAGAGGCCATCACTTGCCTAGAAAGGCGTTGCTGGATATAACAGAAATTTAATAAATAAGACTGAATTTGTCTGATAGTAATGTTGACCGTGTCATTTGCTTGAGACGATCGTTACTGCGCCACATTACTGCGTGTCCAGATTTTTCATTTTTGGGTAGTTATGCATTGTTCGCATATCTTTTTAACTACATCTTCGAAATTGATATGCAATACTGTGTAAATTATTCTAAATTTTTTTTATCTTTCGCCTCGCAGTTCAAAAAACAAGGGGGCGTGCAATTTTGACGAGCCCGAACACGGTGTCCAGAGTTGTGACATGTGTCCAGGAAAAAGTGTCTTCTTTGGAGTTGTATTTCAAATATGTATTAACAAAGCATTGGTATATCTTGACTTTATTTGTTAACTCCATACTCCGTAAGTCAGATTGGAGTAAATAACCTTGAAAATAGCCAATTTTACTATGCCCTTTTCGCTTTGGTTACATAATTTTGCACTAGTGCGCGTCTGTCACACGGTCATTTTATATTAGTAAAAACAATGCATTTAATGAGATAAGTCATAGTAGTGTTGTAGGTATATGAATATGACAACGTCACTACCGCGTGAAAAATGTTTATTCAAATTAGTAGTATCATGTGCGCCTAATACAATATGGAGTAAAGTGTCCTGATAATTCATTAATCCCTCAAATTCATGCTTTTTAATTATTTTTAATTCCCTGTTTTCCTTGATCTTGTATAATGAGCCGTCTCTTATTAAATATCCTTTTTCTTTTTCTATATCTTTACATATTTTAGATCAAGTTAAAGCGGAATTTGAAAATTTAAAAAAGAGACCGAAAAATTAATTGCATTCATCAAAAATAGCGAAATGGAAATCGAAAATTTGAAAAAAGAAAATGAAAATCCATGATCTAATAAAAGGAACAAGTTTGCACTATTTTATATGATTGAAAAAAGATACAAGCTTTCGCTTTATTCAAAAATTATAAAGAAAAAACTTTAACGGCATTTGCACGCGTTTTCACAGGTAAGATGCATCATATAATATTAATCAAAAATCGATTATTTATTACCATTGCACATAATGACAGGTGCGACAAAAACATTACCAGTCCGTCTTAACAACATTACACAAGTGACAAGTCACAAGAATGATAATATTTTTTCTAATTAAATTTCACATTAATACTTTTGTAAATGAGAAAAAAAGAAACTGGCTCATCTAAACTAATAATACATTGGACATGTTAAAAAAGGTATAAGAAAGCTGCCTCATAACTAAATTTTTATCATGGTTTTCATAGAAAATTTTCTCGTAGTGTTTTCGTAGACATATTTTTCACATTAATATTAATTAAGAAAATGTGTATTGCGGTAACAAATTGTTTTGTAACCTATACATTTATGGAAATACTAGTTTGGATAATATAATAAACTTGCTTTTATTCTGATGATTATAAAATTATAAAATAACAATAATTTAATATTTTATTGAGCCACTGATCACAATATCAATTCACCATCTAATAAATATCAATCCAAACCCCGATCAAAAATCCGTTCAATTAGAATTGAAATTATCAAATGGTATATTCCTAGTATTTTAACATTATATAAGCTCTCTCTCAGTAATTCCCATATACGTTTTTTCCCTATCAGTATTAACGATGGTTGATCTAGAATTTTAATAAACTCCAGAACAATATCATTTAGAATTTTTAATTCTTCGTTCTTCTTTTCATCCAGGAGCTTCTGTTCGTACTCCCAGATTTCTTGTTAAATACTACATCGATGCCGATCAATGCAGTTTTCATATAAAAAATTTAAAACTTACCAAATTGTATCACATTGAATTGACCTAATAAATCTAACAGATGCCCATACAATTCAAAAAAAGGAAATATTGTTCAACCAAAAAGTCCAGATTTTAATTTGTTGTACTTTATAAATCGGCTATCTTTGAAATAATGATCGTGTAACAATTTGCAATATTTATTTACCGTAAGTTTTTTTCTCATCAAGGTCTCTCACTGAACAATATGCGCGTAAGTATAACATTTTCATTTTTTTTTTGGAGCACCTTAAGTTTAAATAAAATTTATATTAATCTGATTGTATATTATAGTTAACACAGCAATGTATTCTTGCAATTGGAGATACAGGAAATGGAAAAAGCTTTACAGCAAATATTTTTGGTGCGAATGCGAAAGTTGGAGATACATCAATATCCGAAACTGATGAAATTACAATTTATAATATTAAAGGAGGCTTCTACATTGATACGCCTGGGTTTAACGATACTGATGAAGAAAAGAAAGATGAAAAGACTGTGCATTTGATTTTTCTAAAGATGATGGAGTCGAATATTCAGAATATAACAACAATCTTATGGTTTGTAACACCTGATATCAGAGCGAGAGGCTCTTACAAACGTCAAGCACAATTTATAGAATCATTGGCTAAATACCATAAAGGGAATGCATGGGACAATACCATCATCGTCACTAAAGGTGACCAATCTAGTAATAGTGATGGTCCCCGTGATGCTGCCAAAGAAATAGCCCGAGATATTTCAAAAACTGGCGAGTTTAAAATATTGTTATTAGAAAGTTTACCACCTACAAATATTTATGTTAAAGGGAAGTTCCAAAGTGATGAATTAAATGAGTATGGTGTTTTTAAAGCATCAGAACCAGAACTAATCCTTGCAAAGTATGAATCATTAATGAAGGGACATCTCGAATGTCCAATATGTCTAAACCTTAAAAAAGTCAAGTGTTCTAAATGTTGTGAAGAAACTGATCCAAGGTTAGCATTTCCTAAATGTCATTTGGAAACGGAGTCATTTCATCCAAATACAGAAAATGTTCATAACGGAAATGTTATAGATAATCATCCATTTTCCTATTCTTATAAGCATTCTGATCGTTATGTTGAGGCTAGAACGAGATATGATTTTGACCATAGTCCTCCTGCTTGGGTAGTTCGTGTCGCTACTATTGGAATAGTAAATCCTCACTGTCCTGCGATAGAAAATGGATATTGGAATTGCTGTCATAATAATGATGCTAATTCACGTGGATGCAAGGCTTTTTATCCATGTTGCGGAAATGATATCCATTCTTCTGGATGTCAAAAAATTTATGATGTGTGTAGACACAAATGTGAAGAAACGGGTTGCCTTACAATTTGTAAAAACTGTAAAAAGAAGTTGGATGAAAAAGGTTGTAAAGAGAGGTGCAAGAATTGCAAAAATGAAAATTCATGTAATATAAAAGGGTGTATCGAAATACCTCATAATTGGCTTAACTAATTATTTTATTTTTTTGATTTTAATATCATAATTAGTTACATTATTTTTATGATATAAAAATACGTTTGTTAGACCCTGTTTTTTTGGCGCATTCAAGCCATTCATGTGATGTTAAAAGATTATCACTGTTTTCAAATTAGTGGGACTCCTGATCGTGTAACAATATGTAACTCACGAACTGTTCTAATAAAACTTTTTTGTTATGTTTAGTTTCTTGTAATTTCTCGCGATTTTATAAATTTTTTACTATAAACCATGTATTTACCAAGTTTCAGGTACAATATTGACTAAATAAAAGTTGGTTTTCAAGCTATATATTCTTCCTTTTTTTTGAGATTATCTAAATTTTCTTTTTGTAGATACTATTAGAGATACAATGGCTAAAGCTATAGCAGAAGATCTCAAATGGCACGTAATACTTTTATATAATGACGGATATTCAAAAAAACAAATTGCTAAATTACTTTACATTGAGTAACATTAGTCAAAAGAGTTCTTCGTATATATGCAAAATGGGGTTGTGTTGTAAATCCATGGCAACGTGTACCAGGACGAAAAAAAGTTTTTAGTAGAAATGACATGTTCACCTGATCTCAATCTAATTGAGACTGCCTTTACTACAATCAATCAATTTTTAAAAAGAAATCAGTATTTTGTAGACGTTAATTATAATCCTATGTATCCTTTACTTATAGCTTGCTCTCAGATTACTCCTCAAATGGCTATTTTAGAGAATCTGGATATTTTTAAAAACGTTTTTATAACATGTAAAATAACAAAAATTTAGTTATAAAATATAGAATTCAATTTGTAAATAAAATAGAGTTTTTTTTTAGAAATAATGAAATGTCAATTTATTGTAAAAAAACATAAACAATTTCAACAATGTCAAAATTTATATATATTTTTTAGCAGCATCTCAAGAAGAGATGCCAGATGATTTGGATGATGGATATAATGGATACGGTAGATATAATAAATATGAATGATTATCATACTGTAAGACATCATGTGCCTGTTCATATTTACTTCAAATGAAATTCTGAACGCTGAGAGTATTTTGGATTTTTTAAACAAATCTACTGAGAAACCTTTCAGACTCAAAATAGACACATACCTTAAATCTCTTGAATTGATTATGAAAAGTGAATACGAAAAAAGATGTGACAAAGCAAAGTTGTTATATGATGATTATAAGAAGGCAAGTAAAAACCTTTTTGCTGAAAGTATTTAAATATGTGGTATGTAAAGCTCTAATCAGTCCAGGCCTAATCTGGCAATCTGGACCAAAAATTAGGATTGGTCCAGTCTGAGTTGATGCTTCAATCTGGACTAAAATATTTGATCTGGTTCAGTCTAATCCAGGATTATAAATTTAACCCGGACTGAATTAAACAAGTTGGAACTGAACTGGACTGAAAATTTGCCAAAATTTTATTTGTATTCTAATTCCATAATTCTGGCTCTATAGCAATCTTCCTGTCATATATAGTTTCATTTTAAGCCTATATTCATTTTATGTAATATTAATGCATAAAGATGCATAATTTCCTTATATAATATATATGTTACATAAAGTGAATATAGGCTTAAATCGAAGTTATACATGTCAGGTAGATCATTACGAAGCCAGAATTATAAAATTAGAATACAGTTATAATTTTGGTAAAAATTTTAATTTTGGTCACGTAATATTATAACAGCCAATCAGAATTTCAGATTTTTTATTATAGGATCAGACCGGACTGAATTAAATAATGGTCTGATCTGGTCCAGTTCTGAATTATCTTTTTAACATAATTTGGATCAGATCAAAATGAAGCAATTTTTGGTCTGGTTTTAGGTTACTTCTCAATTCAGACCAATCCAGACAGGACCCCGGACATCACATATATAACTCATAACTGATCTGCATGAATTTAAGTACTTTTTGCTCCTGCTAAAATAGACCTAATTTGCTAAAAATCAAATTATCACATTTCAAATCTATACAGTGCGGTACCTCTATAATAGGTACCTCTTATATCTTGTGATCTAATAGTCAGAATTTTATAAAATTTTAAAATTAGATAGCTTTTAAAAAGATAAATACATTAAGCAAATAAAAAAATTTTCACAATTTTTTTTGCTGACATAATACAAAATCACATGACTTAAAATAAATTTGATTGGTTAATGCAATACTTAATGTTAAATAGAATTATGCATAATTTTATATATATAATTTATAATTATTTAAAGTAATTTGATTAAGTATATTATCAGGATCTTTTCTATAGGATTTATATTTTTTTAGCAAGTTTTCCTGTAATTCCTTTTTGAGAAATAGGTATAATATAATTTGTAATAAATAAAAACTACTAAAATTTTTTTTGATTTTTTTTCAAAATTTTTTTAACAGAGTATGGGTAAGTTTATAAGCTAAAATGATTTGTTTGAATAAGCACTATCAAATGATTATTATTTTTTTATGTTACACAAAAATCACTTATTCTCAAATTTTTCCCATTATAATAAATTACCTGAACTTCAAACTTATATAATACTAGCAAAATTTATTATTTTTTAATCTAACCTGATAAGTTTAAAAGCTCTTGATATGCTTTATTAAAATTATCGGTTAGAATTTTAAAATATTATTTTTTGCTAATGTGACATTTTTTTGAAAATGTCACATTATAACTATAAAATTGGGTTGGTTATAGAGGTACCGCACTGTACTAATTTGCTAAAACTCAAAATATGAGTTAATAATCTTTTCTTTTATTATCAATAAAAAAATAAATGATTAATATAAATTAAACTGCCAATTTTTATAATTAAAATATGTAGATTATAGATAAAATAATAATTAATAAAAATAATAAATTAAATAAATAATTATTAAAAAATAAAATGTTGCGAAACTAAACGAACAGTTTTTGGCCCGCATTATGCTTAATTTTGGCTGGAATTATACTTAATTTTGGCCAAAATATAACCCAGACCCGAAACTAATATTTTTAAAAATATTATTTATAAAGTTAAAAAAAAGGATAAGTTAAATTTAAAAAAAAGTACCAATTTGCTCAAATATAAAATATGACTTTGTAAAATCAATACAATTTGCTAAAACTCATAATTATGACTATTAATTAATTTTCAATCAATTTGCTCTATCTAAAATTATGAGTTTAATCTAATTTTGATTGAATTTGCTAAAACTCAAATGTGAGTTATATATGTGATATCCGGGGTCCTATCCAGACCATTTAAAATTTTAGTGGTCAGTGGTATAGAAAACCGAAATCTCTTAAATTGTTTATCATTCAAAACTCTTAATTGAGTCACTAAACTAGTAATGAGACACAGATAACCTTCTAACTTGTTTGTTGTTAAAAGACTTTTAGTCAAGACCCATTAAAGTACAGATAACCTTCTAACCTTATCTGATATTTTGATGGAATTAGAAATCAAATGAAAATCAATGAAAATTGAAAAGAGTTTTACTAACTTCAAAACATTTTATTCAAGAAACTTTGATCTGATAAAAAGAAGGCGATTGATTAGAATAAAGAGTATTTAAGGAATCAAGTTCACATCCACCAGCAAATTTCTGGTAATGAAACTGTCTATAGTAGAATCACCAATAACAGAACAAATAATTATATTGCATCAGGTAAAAATGAAAAAGAATTGGTAAACCTTTAATTGTAATTAGCATTAAGAATAACAAATTTTTTTTAATTATGAATGTGTTGCAAAAAAAATCTTCAATACACAGATTATCTCATTCAAGAAAACATTAATTATGCAGAAATAGATAGTTCAGATGAAGAGAAGAAGTCAAAGAAAATAAGAAGAACTAATTCAAAATTAGCAGAATCTTCACCTAGAACCCCATTGCAAACTCTGTGAGACTTAACTTCATTGGAGATAACTTCCAATAAGCAACTGATAAGTAATGAAGAAATTCTTCAATAAGTCTTTTTTACTATATATATTTAATGAATGAAAAGCAATCTAATAGTGTTTTACAAATTCCTCTAGATATTCTGAAAATATATCTTTGATATGTACATTTGATAAGTCGATTGCCAAGTTGATTCTAGCAATTAGTGTGAAGAGGATCCCGTCTATTAAGATAGGTCAGCCCTATGGCAGGTGGTGTTTACATATAAAACTCTTTAAAGATCCTACTATAAAAGGAAATTTTATGTTATATTGTTATGATTTTTTTCCTTTTTAGTTAATTAACCAATAGAATTTAAGCAAATCCTAAGGTAAGGCTTTATATGAAAGTGAAATTTCTACTGGTAATATATCTTAGTAGTAGGCAGGGTCCTGTGTGAAGCTTGCAAATAAGCTTTTTTCTGTATGCGATATTAACTCTAAAATATGGATATCTGATTTAGAAAATTACATTGACAATGTCTTGGAAAACAATTTAAAAATGCTACATTAGTTGATGTTCTGGATGACCTTTTCTGATTGTACTGTAAAAAAGTTCTCCTTGATTTATAAGTAAATGTAGAGACTTGTTGGTTAATTAAGAAAAAAAAATACTGACAACAAAACTTTAGCTACAATTTAGTTGATATTAACCTTACAATGAACAAAAAAATAGGTAAACATAAATATATAACTTACCAAATTTTGTCAAATTATAAATATTATGAGAGAATATTCTTTAACCTCAATTTCAACTGAATCAAATCTTATATCTGCTCTACAAGAATTACAAAATCTGTGACAAATTCAGGAATTATCAAGGTAAATTCTTTTTTTTTTTTTTTTTTAAATGTTGAATCATGTACCATTTTATTAGAATATATTTGGACTACATAATAATCACAAATATTCTATGAATGATACTTCCAGCTTCAGGCCAGTCCGATCAACCATTAGATATTATATTACCAATAAAATTAAAATTAAGAATAAAAGTAACTAAAAAGCATAGCAAAATAATATACTATAATCTAAAAGTATAAATAAAAATAAAACATTAAAAGAAAAACAAAAACAAATTAAAAATAAAAATAAAATTAACAATAATTAATAAATTATATGTCTAAAATTATAAATAAAAATAAATATAAATAAGAAAAGAATAAAAATATTATTTTTGTATCTATTAATCCAATAATTTTTTGCTCATGTATAATGTAATCTTATCAACTTTCTTTTTTATTGAAATCCAATCCTCACATATGTATTTCCTTACAAAGGTATCCATAGATTTCTTTACCAAAGAGACTGATTTTTGTAATCGATCTACTTTTCCCATTTGTAAATCTTTAACTTTATTTGTAAGTTGATTTGAATTGTCCTTTACTTTGAATTCTGAAAGTTGATTTGAATTGTCCTTTGCTTTGGATTCTGAAGTAATTTTATCTGTTCGAAAAATACCTTCTCTTTTTTCCCATAAAATAACTTGTTCACATCTTGGTTTCCATATTAATTCTTTAAATGCTAGAATGAATCGAATTAAAATGTTGGCCATAAGTGTCTGTGCCTCAGCAAGAGATATCTTGAAGTCTTTTTGTAATCTTATTGATAGACAAGTTTCAACTTTTACTTCTAATGCCAAATGTTAGAACTTTTGAAATTTTTCTGACTTTGCTGTAATTCCTAATATATTTTGTAATACTTTTCTAATAAAATCTTCACCTTGGCATCTAATTTGTTTTTGTTTCAAACATATAATTATAGATTCTTTTGTTGTAATTTCCAATATTTTTTGCCAAGCTATCTCATATGCCTGACATTCAAATAAATGATTCCAATTTTCTTTCTTATTACATTTCATAATACATTTCATTTCCTTATAGAGCTTTGGTTTTCTTATTACTAAAATTGATCCTAATGGAAGGATTTTATGAAATAATTTTGCTATAAAAGTCCATAAATAGTTGATTCTCATACTATTGCAGTGAAACCCCTTGCAATAATGGAAAATAAGCCAAGTAATTTTCCAGTCTATCTGATTAACATCTCCATAACATAATTCCTGATTATTTTTTAACAATAACCATTCAGTAGCTTTTTACCTGTAGCTAATATTTTCAAAATAAATCTTCTAATATTAACTTCAATAGGTTTATCTATAAAAACAGGAAAATAAGATAATATATTATTAATAAAATCTACATTATTCCTGAATAAATTGTTTCCACATCGTTCCTTCTTTGCTAATTTATCAGCTATATCATTGCCTATTATGCCACTATGACCCTTTATTTTAACTAACTTTAAATTTATAGATGCTTCTCTGATCAGTATAATTATTTTAATAATGATTAGATTATTGGTCTTTTTAAACCATGTTCTAGTTGTTGAATTAAAAGCTAAATTAATTGAATCAATAGCACCTAAGCTATCTGTATAAATAGTTACATTAGAATTTTCTGGTGTCAACAATGCCAAGAAAATAGCTACTATTTCTGCCCTGGTTGATGATGGCCATAAAGATAAATATGAATATACTGAAAATTCTCCTAATTCATTACTTGTATAGAATGCTGCATCTAAATCCACAGTAGTATTATCTGCTCTATGTAAAAGGTTATTATTATCTATAGTCTGATTAGCTAGTGATCCATCTGTATAATATTCAATGTTTTTCAATGACTTTAATTGATGTCTTATATTTGTAAGTTCTTGTTTAAGTGTATCTTGTTCGATCCATCGATTGATCCATAAACCTAAATTATCTCCATTCAAATTAATTATAGGTGTTTTTTCCAATTGTTGTATATCACTATTTGCTGAAATATTTTTAATTCTATTTAACGATTCCACTATATAATACCAGTCGATATGTGTAATTGCACCTGTTGATAAATGAATAAAAATTGGTAATACTAATGCATTATGTTGGGTTATTGTAATCATCTTGGGACATTCCTGTTTCTGAATAATTGCTTTTTGAGAATTATCTGAACATATTTCAATATTACAAACTTCTATAATTAAACATTCAATTTTTTCCTCATTTTTCTTTATCTGTGTTCTTTTCTTAACAAATCCTACTGAGATTTCATTGTTTTTATCTTTTATTATAACATATGGGTGTTTTCGCTTATCTTCTGATACTGGTTATAATATATTATTCAAAAAGTTAAATAGGGAATGTCTAGGCATTTCTGGTGCTGATATTCCCTTAATCCATCGGATTAATAATTGAAACCATTTGGCTATGCGTCCTTTTGCTGATAGCCCTGCAATGAAATGATAACACGCTGTCACCATCGTCTGCCACCCGATAGTAAACAAGAAGAAATCGTCCTATTATCTTTAATCTTAACGAAATAAATATATTCTTGCTTGGTTTAGTGTTATTTAGTTCTACTTAACTTTCAAAGTGCGATAGCTCTCGCTATGAAAATTTATCAGTTTATCTTCTTTCAAAATACGATAACTCTCACTACAAAAGTTTATATTTTATTCATTTCATAATTCTTGTTACGACATTAAATTCACCATAAATTTATCCAATTAAAATTAATTAAGCGAACATTAAATAAAGTTTAGGGCGAACCTATTACCTTTAAAATGACATTATGCTTTATTAACTATTAATTAAATAAATTTACTTTTTCATCATAAGAGATTGGTATCAAATAATCGAAATAAATACACAGGTCAAATAGATGTCATTGTCACAAAATTTGCCTGGAATTTTTCTGGCAAATTGAGAATTATCCCGGTAAATTGGGTAAATTGTGTTACAATTTTGGAATAATGGAGGTCTTACAATTTGGCAAATTTTGTTAAAATGGCAGAATTCCTACAGAATTCCTAATTCAAATGTTGAGAAATTTTTCAGTAAATTATCATTAAATTGTGGGAAATTTTAGGCAAATCTTTAGTAATGATATGCAAACGAAGTGCAAATTGTGGTGAATTTAATTAAATTTTTAGTAATTTTATGCAAACGTAATATAAATTGTGATGAATTTTAGGCAAATTTTTAGTAATGCTATGCAAACGAAGTGCAAATTGTGTTGAATTTTGTTAAATTTTTAGTAATTTTATGTAAACGTAATGCAAATTGTGGTGAATTTAGTTAAATTTTTAGTAATGTTATGTAAACGAAGTGCAAATTGTGGTGAATTTAGTTAAATTTTTAGAAATGTTATGTAAATTGTTGAAAATTTAGGTGAATTTTTCAGCAATGTTGTGCAAACGTAATGCAAATTGTGGAAAATTGTAGCATTTTTTTGGTAAATGTTAGCTAAATTTAATGAAATTTAGGATAATTTCGGACAATTGAGTGAAAATATTTTACCAATTTTGGACAATTGAGTGTAAACAGTATAAATGCAACATTTTTGGAGATAATTTAGTGAAATTTTGCAATAATTTTGGACAATTGAGTGAAATTTTGCAATAATTTCGGACAATTGAGTGAAATTTAGTAATAATTTTAAACAATTTAGTGTAAATGTTATGACAATTTAAAACATTGATTTAATAATTTTACATAATTTATTACAATATTATTTATTAACAAATGCACAATTATTATTTAATGATGAGAATCTATATTAATCTATATTCATCAGGTATCCAATGATCCATGGGTAATCTGCACCTCTAATTCATTCATGTATCTAATGTCTGATGCCAAAGTAGAAGCTGGTAAAAACATACAAAAAAGAAAGTAAAAAAGAAACGTTAGTTAACGTTTCTTTTAAAAAAAAAGAATAAAAATTAAGTTTCGCAATATAACATTGCAAAACTTACCGGTCGTTTCCATCATTCTAACGTCCAGAACCTACAAAAAGTAAAAAAGAAACGTTAGGTAATGTTTCTTTTAAAAAAAAAAGAATAAAAAATAAGTTTCACAATGTAACATTGCGAAACTTACCAGTCGTTTCCATCATTCTAACATCTGGAACCTACAAAAAGTAAAAAAGAAACGTTAGGTAATGTTTCTATTAAAAAAAAAGAATAAAAAATAAGTTTCGCAATGTAACATTGCGAAACTTACCGGTCGTTTCCATCATTCTAACGTCCAGAACCTACAAAAAATAAAAAAGAAACGTTAGGTAATGTTTCTTTTTAAAAAAAAAGAATAAAAATTAAGTTTCGCAATGTAACATTGTGAAACTTACTGGTCGTTTCCATCATTCTAACGTCTGGAACCTATAAATATTAAAAGAAAGAAACATTTAGTATTATTTCTTTAAAAAAAAAATAATTAAAAAATAAGTTTCGCAATACAATATTGCGAAACTCACCGGTTCATTTTGATTTCCATTATCCAAACATCTGGAATCTATAAAAAGTAAAAGAAACGTACGTTAGTATCATTTCTTTAAAAAAAAACATAAATAAAATTAAGTTTCGCAACAATTGTTGCGAAACTTAACAGTTCGTTTCGAGTTTCAAACGTCCAGAACCTACAAAAAAAAGAAAGAAACGTTAGTTAACGTTTCTTTTAATAAAAAAAATTAATAAATTAAGTTTCATAACAATTTGTTGCGAAACTCACCGGTTCATTTCATCCAAATGTCTGGAACCTACAAAAAGAAGGAAAGAAATGTTAGTTAACGTTTCTTTTAATAAAAAAAAAATTTAAAAAAAAGAAAATATTACCTTCCTCCCAAAGTCTGGGTCATAATTTCGTCTGGCGTTCCTACAAAAAGAAGAAAGGAAACGTTAGAAATGTTTCCTAAAAGAAATTAAAAAAAAGTAAGTTTCGAAACTGTTTCGAACATGAAACTTACCATTTCACTTTCTGAAGTTGAAGACCTACACAAAAGAAAAATAGGAAACGTTAGAAACGTTTTCTTACAAAAAAGAATTAAAAAAAAATTTTTTAAAAAAAAGTTTCAAAGCGAACGCTTCAAAACTTACCATTTTCGTTTTCTCGTTTCCTAAGTCAAAAATACTGAAAGACCTAAAAAAAAAATAAAGGATCGTTAAAAAAACGATCCTTATAAAAGTAAAAAAAAAAAATTTATTTTAAAGTTTTGAAGCAAAACGCTTCGAAACTTACCATAATTTCAGTTCATTTTCCAAAGTCAAAACATCGAAAATCCTACAAAAAAGAAAGAAAGGAAACGTTAAAAACGTTTCCTTGCAACAAAAATTAAAAAAAAAAATTAAAAAAGTTTTAAAGCGTTTCACTTCGAAACTTACCATTGTTTTTCTGAAAGACGGTTCTGGGAAAAGGAAAGAGAATGGGAAAGGAGTGGGGATCAAAAAGAGAAGGAAAAGGGCGAAGGGGAGAAGGGGAGAAAAAGAGGGAAGGTGAAGGTGAGAGAAAGAGGAAAGGAAAAAAAAAGAGGGAATAAGCTTTTGCTAAAAAAGCTTAATTTTTTTTTTCGTTATACCGCAACTGAAGCTGCGATAATTATTAAGTAATATCACGTGACGCATGTGATATATAATTTTATATAAATAGGGCTTTCCCCCGCCCTGGAATTTTTTTTTTATTTTAATAATTTTAAATAGATGTATATATATGTTTATATATACATATATATATATCTATTAACTAATACTTTACGAAAAGCGAGCCCTTCCTCTGTAAACAGGTAGAGGCCATAAAGTACCTATAGGGGGAGAGCCATTGCTGCTCCCTCCGCCTGTTTATAGTGACAAAAAGAAGGAGTCTTCAGTAGTAAGGTTTAGTACTGAATTAAACATTACAACACATCGTGTTGATACATTGTTTATATTAACAATGTGATTTAATGTTAAATAATTCATTTAGAATATAAATATTATAAATTTAATAATGTTCGTAATTTACAAATAAATAAAAATAAAAATTAACAATTTTAATGTAATTAAGTGTAATGCTACGTTATTCAATGTAATTGTAGTATTTTTTTTGTGTTTTTTAGCGCAATTCCGCATTTTTTAGTGCAATTCCACATTTTCTAGCATAATGTTACATTTTCCAGTATAACGCGAAATTTTCTAAAAAATATAATAATTGTGGTACTTTTTAGTATAATGCTACATTGTCTAGTGTAATTGTGGTATTTTTTAGTACAATGCCGCATAATTTAGTATAGTGCTACATTTTTTAGTATAATTTAATGTAATGTGGAATTTTCCAAAAAATGTGATAATTGCGATGCTTTTTAATGTAATTTGGTGAAATGCTACATTTTCCAGTGTAATGCCATATTATTGAGCATTTTCAAAAAAAAAATGTAACATTTTAATATTCTGACAAAAGTGAAACATTTGACCAAAAAAACATAAAATTTGCTGAAAATATGCAACATTTGACAGAAAATATAGAATTTTCATAAAAAATACACCATTTGCCAGAAAATTGGAATATTTGACAAAATTTGATTTTAATTGACAATGTTACAACAATTTTATGAAATGTTGTTACAATGATGTCACATTGGAGATAAAATGCAGCATTTTCATAAAAATGCACCATTTGCAAGAAAATTGGAACATTTGATAGAAAAAAAGCAAAATTTGATTTTAATGACAATGTTATAACAATGTCATAACAATATTACGAAATGTTACATTTGAGGTGTAATGTAGCATTTTCCCAAAATTTCATAAGATTTGCTAAATCAGACAATGTTGTAACAATGCTATTTCAAAAAATTGTTCAGCATAATGTAGCATTTTCCACAATTTCTCACCATTTTCCAGGAAAATGGGGAATTTGCATTTTTTGAATTTTAAACAATGGTGCCCCTTTGACCTGTGTATTTTTTATATATATCACACGTAATAGCATTTTTTTTTACCATAATAATATAGTTTTAATAAATAAAATGTTTATTTATTCTTAATAACACGGGTGTGACATAAATAAATCATGGCTGAAATTTGTGTTCAATTTGTGTTCAATTTGTGTTGATAATTCTGGTAAAAATTTGTTAATTTTGGTCAAATTTCGTTAAATTTGTTAAATTTGTGTTGAATTTGTGTTGATAATTTTTAATTTATCATGAGGGGATGATATTTAGTAATTGTGCATATACAATTTCTGTACGATGTACATGATTTTTTAAAATGCGGATTTCCGTAATTTTACGATATCGTATTTTCTGGCCAATCAAAATTAGACTGATCCTTGCATGTGATTTAATCATTTAATCATGCACGCATTTTTTGTCTTATTTATTTTTGTTTCTTATTTCTTTATTCTTTTGTTCAATATTTTTAATTTTTTTGTCTCTTCTTTCTATTATTTCTTTAATTATATACAATATATTTACATATATTTCATAATTTATTGCTTTGCAGGTATAGAAATATTTGTTTATTAATACTACTAATTATTTTCATTTTTTTTTACCTCTTTATTACTTTATATCATAATACTAACAATAATATCCATGTTTTCTTTATTCCTTTTTACTTGTACTTTAATACTAACAATACTAACAATACTAACAACATGTTTATTTTTTTTTTTCTCTTTATTTCTTTATTCTTTTGTTTAATTACTTTGCAAATATAGAAATATTTATTTATTAATACTAATTATTTTAATATTAACGCATTTTTTTTACCTATTTGTTATTTTATGTCATAATACTAACAATACTATCTACGTTTCCTTTATTCCTTTTTACTTGTACTTTAATACTAACAATAATATCCATGTTTCTTTTACTCCTTTTACTGTTTCTTTAACTCTTTTTACCTTAATACTAACAATAATAACAATATTTCTTTTATCTTTATATCTAATACTAACGTTACTATAGCTGTTTCTCTTCTTTTTACGTCTAATAATATTGTTACTCTTTACTTTTTTTTTTACTTTTATGTATTCTGTATATATTAATAAATACTTGTAATTTTTTATGGTTTAATAAAATTATATCTAATAAAACATACATTATATAAACTTATAGTACAGAAAATAAAGTATTATTTATCGAAATATTTTGAAATATTACAAAATATTAAGTTGTGTAAAATCACAGAATATTACGAATCATCAAATTATGGAGCATTACGCATCATAGAATTTTGAAATATTTTAAAAAGTTGCAAAGTATTATGCAGTAAAATTACGGAATATTACAAATCGTAAAATTACGAAGTCTTGCATATAGTAATATTTCAAAATATTTTAAAAAGTTACAAAATATTACGTTTACGCAAACTTGCAGCAGGTCTGAAAACTTACGAAATATTATGTAAAATTATAAAATATTGTGAATCACAAAATTACGGAATATTACAAATCGTAAAATTACAAAGCTTTGCATATTGTAATATTTCGAAATATTTTAAAAAGTTATAAAATATTACGCTTACGCAAACTTGTGGCAGGTCTGAAAGCTTACGAAATTATGATGTGTAAACTTGCACAACTTTTCGCACTATATAATTTCCTGATGAGGAACCTATAATCAAATATCGTCCTTTCTTTTTAAATGGATTAAAGTTTGATGTCTTCTTCCAAAATATCAAATTGCATTAGAAGTACATCAGTTTCATAGTACCAGCTGGTATGAAGATGTCAAAAAACTCAAGAACTAACATTATTACGTAGGTATCCAATATGTACCCAATAGTATCGATTTTGACCTGTGCAAATATATTCCTATCTTATAATGATGAAAATAAGAAGAAACCATTATATATCATAATCATAAAGATCTTTTTAGATTTATTCTTAATATTTCTGAAAGTAATTGTTTATATAATTGAATCTGGCTTTAATACATTAATAAAAGTAAAGGATCTAGCATTATCTAACATAACAAAAAAAGAAATAGTTTTTTAGTTTTAATGCTTTTTGTAATAATTTAATTAATCTTTTTAAATTGATCTATAGTATTTCAATAAGATCCTGAAAAATATATAAATTTGTAAGATTTCAAGTTGCTTAGTATTTGCCAAAAAAATTGTGTAAATCTTTTAATTTTCTAGTATTATTATAGTTCTGGTTCTAAAGAAATGCTTAGTAGAGCTTATAATAAAATTTTTTTGGCTAGATCTACCTATTTATATAATTTTCAGGGTTCTATTTTAATCTTTAAAAATTTTGGCCAAATTAAAATCTCAGAGAAAATATTTAAACTGATAAGAAATATATTCTTTCTTAAAGATAAATATGTATTAATAATAATTAGAGGAGTTACACATATCACATAATATTTAGTTTAATATAAACTTACTTCCCTCCCCCTTTTATTAGATTTAATAACCAATTAAATTATAATATTTATAAATCATATAATTTTATTAAGTGTAACATAAGATTTTGGTTATTCCCTTCCTCCCCTTTAATAATTATGTAATATGTGTAAGCTCCCTTAAATAGCTAAAGTTATGTTATTGTTATGATAATTTATGCATGCCAAATTAACTGGGTTACCAAGTATTTTGACAGATAAGATTCGTTCCAAATTATACAAAAGATATAAAAAAGAAACTGGATGTAAGCTATGGCAATTATCAAAAGCTGTGACAAGTATATCAGAAAAGCTTCAAGCCTCTGCCTATCACTTTCAAAGCCAAACCCGATCCAGAATTAATTATCAGATCCATGTTAGAGCATTTCACATACTTGAAATTCTGAAATAGTTTCAGAGAGATTGATAATTATAATTTTGCATCACCTCAGCCGCCATGAAGCTCACCATGCCCTATCTGCAATGGAAAGCATGGGAATTATGGATTACATGGCGAATGGTATAAAAATGAAACAGAATATTGTCTTACTTGCTTCACTTCAAGCAATAAATTCAAATTCACAATCATAGCATAGAAACTCTGTCATGTGAAATCGATCACCTGAAAAAATGTGCAGTATCCAGAACGCCAAAATAATAGGACTGTGCAATGTAAGGCTGAATTCTTAATGAAATTTTGGTCACACAAGAATTTTTTTGACTATATTAATATAATATATCATGCCAAATTTCTTACCAAACAATCAGAATAGTACAGCTAATAAGGAGCTGAAAGGCGCTTTGCTAAGGCAAAACTACTTGGTTTGTGAGGAATGTGATCATCACTCACATCTATATTGCAAAAGGTGTAAGAAGGTTATGGAAGGAATTTATAAGCAATGTGAATGTTTCAAGTAATTTGATCAATAAAGCAATGGTGCAAATTTACCAGACATTTTATAATTTTTTCGCATGGAATGAGTGATGGGATTGTGTGAAACAAAGTGTGTACTATTATCTTTTCAATCAAGTTTATTGTAGCTTGATAACATCGGGAAATTTTTTGGGGTGCAGATCTGCGCAGATCTGCAGGTGACATTTTTGCGCAGATCTGTGACCCTGTCGGCAGTCTTTGAAAAAAAAAAATCCTCAAAAACTGCGCAGAATTTCAAGAAAATAAAGTTCTGCAAAAATCTTCAAAATTAAATCTGCGAAGAATTTCAAGAACTAAGTTCTGCAAGAAATTCAAGAACAAAATTCTGTGAAAAAATTCAAGAACGAAGTTCTGCTGCAATAATTCACAAAAAAATAAATTATTTACTAATCATCACAGTCATTATATATTGTATTTTTTATTATGTATTTTTATTTACTAATAAATTTGTCAAATAAAATTGCAAAATTGAATATAGCTAAATAAATTTATAAAGTTAAAGAATTTCAAATATAACTAACTGAAATTAATAAAATACAATATAAAAATTGAGAAAAAAAACCCAATATATGCCAACTTATTAAAATATAATCATCTTTCAAATGTATTTTAATGACGTTGACAGCGCATATATCTAAAGTATTCATCCAAAATTTAAAGAACTTTGAAGAATACCTTCAAAATTCTCTTCAGATATCATCTAAAAAGTTGCGAAGCTACAAAAAAAAAGAGAAAAAATTAATTTCGTTAAAAAAAAAATTTTATTAAAAAAAATAAAAATTTAAAGAACTTTGAAGAATACCTTCGAAGTTCCATTCAGGAAACACCCAGAAAGCCATAGACCTACAAAAAGAGAATACCTTAGTAAAGTTTCATTAGAAAAAAAATTAAAAAAAATTGAAGTTTCAAAAAGAAATGAAACTTTTCAAAACTCACCTATCCAAAGGTCGCAACCAATACCAACAAAATATAGAAAAAAAATTGAAAAAAAATTGAAGTTTCGAAAAGTTAATGTAACTTTTTGAAACTTACTACAGGTTTCGTTTCCAAAGGTTGCAACCGATACCTACAAAATAAAGAGAAAAAATTAAAAAAAAATTAAAGTTTCAAAAAGTAATGAAACTTTTTGAGAAAAAATGAAGTTTTGAAAAGTAATGTAACTTTTCAAAACTTACCACAGGTTTCGTTTCCAAAGGTTCCAACCGATACCTACAAAATAAAGAAAGAAAATTAAAAAAAAAATTAAAGTTTTGAAAAGTAATGATACTTTTACAAAACTTACCTATTCAACCAACTGAATACGTTTCAAAAAGAACGAACAAAACTTTTCAAACTCACTTATTCAAAAATCCCAATTTCCAACTGATGATACCTACAAAATAGAAAAATAAAGATAAGAAAAAAAAATAAGTTTCGAAAAGAAATAACGAAACTTTTCGAAACTCACCTATCCAAAAATCCCAACCGATACCTACAAAATATAGAAATAAAGTTAAAAAAAATAAAATTTGAAGTTTTGAAAAGAATATGATTCTTTTCAAAACTTACCATCCAAATGTCCCCGCCAACCGATATCTACAAATAAAGAAAAAAATTTAAAAAAAAAATAATAGAGTTTTGAAAAGAAGAACAAAATTTTCAAAACTTACTACTCCAAAGATCCCAACCAATACCTACAAATAAAGAAAAAAATTAAAATTAAAAAAAAATCAAAGTTTCAAAAAAATGAAACTCTTGAAACTTACCGATGCAAAGTGAAGGGTCTCGCCGATACCTAAAAAAAATAAAAAATAAAAAAAATATTAAATTTTTTTAAAAAAAAATGAAGTTTCGAAACAAAACTTTCAAAACTTACATGAAGGGTTTCGCCGATACCTAAAAAAAAATAAAAAAAAATATTAATTTTTTTTTTTAAAAACTTTTGAAACTTACCGATGCAAAGTGAAGAGTCTCGCCGATACCTAAAAAAAATAAAAAATAAAAAAAATATTAAATTTTTTTTAAAAAAAATGAAGTTTCGAAAAAATGAAACTTTTGAAACTTACGTGAAAGGGTTTCACCGATACTTAAAAAAAAGAAATAAATAAAAATATTAATTTTTTTTTAAAAAATGAAAGTTTCGAAAGTTTGAAGAATGAAACTTTCGAAACTTACCATGAAAGGGTTTCGCCGATACCTAAAAAAAAGAAATAAAAAAAAATATTAATTTTTTTTTAAAAAAAATGAAGTTTCAAAAAAATGAAACTTTCGAAACTTACGTGAAAAGGTTTCACCGATACCTGAAAAAAAGAAATAAAAAAAAATATTAATTTTTTTTTAAAAAACGAAAGTTTCAAAAGTTTTAAGAATGAAACTTTTTGAAACTTATGTGAAGGGCGCCGATACCTAAAAAAAATAAATAAAAAAAATATTAATTTTTTTTAAAAAATAAAGTTTCGAAAGTTTAAAGAATGAAACTTTCGAAACTTACCGTGAAGAGTCTCACTGATACCTAAAAAAATAAATAAAAAAAATATTAAAAAAATCTTTTAAAAAAACAGTTTCAAAAGAAAAACTTTCAAAACTTACCAATCCAAAGCGAAGAGTCTCGCTGATACCTAAAAAAAATATTAGAAAAGATAAATTTTTTAAAAAAACTTTTTTTAAAGCTAAAGATTATCATTCGGCACACAAACCATAATTGACTAGTCTGATCAACTTTATCGATTTCTGGTTTATATCCGATTGGTAATGATTACTGTAATAATACGAACTGACAAATATACTCCAACAGGACCCTGATATATAGTAACAAAAAGTAATGCATTTCGCATTATTTTAATATTTTTTAATAGGAAAAAAGTGCGAAATGCACTACTTTAACAAAAAATGGTGAATTTCGCACCATTTTATTAAGAACAAAAAGTGTGAAACACACCATTTTAATAAATAATTGGTGAGTTTCGCACCATTTAATTAATATTTTAATATAAAAAAGTGCAAACGCACCATTTTAACAAAAAATGGAGAGTTTCGCACCATTTTATTAATATTTTAATAGAGAAAGTGCGAAACGCACCATTTTAACAAAAAAATGGAGAGTTTCGCACCATTTTATTAATGTTTTAATAGAAAAAGTGCGAAACACACCATTTTAACAAAAAAATGGAGAGTTTCGCACCATTTTATTAATATTTTAATAGAAAAAGTGCAAAACACACCATTTTAACAAAAAAATGGAGAGTTTCGCACCATTTTATTAATATTTTAATAGAAAAAGTGCGAAACGCACCATTTTAACAAAAAAATGGAGAGTTTCGCACCATTTTATTAATATTTTAATAGAAAAAGTGCGAAACGCACCATTTTAACAAAAAAAATGGAGCGTTTCGCACCATTTTATTAATATTTTAATAGAAAAAGTGCGAAACGCACATTTTAACAAAAAAAATGGAGCGTTTTGCACCATTTTATTAATATTTTAATATAAAAAAGTGCGAAACGCACCATTTTAATAAAAAAAATGGAGCGTTTCGCACCATTTTATTAATATTTTAATATAAAAAAGTGCGAAACGCACCATTTTAACAAATAAATGGAGAGTTTCGCACCATTTTATTAATATTTTAATATAAAAAAGTGCGAAATGCACCATTTTAATAAAAAAAATGGAGCGTTTCGCACCATTTTATTAATATTTTAATATAAAAAAGTGCGAAACGCACCATTTTAACAAATAAATGGAGAGTTTCGCACCATTTTATTAATATTTTAATATAAAAAAGTGCGAAATGCACTATTTTAACAAATAAATGGTGAGTTTCGCATGATTTTATTAATATCTTACTAATAGAAAAAATGTGAAACGAATTATATTAGTAACAAAAATTTTTTGAACTAAGATTTGGATTTGCGTAGTGTTACTATGAAAAAAAGTTGTGTAGAGTTAATATCGTAGTAAATGCATGCCGATCATTTGTGAGTTATATTAGTATTATTCGGGGTTTTACTCCAACCGGCAATTGTGTTAAATTAATTAGAGTTAATCAAAATGATAAAATTGCTGATATTTCAATGAAAAATAAAAGCAAAAATCTGCAAAATTGCAGATTACCGCAGAATTTTTCTAATAAATCTGCAGAAATCTGCAAAATTGCAGAATTTTGCTGATTTATAGATAAAAATATTCAATTATCTGCGAAGTTGCAAAATTCGCAGAATTTCGCAGAAATGCGTCAAAAAAGTGCAAAAAAATGCAGAGATCTGCTAATTTCGCAGATCTCCGCAGTTCTGCACCCCAAAAACTTTCCCGATGAAATAAACATGCAGTAATATTATAATAATTATTACATGTATCACAAGAACAAGTAATTGCACAAAATAATTTATTCTCAAACTTTCTCGCACATTCTCAAAATTATGTATAGCCCTTTGATGATCTTTACATATGGATTATGGATAGCGTTAAATTCTTTATTGTTAAATCTGTTGATCAGATTTTCATGATGTATTCATATTAACGTAATTTTCCCCAAAAGCATATTCCAAGATCGATCCTGCAAATTGCATAAAAAGGTGATGTCCCGGCTAGTGAATCCTTTTATCTGCCTCATGCAAGTAAAATAAAAAAAAATTCAAATCCATCAAGCTTACCATTATTAAAATCATTGATATTAACAATCAAACGAACTTGCATTTTTCACAAAGTCATAATAAAGTAAGTTAGTTTATTGCTCGGCTAGCTTCTTGAAACATGTCATCACAATGTTATTTGATTTTCCCGCCTCTATAGATGTTCCAAAATAAAACGGACGTATTACTCTTCTTGTTATATATCAGCGTTTTGATCTTCGCCGAGAAAATCTTTGACTATCATCATGCGTATAATAGGCGCAGTGAAATTACTCACATAAATCTCGTCATATGCCTTAACATCACGCTCCTCAATAAAATTTGGCGCAGTGTGTCTTCAATAATAAACATCTTCACGTGCCGAATTCTTGGTATTTAGCGCAATATCGTAACGGCAATAAAAAAAAATTGAATTAACTTTATTGTAATGCATTAAGTAATAAATTTCAGGCAGAATGTAATGTTGCGAAAATTAATAGTAATGGTAAGTGTGAATCGGAAATATTACTATTTTTACATCAGTTGCTAATCTCCCGAATTTATGCTTGTAGATTCAAAATTACTTAATCTCAGAGAAGTTTTCTTGCAGGAAATAATCTTTTATATAGTCTGTGCGGGTGAGAGTGATATAGATAGATGAAAATTCTGTAGATATGGAGTGCGATAATTTATTTCGGAAATCTAGTGCAGTAAAAGAGTGTGGGGGTGAGAATCTTGTAGTTAGTAGAAAAATTAGCTATAGATATTTTTCGTAAATATGAGAGAGTAAAGAAATAGTTTGATGCTGGAACTCGCATTAAATGGCCTAGGATCCGCGTACTCCCTCCCTCTTTGATAGCATCATACATTTCATTAGTTTATGTAATTATATTTAATAAAGTTTCGCCTATAATCTAGATTATTATAATAAATCAGGTGGAGGTTCTTTAAATAGATAAAATTGGCTCATATAAAATATTTTTAAATAAATTGCTTGAAAGTTTCTCGTGTAAGACCTGTAAAACCTACTGCAAATAACCACTCTGGATCAATTAAGAACGGATCCAGGAGATGTTGCGTGGCAACTGCGATACACAGGTATGAGGAAACGTTCCCTCTTCTGAGCTGTCAAGACCTCCATATATTAACCACTCTGGATCCTTAAGAACAGATCCAGGAGATGTTGCGTGGCAATTATGGACGACAGATTAGAGGTGCAATGGATACAAATTTCATATATTACGGGACTAAATAAATACTATGCCTGAAATCTGTAACAGGTGAGACAGGTGATAGGTGTGACATCACTAATTATTAACCTATGTGCGACTTATCGTTAAATTCATCATATAAATGCATTTTCACTTTTTTCACTTTTCATACCTTTTTTCATAAAGAAAAACATTATGTCGGAACCAGCAGTTGATCCTGATTTCAGAATGTATCGATTTAAATACAAGAAATACAGTTTCTTCACGAACACAGATGCCCGACAATGGTCATTTCACTGTTTTTACATTTCTAGCCTTCACTCAGGAGACTCACCTAAAACATTCAATGAAATTTTCGACAAATGTGTTGCCAGCCTGAAATTCATTCAAAAGCAGAACAAGGTTCCAAAGTCAATTGTAAAGTTTGTGGGAGAGCTAATGGAACACAATCAGTCCAATGAATTTAAGAACTTACAAGTTGCTTGCGAGCAGGATTTCTGTGCTCATGTTCTCTCGACTCTTTCAAGTGGATCGGTAACAAAGAGCAAAATGGCAAAAGGCTATATGAAACAGGCGAGTGATATCTTGGCTAGTGCAATGGGAGAACAAGATGAGGAGTTAGATGAGGAGTTAGATGAGGAGTTTGATGAGGATGGTACAAATGTATCGACATTACTTCAAAATAAGGTAAGCTCTTCAAAAAGTGTTTTGCTTAGATGTTTGCAAAACATTAATGCAAGACTCATCATGCTTTCATATTTTTTTAGCAGAACTCTAATCGAAAGTATAGTTATGACACACCCAGACGTGCTATAATGATTGAACCCACAAAAAGTACTTATGAATTCGATGATGAACAAACTTCATTAAGTCCCTCACCAGTCGCTTCTTCCTCAACACATAATAATTTGAAAAGAAAAATAGAAGATGGCCAGTCGGATTTTGAAGAACTGTCACTATTGTTTGATGAATCAAACGAAGACAACCTTGTAGAAAATATTAATGAAAATGTACTTGAACAAGAAACCATACTGCCATGTACAAGTGATTCTTCAAAGGTAAACCTTTAATGTTAATAGTTGGGAACGTGTATTCAGTAGGCTTACTGTATTATTTTTAATAGATAAGACCAAAGAATATAGATGCTAATATCATCGAAGCCTTCCATAATTATCAAAACACAATCCCTAAAATTCGTAGAGTTATTACATAAGTTTGATATCATTCTATTATTGTTTTCGGTAATAACCAATTTACGGTTTATACACATTTTGTCCAATAGTCCTGCGTATTGGGAAATCCTCGACTTAACAGGAGAAAGTTTGTATGATTGCAAACAACTCTCAGAGGAAGACATATCACAACTATCACAAGAGTTTTCTGATGACATTTCCTGGAAAACAATGCCTCTAGAAAAGAATATACGACAATATTTCGATAGTAATTGTGAGATAAAGGTGGATGTTACTAGAAAACTGGACACAAACATCCAGTTTATGTCATCAGGAAATTTTTTGGGGAGCAGATCTGCGCAGATTTTCAGAAATTATATCTGCGCAGATCTTATACCCTGGCGCAAAACATTAGAGGAAAAATCCAATAAAAAACTGCGCAGATTTTATAAATAACAAAGTTCTGCGCAGATTTTTAAATAAAAAACCTTCGAAATACCTCAGCAATTTTTTTCAGTAAAAATCTGCGTCACAATAATACAAATTAATTTATTGCATTAATTACTAATTTATTTATATAATCAAAATTACTTTTTTATTATATATTAACAAGTTTACAAATACAATTGAAATCTATTACTAGTCATTGCTATTCATCATCTTTTTACTGCACATTTACATGTTGTTAATGGTTTGGAACATTGTTCCAGTTGGTTCGATTCCAACAAACAAAAAACAAAATAAAAAATCAGAGATATTTGTTACAAATTTTGAAGTTATTACTTTCGAAATGTTTGACATGAAATCCCAGGATCTAAAAAATAAAGAAAATGAATGTTAGTAAAACGTTCGTTAAAGAAAAATAAAAAAAATAACTTCAAAGTATTATTACCTTCGAAGTTCTTTCAAATGGAAGTCCAGAACCTAAAAATAGAAGAAAAATGAACGTTAGTAAATGTTCGTTAAAGAAAATTAAAAAAAAAGAACTTTGAAGTGTCATTACCTTCAAAGTTCTTTCAAATGAGAGACGGGACCTAAAAAATAAAAGAAAATGAATGTTAGTAAAATGTTCGTTAAAGAAAATTAAAAAAAAGAAACTTTGAAGTGTTATACCTTCGAAGTTCTTTCAAATGGAGCCAGAACCTAAAAAATAAAGGAAAAATGAACGTTAGTAGAACGTTCGTTAAAGAAAAATAAAATAAAAAATAAAAAAGAATTTTAAAGGTTTACCTTCAAAATTCTTTCGTCCAGGAGCCGGAGAACCAAAACCCTGCAAAAAAACAACTGAAACGTTAGTAAACATTTCGTAAATTAAAGTAACAAAAAAATAAGAATTTCGAAGTTTACCTTTGAAATTCTTTCGTCCAGGAGCTGGAGAACAAAAATCCTACAAAAACAACCAACTGAAACGTTAGTAAGTGTTTTGCAAATTAAAAATAACAAAAAAAAAATGAAGAATTTTGAAGTTTTACCTTCAAAATTCTTTTCGAATGATGATGACCTACAAAAAAAAACAAAACGTTAGAAAATGTTTCGCTAAATAAAAAAAAAACATAAAAGAATTTGAAGGAATTTTACCTTCAAAATTCCATCCAGAAGCCGTAAACCTGCAAAAAGTAAAAATTAAAACGTTAATCTACGTTTCGTTCAAATAAAAAATAAAAATAAAATAATTTTGAATTTCACCTTCGAAATTCCGTCCAATCCAGGTGGCTACCAGAAAAAGAAAAAGAAATCGAAACGTTAGTAATGTTTCGTTTAAATAAAATAAAAAAAAAATGTGTTTCGTAACGAAAAGTTCATTACGAAACTAACCATGTTGAAAATTCTGTCCAGGCTGGAACTAGAAAGCTGAAAATCTAAAAAAAAAGAATAAAGAACGTTAACGTTCTTTTACAAAAATAAAATAAAATAAAGAAATAAAAGAATTTCGAAAAAATACCTTCGAAATTCAGTCCAGAAGAGTTCGGGAGAGCTGGAAACCTAAAAAAAATCGAAACGTTAATAACGTTTCGTTAAAATAAACAAAAAAAGAATAAAAAATAAAAAATAAAATTGAAGTTTACCTTTAAAATTAAAGTCCTTCGGCATCCTGGACCTATAAAGAAGAGAAAAACAAACGTTAGTGAACGTTCGTTAAAAAAAAAGACACCCTTTTTTTTCAAAAGTTATTTACCTTCGAAATCAAGTATGAAACACGTACCTTCAGCATCTTGGACCTACAAAAATGAAAACGAATGTTAGTTAACGTTCGTAAAAAAAAAACTAATAAAAAAAAATATATTTTTGAAGGATATAAAGGATATAACCTTCGAAATGAAGCTCCGGAAAGCCATGGGCCTACAAAAAAAAAAGCTGAAACGTTAGTAAACGTTTCGCTAAAATAAAAGAAAAAAAGTAAAATGAAATTTCGAAGCCTTACCTTTGAAATATAAGACCGGAACCTGCCTTTCAGTTTCTTGTACGGTTGTACCTATGAAAAGTAAAAAAATGAACGTTAGAATTAGTAACGTTCATTAAATAAAATAATAAAAAAAAAATCGAAGATTTTACCTTTGATATGGAAGTTCTTTCGGCTTCCTTTACCTAAAAAAAAAGAATAACGAACGTTAGTGAACGATCGTTTAAATAAAAAGAAAAAAAAATTCAAAGGTTAAATTTACCTTCGATAGGTTCTTTTAACTCGTTTTCGGATTCCTTTACCTAAAAAAAGGAAATACAAACGTTGTTAACGTTCGTCAATAAAATTAAATATATATATATATATTTTTTTTTTGAAGGTTTTACCTTTGATATGGAAGTCCGGTTTGTCTTTCGGCTTCCTTTAACTAAAAAAAAGATGAAACGTTAGTTAATGTTCGTCAATATAAATTAATTTTAAAAAAAATTAATTTTTTTTTTCGAAGGTTTGTTTCACCTTCGATATAGGAGCCCGGAACTCAGTTTCAGCTTCCTTTATCTAAAAAAAAATAAGACGAAACATTAGTTAACATTCGTCAATAAAGTTAATAAAACAAAATATTTTTTTTTTCGAAAGTTTTACCTTCAAAGTAAAGTCCGGAGCCATTTTTTGGCGTTAGGACCTATAAAATACAAAAATGAACGTAACTAACGTTCGTTAAAGTTAAAATATAAAAAAAAAATATTTTGAAGATTTTTACCTTCGAAATAAGAGTCCGGAGCTGATCTTCAGCATCCAGGACCTAAAAATATGAAAATGAACGTTAGTGACGTTCGTTAAATAAAATTAAAGATTCAGAAGTTAATATACCTCTGAATTTCAAAATCATCGATAGGTTCCATCCGAACCTATATAATATAAAAAAAAATTATTTTTTTTTTAAAAAAATAAATTAAGATTCAGAGGTAAGCATACCTCTGAATTCCAATATCTTTGATAGGTTCCATCCGGAACCTATATAATATAAAAAAAAATTATTTTTTTTTTTAAAAAATAAATTAAATTTCGGAGGTAAGCATACCTCTGAATTCCAATATCTTTGATGGGTTCCATCCGGAACCTATATAATATATAAAAAAAATTATTTTTTTTTTAAAAAAATAAATTAAGATTCAGAGGTAAGCATACCTCCAAATTCCAATATCTTTGATAGGTTCTATCCGGAACCTATATAATATAAAAAAAAATTGTTTTTTTTTAAAAAAATTCGGAGGTAAGCATACCTCTGAATTCCAATATCTTTGATGGGTTCCATCCGAACCTATATATAATATATAAAAAAAATTATTTTTTTAAAAAAAAAAATTAAGATTCAGAGGTAAGCATACCTCCAAATTCCAATATCTTTGATAGGTTCCATCCGGAACCTATATAATATAAAAAAAAATTTTTTTTTTAAAAAAATAAATTAAGATTCAGAAGTTAATATACCTTCCAATATCTTTGATAGGTTCTATCTGGAACTTATATAATATTAAAAAAATTAATTAAGATTCGGAAGTAAGCATACCTCTGAATTCCAATATCTTTGATAGGTTCTATCCGGAACCTATATAATATATAAAAAAAATTATTTTTTTTAAAAAAAATAAATTAAATTTCAGAGGTAAGCATACCTATGAATTCCAACTAAAATCATCGATAGGTTCCATCCAGAACCTATATAATATAAAAAAAATTATTTTTTTTTTAAAAAATAAATTAAATTTTGGAGGTAAGCATACCTCCGAATTCCAAACTAAATCATCGATAGGTTCCATCTGGAACCTATATAATATAAAAAAATTTTTTTTTCTTTAAAAATAATTAAAGTTTCGGAGGTGATATACCTTCAAATTAAAATTGACAATAAGCTCTATTATGTTCTTGACTTACAAACTGAACGTTAACTGACGTTCATTAAAAAAAAATTTTTTTTTTTAAAGAAGAAAAAAAAGGAATACGACTCCTTTTTTAGTTCTGATTTCCCTGCATGTTGCAGATTATGTGCTGAATGTTGGACGAATTTGCCTTAAAGACTCCGAACCTTGCAAATAAATTTTTTTTTTAAAAAAAAAAATTTCTCTGATAAGTTTCAAAGCTTAAAAAATAATAGAAATATTTTTTCTTTAGAATCTTTAACAGATTATTTCCTGAAAGGTGTTGTAGAAAAAATTATTTCACAAAGTTTTTTTCTTTAGTAATAAGTATTGTAGAAAAAATTATTTTTTTAAAGTCTTGTAAAGTTTTTTTTTTAAAGAGTATTGTAGAAAAAATCATTTAGGTATTAAATCAAGTTAGAGTTAATTAAAGTTTAAATATTAAATCAATGATAAAATTGCAGATCGAACTGATATTTTAATGAAAAAAAAGCAAAAATCTGCAAAATTGCAGACTTCCGCATAAATTTTACATAAAAAAAAGCAGAAATCTGCAAAATCGCAGACTTTCCGCAGAAATGTATACATAAAAAATTGGAAATATGCAAAATTGCAGATTATTGCATAACTTTGTAAAAAATAAAAAGTGAAAATCTGCAAAATCGCAGACTTCCGCATAAATTCATTAAAAAAATGCAGAGATCTGCTAATTTTACAGATCTCCGCAGTTCTGCATCTTAAAAAATTTCCTGATGGTATGTATAAGTTTCCTTTGATTATATTTTGTTGTCTATATAGTATTCTGACTCTGAATTGATATACAGAAAAAGCGATATGGTTAGCTTTTAGGGAATAATGACAGAGGAAGAACTAAAAATGAGCACAGTATTCCCACTCTTCCGTGGGATATTTACTACTGGCAAGATTAAAAATACCTGGTAAGTTTCTTTTGTTTTTTGCCAAATATTAATGTTAAAGAATTAACAATAACTATTCTATATATGTAAGGGGGAAGTTCAAGCCTTGTCGACCAATTATGCACGTAATGAAAAAGGAAACCCATTTAAAAGAGCACGCATGGGTAGAAAAGTAGATATAAAAAGTACTTTGATCCAAACCTCCAATAAATTTAAAGTTATTTACGGAGAGGTAGCAGGAGGGTTGGATACATTTGGCACTCCTACTGCCTGTCGTAAGAAGTGCTATCTTGATAAGTTAAAGCTGATGATCATTATGCGTGATAACATTAACCGTTTGCTAAAAGAATGCAAATATGTATCGTCTGAAAAATGTATGAATTTAATAATATATGGCTGGCTTCAAATTGGTAGGTCTTACTTGCGCCATTACACTTATGCAGATTTAACTCACTAACGAATACCATTTTTATGTGTATATAGGTCTATATCTCAACTTTTATGCTATAAACTGGTTAGGAGCCGGCATATACAGATTTGGTTTAGTCGATCAATGCAGATTACCGTCAGCCGAGAATGAATGTGAGATATTTGAAGACGCGTACTGCATTCTCAAATCACTTGAAGTAAATATTGATCTTTGTTAATAGTATTAATACAAATATCCATCTAACTTGTCGATCAAATAAATGTAGAATAAATCGCTTGAGACCGAAAAACTCGTTAAGGAATTATTGTTAGAAAATACTAAGGGAAACGACGGCAAATTACATTTAAAACTGAACAAGAGTTGAATACAAATCGTACCCCTAAAAAAAACAAACCTTCATAAGTTAATCGGAAAACATGTGGGGTGAATTCTTCATTTTAATTATTCTCGCAAGTACCATCTGTAGTTTTTACCAGATATCGAGCACTATTCTAGTTTAATAATGAACACTCAGTAATAATTATCTAAACGTTATCAACAACTAACTGCACGTGAGATGGATTATTTGGTTTTTTATTTGTTTGCTCACATCTCATGTATTATGTGATGTATGTGTTAGCTAAATGTAATAACCGTAGTCTGTTACCAATAAACCAATAAACGTATTGTACTATGCTACTTAACATAACTGATAAATGTTTGAAACCAGATTGTGTGTGATCTTAGATATTGTGCGATCTTAATCTTTTAGTATTAAATTACGGCATATCAAAACCGTAATTTGTTTGATTTTCTTTTAAGCGCTAATGCACCTCAAATTCAGGTGGAAACATTTGTACTAGATGGTATCCAGGCCATTATAATTGTTTAGATGGAAAAAAATGTAATAATGGCAAATACACAATGATCATCCTGTGGTTTTTGCTACTCTGATTGGCCAATAATCCCATGATCTAGAAACCAGGAACGGGAAACTGTTGTGGAACTGGCAGGAAGGATATAATGGGATTTAGGGAGATCACATGTGATACAAATTTTACAATTTAGCCAAATCAAAAATTGATTTTTACCTGAACAATCGAATAAAAATGAATTTGGATTTATTAGAGTATAATATTGCAAAACGCTAATATGGATTTAGATAGTAAAGCCTATTCCAAGTTAATTCATACACACAATAGTCATGACCAGTTATGACCATAACCATTGCCATCCCTATTCACAATTATGTTGAATAGAAAATTTTTTCTATATATTTATATTGGAGGCTCTGAAGAATATATAAGAATTATTGTTGCAATATTGCCTTTAGCAGAAAAACATGATCATGAAACACCAGAAATGTGGTGCTCTCGTATTCGTGATCCATTTAGGAAAATACTAGAAGAGAACCCAAGAATCCTTTCTAAGAATGGATATATTACAATATATGGAAAGCTATATGTAGATGATAGGATTCATAATCATCCAACCAATTATATATATTGCAGTGCTTTGCTGAAACTTGGAGTTTACAATCGATATTGATTAGATATCGCAATGATATCATTATGATATCATTGCGATATTTTGATAAAAAATAGATTCGACATCGTTAAGTTAGTCGTAACTGTATTTATTCGATATTGATTAGTTCGATATCTCTGCGATATCGTTGCGATCATTATGCGATGTAAATATTATCACGTAACCACATCGTAGTGATGTCGTATTAACATTGAATTAATATTACAAAAATATTTGACATTTATTTGATATCGTAACCACATCGTAGTGATGTCATATTAATATTGAATTAATATTACAAAATATTTGACATTTTATTTGATATCGTATATTGTATTAACATTGAATTAATATTACAAAATATTTGACATTTTATTTGATATCGTAACCACATCGTAGTGATATCATATCAACATCGAATTAATATTGCAAAAATATTTTACATCTATTTGATATCGTAACCACATCGTAGTGATGTCGTATTAACATTGAATTAATATTACAAAATATTTGACATTTTATTTGATATCGTAACCACATCGTAGTGATATCATATTAACATCGAATTAATATTGCAAAAATATTTTACATCTGTTTGATATCGTAGTCACATCGTAGTGATGTCGTATTAACATTGAATTAATATTACAATTTTATTTGATATCGTAACTACATCATAATAATATCATATTAATATCGAATTAATATTACAAAAAATGTTTTACATTTATTTAATATCGTAACTACATCGTAATGATATTATATCAACACTGAATTAACATCACAAAAATATTTTTATTGTAATATATGTTTATTATTTATTATACATTAATAATAATAATTTTTTATTAGTGGATTATTATGGGTGAGTGGAGTACGTTTCTTTTCTTCCTTTTTTTTTTATTCTTTTCTTCTCTTTTTTATTCTTTTCTTTTCGTATGTGAGTGGATGGATACGTCATTTTCAATTTTAAAAAATATATATATATATATATAAAACAATCATGATTAATAAAATGTATTATTTGTAAAATATATTTAAAATTTAATACATAACCTTGGGATAATAGTTAGAGCAGGTAATTCCGGGATTTTGTAAAGAATAATAAAAATGATAATATTTTTAAGTTAGTTCTTTCTTTAAATTTTTTTGAGAGTGTTTTGTTTCTTAAAATCATAATATTGTAAAAAAATGCTGGTTGCTACGACTGACGGACAACGACAAATTGTCAGGCTACCCCTGGACAAAGTAATTGGAAGGTGGAAAATACCATAAATATCCAGCCCTATTTTACAACATTTTCTTCCAGGCTAAAGCAAATATTACAAAAGAAATTGCAAATATATTTAACAAGCAATAGATACATGGCCGTTGAAAAATATATTCACATTTATACCACAGTCTAACAAAAAAATACTCAACCCACAACATATTGTAAAAAAAATATGAAAAATACGCGTATATCCTATTTTCATACCTTGCTTAACAGCTCCACTATTTATTTAAAAAATGGCTTTTTTCTCTTTTGTATGTGGTTAAGTGGGTACATTTTTCCTTTCTTTTATTCTTTTCTTTCGTATGTGAGTGGTGGGTACATTTTCTTTTCTTTATTCTTTTTTTATTCTTGCTTTTCATATGTAGGTGTTTTACTATGTTGAATATATAAACTAAAGTGTCCCAAAGTATTGTTAATATTGTAAAAAGATAATTAAAGTATACTTTAAAAAGAGAAAAGAAGAGACGAACAAAATAATGTAAAGTGTTAATATAAAAGACAAGAGAAAAGTGTATTTTTGAAAATAAACAAAAAAAATCTCATTAATAAAAGCGAATTTTAGCTATTTTTAGATATCACATGCATGTAATTAAAGTGATTTTAATTGGTTAATTTTAATTTATTATTACATCATGCATATGATTTTATTGGTTAATTTTAACCAAAATTTTATACGATACAAATTAAATAATTATTTTATTATATTTATATAATTAATATAATTATATGGCTGTAAAATAAAAATTATTTTTTATCCAAATTCTATTTGTAGTATCATGATTTGGTAGTTGGCACCTTTCTGAATTACAATTATGAATAAAGTGTACTTTTTGAACATTATCTATTACAGTAATTGGAAAAATACGTCTCCATTTATCTCCTGTTGCTTGAAGACGGTAAAGTGGACATTTTAATACTGAATGTTCAACCATAGTATCTTCAAACCAATCTACAACAATAAATGCATAATATTTGTTATTATTACCCTTATGTTGAAAGATACCTTTGATTATTGCATAAGATTCTTCATGATCTTCTTCATAAATTGTGATAAAATCACCGAGATGTAGGTGAACTTTTGAAAGAATACCATTTTTTTCTTCAATTGTATATGATGCTAATTTGTACCAACTAATTGAAGAATTTATAAGTGCCGCCTCAAACTTCATATCCACATAAGATAAAAACAATTCAATTTTAAAATTATGCAAAGTCAAGAGAAGTTTATCATGTTCCTCTTTGACATTCTTTTTTTAAGGAAATATTGGAAATAAAATTTACTGGTGAAGTAACTAAATTAAAAGATTAGTAAATATTATGCATATGTGAAAAAATAAATATAAAGTACTATAATATTTTGCTATCTTACTTTTTACGTCATCATTTTGAATTTGTTCCTCAATTAAATATTTATCTTCTGTAACATACCAATTCGAAAATAATTGATCAAAATTTGAACTTGTGAACCCAGTACAAGATCTATTTAATCTTGGATCTATACCTCCATCTGCTAAATGTCGAATTGCAAATAAAGTATTGTAACGTTTTAATAAATCCAGGTCTATAGTTTTGCAATTAGTTTTTGATACCATTCCTTTAAAGATACGATGAACTATCTCTTTTATACTAACCTGAGAGTTGACAAGTGTACCAAAAGTTTTAGCATGCATCAAAAGATGCATATTAATATGTATATTTGGTAAGTTAACAAAACTTGCAAAAACCTATAAAAAAACAAAATATTGTTAATTATTGAATTATTCCATGTTCTGAATTTCAAATTTATAATTATACCTTTGGAAGAATTAAAAACTCTTCTTTAAGACATAGCTGTAATTCCTTATATCTATCTAACGTAAATTCCTTATTAAAAACTGCTTTCATAGTCTTTGCAACTTGTACCCAACAAGATATAATAGCTTTTAGCAATAAGCTAATTCGAGCCACATCAATCCTTTGTCGAATAGTGGCTGCTTCATTATTTTTGAGGCTTGATTCCTTTAAAAATCTATTTAATAAAAATAACATAATCATAGCTAGTCTAAGAAGATCAGACATCATAAAGCTATTGTAATGACTAATTGGATTTGGTAGACGAGACCACTTTTTTGGAATTTCAAAATTTTTCCAAATTTTAACAAAATCATCCTCTCTTTCTTGTGAAAATAATTCACAGGTTAGTTTTAGTAGCCGCCCAATCTTTCCTGCGGTGGCATGATAAATATCCTGTGGCGTCTGTAAATGTCTCTCACGTTTTAATTTATCCAAAATACTAGGTAATGATCTTAAACCATATTCTGTACAAAGTTGTCCTCTTTTTGAATTTACAGATTCTTGAGAAATTTTTGAAATTTCTTCATTTGTGATATGATGATAACATAATGTTGTCACACTATCCTGATTATAGGTACTCAATGATTCCTTTTTAGTTGTACAAGTACGGCAACCTTTATTTGCATTATATCTAAATTGATTTTTAAATTTAAATCATTTTAATAGTTGTTACGAAAATATATTATTAAGATTAATAATTAAATTGAAAAATACCTCAGTACTCCTGCCATATCATTACCTTGAGGTAGATCTGCTGTAACAAGGCCCAACCCAGCAATTATCCATGCATCTTGTCCTTGAACGGTCATAATCTTTCCTTTCTCAAATTTTTTTATTTCTGAAACAAATGGTACCATAAACTAGTTAAAATTTCCACCAAAAGGAATAAATCTAAGAACAAAATGGTTCTTGATTAGCTTTCTCTGATGCGTTGGCATGTTACCAAACTGTATATAGACGCCACCTAAGGAATGGTATACATTTCTAAATGTACCAAAATCATCATAGTAAAGATCTAAAAACAGCTTATAAACTGGCATAGACGACGGTGGATTTCTGACAGAAATGTAATCTGAAGGATGTTGATATGAAAGCTTTGCATCACGAACGTGCCAACGGTCATTACATTTATAAATTATTTCAGTAATTCGTAATGAACCTTCTGGAATAATTTGGTGTTTATACGTCATCATTATAGTTACTTTCTCTAAAATTTGAGAGGTAATTATGGTTATAAATGGTTCATCCTGAAACCATACTTCCCTAGTTAGAGAACGACGTCGTCTTGATAGCCCTTTTATATTTCCAGATAAATCATCATAATTTAAAATTAGTTGAACTCGTAACTCATAGTTTCCATTTTCATCTTTTAAAATTGCTCTCAATCTTCCAAGTTTTTTAAGACCATTATCATGATAGTAGACAAAATCACCAGATTGATATATTACTATTTTATTAAAATAAACATTTTAATGTTAACAAATCATAATTATACCAAAGTATATTGTCCTATTACCTTCTGATATTATTATTTCATGTTGTCCAAAAAGTGGTGATTCTCCCCATAAAGTTCCATGCCAATATTCTGACTTTGTTTCAGAATTAACACCGGGTCCGAAATACATATGCTTCATCAGCATTGGATTGTTGAGAACACGCCATATAATATCACTAATTGAGAGTTGATATGAAAGCTTCGAATCTTGCAAAGTTGACAGAGTTTTTTTTGGTAAAATTTGAATAGGTTTTGTTATTATTGGTAGGAGAGGAAGACGTTTTCTCCATGATTGGAATCTACAGATATTTTTTACTACATGAGTAGGTTCGAATTGAGGATTGTGAATGATATCAACAAGGTCTTCATATGCTTTTGTAGAAACATTATGCTTCTGAAGCTAACAAAATAGTGCTTGCCGGTAGTTGTATAATTATCAAAGTACGGTGCAAATTCACCATTGCAGGACGGTATATTGTCTTCATCCAAAGCTTCAACAATTTGATGTATTTCTTCCTCTTCGTTGTCATTACGTTCCTCTTCGTCATTGTTACGTTCCTCTTCCTCTTCATTATTACCTTCCTCTTCCTCCTCTTTATTATTGTCTCCATTATCATCATCTTCCTCCTCATCCCTATTGTATTCATTGTCATTTTCCTCTTCCTTTTCACTATTGTATTCATTGTCAGTTTCTTCTTCCTCTTCATTATCAAATGATTGATCATCATCTTCCATCTCATCATTGTAATACTGAGGACCAATTGATCCATATTCATTATCATCATCATTAATATCCTGAAAACTTAAATCATTATCTTCATGATTATACTGAAAGTCCATGTTATCGTCATCATTATCAGGTGAACGTACAGGTGAACATCTCTCACCAGAAGTAGTTGTCTCACCAAGATTGCTGTAAGAAAACCGATTTTGAATTCGAATTGGTTTTATTGGTTTGGCGTGACTATATCGTCTCCTTATCTTTACAACAATTACAATTTAAATTAATTTAAATTTAACTAGAATTTTATTAATTCAATTAGAACTTTAAATTTATTAAGCGTGTCGGCAAAAAAAAAAAAAAAAATGCAATTGCCAATTAAGTAATCATTTCGGTTAAATTAATGCTGATTTGGCTATTAATGGATACACAAAATTTAGGGTCAATTATACTGTATATGGTTAATGACAATTGGTATGACAAATAATATTATCGAATAATGTTATTTATTGAATAAAATAATAAGTATATAATAAAATAAAATAAAATAAAACATAATAATAAAATAAAATAAAACATAATAATAAAATAAAATAAAACATATAATAAAATAAAATAAAAAATAAAATGAAATAAAAATATTAATGACGTCAGTGATGATGAGATCGAGAATGAGAGCGCCCGCGCTCTCAGTAGTAGGGAGATCGAGAATGAGAGCGCCCGCGCTCTCGGTGGTGGTAGGAGGATCGGGAGCAAGAGTGCCTAGAGCACCTGTGCTCTCTATACTCGTATATCCTATGATCCACCCTATTTCTCCGGGAGGACCGGACTAATGCTTAAAACAAATGAATTAATGAAAAAATCAGTTAAATGATAAATACTTACGCTCAACTCTCCAGAACTCGTCTGAGAGTTCTTGGTAGAACCTCTCATCATGCAAAGATGGGGTACGAGTACTAGGGTAATCATCAGGATTTCTATTGATTAGCCTCTCTAGATTCTCGTACCCCGCCTTTAGTGCATTCCACTTCTTTCTGCATTGTTTTTTAGTTGGCCTGAATGTGTGGTTGTTTCATATATCACGAGCAATTCTACGCCATAATTGTTTTTGGTCATGTAACCTCGTTGTGGTGAATAAGGGCTGATAGGCCCGATGATGCTGAATTAAGGTCAAAGCAGCATTATCAGGCCATTGAATGTATACTGGAAGATTTGCGTTTAAGTTTAATGCTGCCATTATTAAATATTATTAGTTTGATGGGGAAAATGTCAAGAAAAGGCTCTATATTTATAATAAATTTATTATGATTTCTTTGAGTTTATTTTTACGATCTTGTCTAAATTTTTTAGTTCTAATGCAATCCTTAATTAATTTATTTAACATTGAATACACACATAATTTTTTTTTGATTTCTTTGAGTTTATTTTTACGATCTTGTCTAAATTTTTTAGTTCTAATGCAATCCTTAATTAATTTATTTAACATTGAATACACACATAATTTTTTTTTGATTTCTTTGAGTTTATTTTTACGATCTTGTCTAAATTTTTTAGTTCTAATGCAATCATCCTTAATTAATTTATTTAACATTGAATACACACATAATTTTTTTTTGATTTCTTTGAGTTTATTTTTACTATCTTGTCTAGTTCTAATGCAATCATCTTTAATTAATTTATTTAACATTGAATACACACATATTTTTTTTTGATTTCTTTGAGTTTATTTTTATAATCTTGTCTAAATTTTTTAGTTCTAATGCAATCATCTTTAATTAATTTATTTAACATTGAATACACACATAATTTTTTGATTTATTAATTTATTTTAAAAATATAGTTACAGTAATACTGCATCACGGCATTAATTAATATATATAAATAAAAATAAATAAACAAATTCTATTAATAAAAAGTGAGTTAAAAATGTTATTTATAATTATACATTAAAAAAAGCAATAAAGAAGACGAAAGTAATCTGCAAATTATATTTAAGGTAAAAGAAAATGTAATATTTTAAACTACGCATGTCCTTCCTTGATTATATTTCATATTACACTGCGATGATATATTACAATTATACTGAATTTTAAGCTAACCTTAATCTACACCGTAAGGAACTTAATTCGATCTTAATTTACTCCGTTTTAGAATATTACCGAACAATTAGACAAATGATTAGTTGCACATGACTTGCATTATTTGTATAGTTGATACTTTATATACCGATATTTGATTACACCAATATGTATTAAAACTCTTTCCTACAGTATAAAATATCAATATATCAGTATTTTTCAAATATCGTTGTAAGTTGACTACTGTAGATCCCATCTATCTATTTAAAAAATTCTTTTATGTAATCAATCCAGGGGCTTACACTAAATAAGGCTTAGATATGGCTTAGTTAGATAGGATCATCACATGGTTCAGTTTAAAAATAATCGATCTTTTTTATTGATTGGTTTTTTTCCGATCATATTTTATATTTTATCGTCAAGAGTATAATTATTTAAAAATTTAATTTTTCTTGCATGTCATCATATCACACATAAAAATGGAAATTCAAAACGTAATATTCCATTAATTTCTTTTCACTCCTTTTTCTTCTACCGATCATTTTTCTTCTCACCCCTTTCCATTATTTTTCTTCTCATTCCACGTATAGCTTGAAAATATAATAAAATTTGGAACCGTAAAATCGATTTGAGGTAATCTTCCATATAAAAAAAAATGTCACTGAATGAAATTCGATATTGTAATAATTTATTTATATAAACTAAATTTAATTTCCGATCCTCTAGAAATCATAGTTTTTTTCCATCTTTCAACATTTTCAACTGATCCCGCATTCCCCTCAATTTATACGGTACACAACGATATTGAGATTCTGCATACTTTCCAATTACATTCTATAATTAAAATTACAGTAACCAAGATCTCATTTATATTGTGACAACCTCATTTTATATCCCATATTTGATCAAGGGGTTATATCAACAATCTCGCTCTTTTGATCAAGGAGATCTCATTTATATCATGACAATCTTGCGAGAAGTTTACTTTACTTTTTTTTCTCATTCTCTCATTTTCTCTTGTTCTCTCATTACGATATTATGACTAAACGTAATAATAAAGAAATAGAAATTGAAACAGGTATATATGTAACTCTTCCGTAAAAGTTTTGCTTATATGTAAGAATAATAACCGAAATATGTATAATAGGATCGAAAAAAAATCAAAGGACCTTACCGAGAAAGAGGAGAGAAATAAATATTGAAGAAACTAATCAATTATTATTAGGTAAATATTAATTTATATAGGCTTTAGCTCTTTAATATTATTCTATTAATTTTTAATTGAAATAATTGAAATAATATATTACATACAGATATGAATACCAGGCAAAAACATAACGAAAGTGAAAAGGAAGTAATAGTAGAAGAGTATGTAAGGGATAAAAGTGAAGAAGAAGAGGAGGAAGAAGAAGATGATGATGATGATGATAACGACAAGTTAGGCGTGGCTAAAACAATTCTGGATCCGTTTCAGTTTTGTACCAAATTAGACATATGTAACTGGCTTGTAAAAAATCCAGAAATTTTACAATTAGCAAATGAGATGAACGAATCATCTTATATTGTTAGTTCAAAGAATACTGAAGTTAGTATTAATACAATATGATAATATTTATTATGTCTAAATCTCAAATAACGTATCTCAATATTTTAGGATAAAATACGACTATGGGATGAGTCGGTAAAGTGCTTATTTTTACGAGTGAGGAATCTGAGTAGTGAAGCACTCGACAATTTGGTTGTGAAAATTTTTCAGTTTAAAATTTACACTAGCGAAGCTAGAGGATATCTAGATAAAACTCGTAAGTCTTTAACAGACTTCAGGAATAAATTCAACCAAAATATTCTAAATTTAGTGAGGGAATACAAAGAAATCAGAAAGAGCAGGTATTTGTTTATTTTATTGTTTTATAGTCAACAAAATAGTGCCATTTGTATAATTATTAATTAATTAATTATAGGGGTACGACTGGAAATCTTTCCCAAAAAGAAATTAAAGATTACGTTGACGAAAACGTGGTGCAGAAACTTCTAAATCGTCAACTCGCAGCTGTCAATATTTTGGAATTGACAAATAATGGAGGCATGGATACGTTAGTTGAGTTTGTTAAGGAAGCCGTCCGCGTTTCTTGGGACGGTAAAAACTTACCTGGTATAAAGGAGTTGGATACCATAACTAAAAATATAATTATCCCTTCCCGAAGTGGAAGTGATATAGTAAATACCCTAAAACAAGTAAGTTATTTTATTTATTTCACACATCACGCCTTTGATAATAATATATTAATAAAATTAAATTATAGATTTAGGTGCGTTCTTATAAAATTATATGACGAAGAAGAATCATTAATAAATGACTTTATAAAATTTTAATAAAAAAATAAAATTGAGTTTTATTGAGTATTTCTTTTTAGTTTATTTAATTATATTTTTTTAATGGTATAGACTTTAATAATAATTAGCTTCAATCAAAAAATCACAAAAAGTTTTAAAAGTTTTGAATATCTGTTGAGATTCAATCATATTTGAATTTCTTTAACTTGTTGTGTTATTACCATTAAATAATCAATTATCTATATAAACTGTGTAAAGTTAATTTGGCTCTATTTTGATAATATCCACCTATAAAGAACTCATCCGTGCATTACCTAAACAATTATTGGTTGATCAAGTTCGTATAATACCAAATTTATAAAATTGTCTGATTAAATGATCGCGTAATTAAATGATCGCGTATATTAAATGATCACGTATAAGACCTATTAATTCCTAAAAAGTCAATTCAACCACCATTTTATTTAACCGCTATTTATTTGTACGTTTTTTTTTTGAAAAAAAAAAACTTTCTTTTTGAAAAGTAGAGTCTTCCTCCTATACCGTTTGCCGTCGTGCATAGTGTGTTATAGGAAAAGGTGGACTTGTTTGATTGATTATATGGGCATAAGCTTATGTTATATAGGCGTAAAACTTATATAATCAGTTTGATAACACAACAAAAATCCTTTAATCAAGGGTTAAAATAGGCATGATGGGATATTCTCATATATCATGAGCTCTGTCTGTTCGAAGTGTCATTTTATATATAATTAAGTAGGCTTAAGTCATAAGTAACTTTTTTATAACATTGATTATTAGAGAATTAAGTGGCAAAAATAATTTTTAGTTTGTAAGACTTTAACTCTATACCAACTTGTATGTGTTTGGCATATATTTTATTCCCTAACCCTTAGACCCACTCATGGGTTAGTAAGTTGCTTTGCACTTCTTGCAGCCTATCTTTAATGGGTTTTAGGTCCACGTTTGCCCATTTAAAATTTATTAAACAGGATGTCATTCGTCCAAACACATTGCAACGTTTGTTGATAAAGCTATGGTTGTCTAATAAAAGTTCACTTTGCCAGGCAATTTATGGTGGATTCAATGAATCAAATTACAAACAACAATAATGCAGTCATATGAGAATTCCAGGCCAAAGAATAAGGGTGAATTGTCAAAGTTGAGAATATATTTGTATTTTTTTTTTAAAGCCATCATTCTCATGAACTTTTTCATTGTATTCCTAAGTTCAATGATTTTAGTAATGATGAAACTGCAGTTGTTTACAGGGGTTTCCCGCCAAACTTCTGAGGTGAATTTATGTCTGGTGTTTTTTGAATATACTTATCCTTTTTGCAATAGAGTCGTAGCGAGTCTTCTTAAAGCGTACCTGTGACACCCCATCCAACTTGGGCAGTGTCACTGAATTTAAAGCAAGGTACCCAGTTAATCCTCAACTTTGGGTTGATGAGTTATGATTCTGGAGTATTAAGGCATAATGTTTTGACTTACATCACCAATTTAACTCATAATTCTAATTTATTGAATTAGTTTATTATAGATTTATTGATATTTTTTTTTATCTGTTATATAATATTTAAACTAATGTATACTTTATCTGTAATTAAAATTCTTTACAGAAACTTACCATTTTTAATCAATATAGAATCGATATCGTTAAGTTTATCTTAACGGTATCATTTCGATATCATTTCGATATTATTTCAATATCGATTTAATATCGATACAATATCGAAATAAAGTATTATCACTTCGATATCATTTCGATATTAAATCGATATTGAAATGATATCGAAATGATAATTAAAATGATATCGAAATGATATCTTTAAATTAAACTTAAAGATGTTGTTTCGATATCATTTCTATTATCATTTGATATCATTTCAATATCGATTTAATATCAAAATGATATCAAAGTGATAATACTTATTTTGATATTGTATCGATATTAAATCGATATCGAAATGATATCGAAATGATATTGAAATGATATCACTTGAAAATTTAAAGTTTCTGTAAAGTTAAGATTAATTATACTACATTTGGTAAATGGCTCACTTACTATTATCAAGCATGGGTTGGAAAAGAATCTACCTGTATTTTATGTGAATTTGATGACTTTCGTTTAGGAAAATATCCATTTGATTATGATACATATAAGCAATTTAATAGAGATATTTGGAGATATTGGTGTTTTGCAGAAACATCTACAAATGAATTAGGCTTAGTTGCTTGTAGATTATTTGGAATTTGTGTAAATGCACCTTCTGTGGAGCGTCTTTGGAGTTGTATGGGTTTCTTACAGACAAATCGACGAAATCGTTTAAAGGTATTTTTATTTTTGTTATAAATATTGAATTTTTAATATTAAAATACTAATACTTTATTGTCTTTATATTTAGTCATCAAAAGCTCTTGCTATGAGTAAATTAAGAGCAGATATTACATGGAAGCATCAGGTTAATTCTAGTACTTCTTCTACTTTAATAACTCCACTTAGTATTATAAATGATGTTAACAAAAATAATACAAATGATAATGAAGAAATCAAAAAAAATAATGAACAAATTCCAGAAAATGAAAATGAAGAGGATGAAAATGATAATTTAACTAATTTAGAAAATGAATTTGGAGATTATTTACAAGAATGAGCAGAAATGTTAAAAGAAGAAGCTAACAAAAATGAAGAATATGAAACAGACGAGTTAGATATATTTATAGAAACTAATAAAATTACTCATCCGGCAATTGATTCTGATGCCAAATGGAAATTAAGATCAATTTTTAAAGAATTAGAATTTCCTTTTTAATAAAATAAAGAAAATAAAAAATGCCAATTTATTTTTATTAAAATACTTTTTTAAATTCAAATTAAACAGTTAAAAATTATCAAAAAGTAAAATTACATTTACATTATATAAACTTAAATGTCCCAGATGTCCTTGGACATTACAAGTCTTGTCCAAGGACTTGGACTGTCCTGGACTGTCCCATCCAAGGACATGTCCCATTCCCATACCAACACTGTAAACAGGTATGCATCAAACTTTTCCAGTAAAAAGTCATTGTATAAAAATCGTGCAGTTTTTATTTTATTTTTGTAATAATCATCTAGTTTCTGTTTAGTATTTGTATAATTGAATAAAATCGCATTTTTTCATAAAATTTAATCATATGATTATTGTAGGCTTTTCATAACATTATTAATATTCTGATATTTAAATTTTATTTCGTAAACTTAAATGTATGATTATTGTAGATTTTTTATAAAGTTATTAAATTCTAACATTTATTAAATGAAAATAGTACAATTATTTTAATATGGATTTTTGAAATTTGTTTGAAATTTGTACTATTTAATGATTCGTGCAATTACATTAGGATCATAAAACTATTTTCGCATGATTTTAAAAATCTATACATTGATCAATCACTCTCATATCAATAAATTGCTCAACTAGCGTATTTTTGCAATATCTTTGTTATATGGTGAAAATTAATTAATGGAATATCATATTCTATATGTAAAAAATATGCAAATATAAAATTAGAGAAATATGCTAAAATATAATATCAATATATGATATATATATATAGTTTAGGAATCATAAACTTCGTAGCCACGCTCAATTAAGGCAATGTATTACTAGACTTACACTAAAGATGACTTTAGCAAGGCTTTCTTTGTGAATTAAAAGAAATTTCATACACTTTGCCAGCTGGTGGGATAGCTTATGACCTCTAACCTCAAGTCTGTTTATACTAATAAATCCAGAATATTTGCATCGCTAATAAAAAGTATAGTTAAGGTACTTCAAAGAATCCCTAAAAAGAAAAAAATAAATAAATGAGCAATTAGTAAACATTCATCAAAATTAAAATAAATTACAGCCGAATATACTAAGAGATATAATCAATATATTAACCAAATTTTACGTGTCTAGATCCATCTAAAGAGCAAATAGTTGTAGGTTCAATATTTGTTAGTTTAGTTCTATTGATGTACTATTATCAGATTTGTCAATAGTTTCTTGAAAAATTGGTTCGTAATTAGGAGATTCTAAGTCTAAAATTTCAGTATTTTTGTCATTTTCTTCATCTTTGCTTGATTCTCGTTTCAAAATCTCAATATTTTCATCATCTTTATCAGATTCTTGCTCATCAGTACTTGATTTTTGAATATTTCCACTTTGAGAGTATTTTTTTTGATGACGTGTACGTGTTGAAATTGAAACTAAATTTTGGCCTTTGCATTTCAAACAATTACAAAAAACTTTTAGTCCTTTGTTACTTTTCTTTTTTTTCTTTTGACGGTTTTTAATAGACATTTGAATAATTATTAATCGGGATATTAAGAAAAATTGCTGCTGGTTAAAATATGGTATAAAATCTAATAGTTACACTACATTCCTTATTTATATAACAAAAAAAACTTTTAAATTTTACTTATTATAGTAGACAATAGATCAATTAAAAATAGTTATGCAATAAGAATTTAACTTAAATAATTATGACGTATTATAAGTTTATATAATTCACATGATCTTTTTATTTTAAAAGTTTTATTTTCCCAGGATTCATTACTTTTATTTTTCAAAAAATAAAGATTTTCTCTATAATGGAATATAATAATAGTGAAATGTCTGATTGTTCTTCCAATTCTGATGGTGGTTCTTTTATTAATTGTGAAAAGGAATCTACATTGAAAAAAATTGCAGAACTTAAAAAAAAAATTATGAAACTTGAAAATACTTCTATAAAAAAGGAAAAGACAAAGAGAAAATCGAACCAAAAACTTGTAGATAAAGAATCTTTTGCCATAACAAATAAAACAAAAGGATCATCAAATCAAAGTTGTTTAAAGGATAAATCTTTTAATAATAAATATAATAGTAAAAGTCAGCCAACCCTCTCTGAAGAAGATGATACTGAATTTTCTAGTGATGAACCTAAACAGGTGGCAATTATTTTAAATATAACATTTTATTGTTATTTTTATTTATTATTTTAAAATATATAATAGCCAATATTCAAGAAGAAAATATAAACTATCAAAAGATTCCTTCTTTTCTTCATATCCCAAAGAGTATTTGGCGTGGCTATGTGGTCAGTATATAATAATATTATTAATATTTGAGATAAATGTTTAACTTTAATATACTACTGCAGGAATCAATGAGACTTTTAGTAGCTGAAAAACTTTATCCTCTATATCCTACCACCGAATATCGTGATATGCCTATTAATGAAATTAATAAATGTATTGATAAGGTAAATACTAACTGTAATCCTGAATTACATTTATTTAACACTTTTTAACCAATTTTTTTTATTGTATTAGTTTCATAAGAAAAATCCATCCTTTCCAGAAACTGTTAGTGATTGGGCGGAACGTGAGATGATTCGTTGACATATAAATTATAGACGTAAGTTTATCTTAATTTAATATTGTTTTGTCATTATTCTGCTATTTTACTAAAATTTTCAACATTTTATAGGGTCAATTCTTAATCTTAGCGAAATGCATAAGACAAATATTTCTGTTAATAAAGCTAAGATCCGAAAACCAAATGGTAATAGTAAAAGAGCCAAAAAAAGGAAATAAACTATTAACAAAAAATCGAATCATGGTAATTTTTAATTTTGATGAAATATTTTAAAATAAATCAAATTAATAACATTACTACCAATCAAACAGAACCATTATTGGTATCCAACAGCCTGAATATAGAAAGTTTGGAAAGGCTTGATAATAATAAATCTTTACCAAGTAAGAGTAAGCTCATAGATTCTTTAATACATATGTAATCAATTAAATATATAAAATATATTACAATAGAATTATTAGAAGCCGTTGATGTCTCCCAGCTTATTCTAAACGTCCTGGCCATAAACATAAAATAACACAATCATCTGATAAAGAAGAAGCCATTGAAGATGTTGAAGTTGTAAGAATTCTTCCAGCAAAACATCCTGGTCGTAAACGTAAGATAACATAGCCATCTGATGATGAAAAAGGTGTTGAGGACGTCAAAACTATCAGAATTCCTCCAGCAAAACGTCCTGGTCATAAAACTAAAGCAGCACAACCACCTGATGATGAGAAAGGTGTTGAAGATGCTGAAACTATCAGAATTCCTCCAGCAAAATGTCCTCGTCGTAAATGTAAAGCGGTATAACATTATTTAATATATTTATCTATGTATTTGATATTTTATAAATTAGTACATATTTAATATATTATACTTTAATATATTACATTCTATATATTTTATACATATGTAAAACAAAATATATACAAATGTATTTCGAATGCTAAATAAAAGTATTACGAGTTTGCTACAAATCATTTACAAATTTTGTATAAATGGATGCTCATAATTGTATTAAACTTGTTATGTTAAAATATATTACATTTTTTATACGAAAATTTGACAAATACTTTTTACTGGGTTTATTGTATTGGATTTAAAATTAAATAACTAAATTACTAATATAACTTTTTCTCCTCTTTAATAAGTACATTAAATTAAATGGGTCTCGAGTTATTGTGTAATGGATATGAAAAATAAGTTTTCCTAACTGTATCTTCTTTTCTTTATTTATTTTATTCTTTATTTATTTTCGTTTTATATAGTTTCAGAAATATGAAATTAAACATTTTACTTTACTATCCCAGTAAGTAGTTTTCGTATAAATTTATACCCTATATATGTCTAAAATATACAATATATCATTATTTTGTATTAAATTTATGCTGATCCAAATCACAGTAATAAAATGATTTACTAAATCGTGTTAAATTTATACTAAAATTGATATTTAAGAATGAAATCATACCAAATTTATAATACATACTTATTTAAAATATTTTCAAACATAAATTCTGGATAAATTTACATATGTTTTAATTATATATTCCATATAAATCATTTGACCGTAATTTGTACAAATTTTGTATAAAATTTGTATTACTCCTCCTCTGCACCCATATAACTTGTATACAAGTTACTATCGTCCAGATCATTAACTTCTTTATCAATTATATAATAAATGTTATCTACTTTTAAAAATCCTATGCAACGATCAATTACACAAACATCTATAAACTGTTTTGATCCAAACCCCTTAAACATTTTCAACCCATATTTGTCTTCTGATACCTGACTAGTCTATTGAACAAATGCAATAATCCTTGGTATATTTCTGTATTCATAAACCATAAAATATTCTATACACCCATAAAATTCTTCAATCTGAAAGACTGATTTGTGATTCCGTTGTGATGCATATTTGTCAACTTGCATTCTAATCTAATAGTAAATTGGATTATATAAATAATAAATGTTTTTTGGGGTAAAATCAAAATATATTACCAACTTATTGCAACTGTATAGTTAGTATTTGTAAAGTCTTTATTTCGTCTACCCCACTTGGATCCTATCATTTTACCATTTCTAATTTTAAGTCGACCATATTTCATACCATTTTCAGAAACTTCCTATAATTTTATTTTTAATTAGTTAAAATATAATTTGCGTATTAGAAAAATTATTGTTACCTCTCCATCTTCTTCATCTATAATAGTGTCATATGCAGTAAAATAATGTCTTTTAAGTTTTAACATTGTTGATTTGTTGATAAAATATCTTGCCCTTGGAAAATAAAGTTCTTCAATATAATATTCATTAGAATAAATCATATTGTTTTTTTTTGCTTCTTGTTTTTGCTTTGTGAAAAATATTTGATTTTGAATAGAATAAAATCTTAGATGATTAAACTGTTCACGCAAAATAATATTATTGATAAGACTTTGATATAGATGCAATTTAGATTTAACTAATGGCAATAACATTCCACATAGACGTTTCATTGGGAACTGCCACGTTGCCCAGCATGGCCCTGTGGCCTGAATACTATCTGTTAAATGAAGTAAGTAATGAAAGCACTAAGGTTGCTTGACGAAACCTAGGGGTTTAGGTAAAGATGGCCCCGAAACCGAAATATTTCGGATTTGCCGAAATTCCGAAACCGTAGCCGTAATTTCAGCCAAATCCGAAATTCCGAAATCCGAAATTCCAGCCGAAATGCCGAAATTAAATATGTAAATTTGGCCGGAATTATGCACTTAATTCCGGCAGGAATTATAGAATTTCCTAAAATGGAAATCGATGTTACACAAGATTCCATGTTCGTTCCTACCAAAATTGATTTTTGTGGAACGGCTATCGCCAAATATAGAAATGATCGACGTATCCGTTTTGACCGGAATTACGATTTTCGGCTGGAATTATGAATTCGGCCGAAATTATGAATTAATTTCGGAAAAATTTCGGATTTCGGATTCGGAATTTCGGATTTCGGATTTTTGCCAAATCAATTTCGGGGCCATCCTTAGGTTTAGGCAAGATGGTGTTTCGCCAAAAAGCGAAATTCTGCCGAAACTATATTAATATAGTTAAGAAATTTGCAAAGTATATTATAATTTGATATCAATAATTTTATTCATCTAAAAAATATACCAGTTTCTGTTTCTATTTTTTTTTGTTGACTATTGTTAGTTGCAAAATTCAACTGATTAATATTTTGAAGATAATTAGCATGATTTCTTTTTGGCAGGTTTTTTGGGTTATATTTGGTCAATTTGCTATTTTTAGGAGGAGTGGTTGGATAGTAAACATGATTATAATATACACCATGTAGATTACAATATCGGCAACCTTTATATGAATTATATCCTGTAGTGCACATTAACTTTGAAAATGCTGGTATATCACCTGATCAAGATACCACAAAACATCTTAAAATAAAATTTTCTTTTTGAGCACCATCATAACATTTTACACCTAAAATAAACAAAATGTATTGTTATTTAAAAATTAATAACACTATTAATAACTGAAGTTTCTATACCTTCTAGAGATTTTAATTCTTTAATTACTGGATATAAAAAAGAGTTGAAATTTAATGGAATATTTGGTCCAGGTATGATTGCTCCAATTAATAAATTATCATGTTTAACACGTTCTTGTGGTTTTAAATTAGCATTAATGAATAGTAAAACCTAACAATCATCAGTTTTCTGCTTAAATATCTGGTAACCATCAATAGAAGCTGTTAATGCAATATCTCTATAATCTGAAAAAAATCCTTCCTCACATAATTCTTTGTATCGTCTTCCATCAAATATATCATTATAACCTTCTTCATTAATATATTCAGAACTTGAAGTATATATATGTCTATATTGTAATGCTTCTGATCTTTTTAAATCTTGATATTGCATAAGAAAATGATCAATAAGAGAAAAAAAGGCCATTTTTTTTGGGATACCTTTGTATTTCCTTTAATTATATATCGTGATTCTTTACATATTGGACAATTTTGTAAATCTTTTAAATCTCCTGTAAATGCATTACAACTATTAATGCAACAATCAATCCATATTGGTGAAATAGAAATCATTTTTTCTAGTTTTTTTGAAGCACAATAGAGACTTATTTGATGTTCACTAAAAGCTGACATAATCTCTGAATAGACTTGATCTGTCATATTAGTACGTGATTTTATTTCTAAGAGATGCAAGGCTTCCATATAACCTAATGGTAATGCTTCAAAATCATTATCTAAATAAAATTAGTTGTTAATTTCTTTCCACATTTTACCAGTTATTATAAATAAAGCTTACCATCATAATTTGAACTATTTGAACTACTTTCAGTTGATTTTTCGTCATCACTTATATTATCAAATTCATCTATATTTGAATTATTTGAACTACTTTCAGTTGATTTTTCGTCATCACTTATATTATCAAATTCATCCATATTTGAATTATTTGAACTACTTTCAGTTGATTTTTCATCATTATTTATATTATCAAATTCTATATCCATATTAATAACATTATCATTATTACTTGCAGTAACAATATTAGTATTTATATTAAATAAATAATATTTTGTTAATTAAATAATTAGTGATCAAATTTTCACATTATTAAAATTATAATTTACCTTCCATTATTATTATAATATTTTTTTTTTTATCTTTTGCTCTATGACGAGTTCTTGTTGCTTTGGAAACTTCCTTATATCCATTTAGTTCTTTTTTACATGATTGACATTTACATTTTACTTTCATTTTTATTTTTAAAATTTTTAAAATTTTTAATTGATATAAAATATGTAATAATCTGGTTAGTTATATATGAATGATTTAATAATGATCAAACAATCAATAGACAATATAATTGTTTAATAATCATATGACTGAGAATTCTTAATACAAAATTGATTAATAATATACTTTTTTAGACTATATACTAATACTAATATATATAAGACTGAGGATTATTAATACAAAATTGATTAATAATATACTTTTTTAGACTATCATACTAATATATATAAACTAAATAATCGTACTATTGATTATTTTTTGAACTTGAATTACTATGGCACGTAAATGAGGTCAACGAGTTCAAGAAACTGAAAAAGCTGAAGATTCAGATATTATATCTGTAGCTAGTGACTCTGATTCTTCAAATAATTCATTAATACAAATATCTAAACAAAAAACTTCTAATAGAATAGCTGAACTTAAAGAAGAGTTACGAATATTAAATGAAAAGTTCTTGAATTCTAAAGTTGTACAAACTACGCCTAAAAAAACTAAAAAAATACAAAATGCTACCATTGACTCAAAAAAAATACATAAACCTGTCAAACGTGAAGGAAAAGAGCCAGAATGGTTTTCATCAGATCCTGAACAGGTCATATTAATTAAACAACTCAATATAATTATAATTTTTTTGCTATTTTAATTTATTTTCTTTAAATTTTTAGCCTATACCAAAGGAAAAAGGCAAAAACTATTATGATATTCTAAGAACACTTCATATTAGAAAAATAACGTGGAATGGATATGTGGTACTTTTCTTTTATTCTTAATAATAATACCTTTATTTATTGTACAATATTTAACTTATTTCAATTTTTAGGAATCACTTCGTCATTTATGTGAAGAATATTTATCAGAAGTTGCTAAAACTATGATGTTTAAGGATATTGAAATAAAGCTTATTAATAAAACAATTCACAAGGTAATAAATAAGTGTATAAAAAAATTATATTAAAGTCTATTTGTTAAAATATCATTTCAGTTTAAGGATCAAAATGAGTGTTTTCCTCAAACTATGGGTGATTGGGCTCTTAGAGAAATGATTAGAAGATGGGTTAATAATTATAGTAAGTTTTAATAATAACTTTTTATTAGATATTCAAATAATAATAACTAACTTTTTTTTAAATTAGGGGAATATAATAAAGAACCTGATAAATCTTCTAAAACTCAAAAATCTAGAAAACATAAGAAATCTAGAAATTCCATGGAATTAGAATCTACTTCATACAATAATCATACAAGTGATGTTGAAGAATCACAAAATAATTCTGGTGACTTTACTTCAATAGAAACACTACATTCTGATCATAAAAATGACACTGAACAAGATGATCCCAAATTGGAATCTAACAATATGACTACAAGTAAGTTTATTAACTTATGTTTTACCATTACATTTATTATTAAAAATACTAAATTTTATTACATAATAGATGAACTTCAAGATATTACTCAGCAAATTGAAGAACTTATGAATAAACAGAAAAAATGCTTATTAAAGCAAGAAACAACAAACATAAGGTTAATGAAGTATTTACTTTGAGTAAGCAAATTTTAATTGTAAATCATTTGTAATAAAAATATTTATTATTATATGTTAACTGAAATTATATTTTTAGATACTTCTAATTTATATTTACAATCAGAACAAGACATCCCAAAAGAAAATTCTCATTTGTCTAACAAAATCATTGATATTCAAGATGATGATAAAAATGACGAAATTTCTTTAAAAAGAAAAAATCCTGAAGATTCTTCCGTCACTCCAACCAATAATTCTTCTGACAATAAGCTTGTTGATCTAACCAGTAAATGTAAAAGAAAAAGGAGTAATTCTACACAAATTGAATCTACAAGTGCAAATAATGATCTTTAAAAACAAAGAACCCGCCGTTCCACTCGAATTAAGACTACAAGTACAACAAGTGTTAACGTTACGTAATTTTTCAGTCATACGAATGACCAAATTTGACTAATGTGGCTTTTTGTGTGCAACACAGACCAGAAAAAAAAATAAAGTGTAGTAACTCTTGTGCGATGTGAGATTTCTCACGTTATAAACTCATTTAGATATGAGCATTTTTTTTCATAAATTTAACGTTATAATAACCAAAAATACAATAAAATAGAATAAGGATAAATATATTTATAGTCTAGTTTAGTATAACGAGATAGTTATATGATAATAGATTTTCAAATTTTATTAGAAAAAGATAGTAAATATTAGAAATATTTTTCTTAAAATGTATAAATACAAGTGGATTTCAATAGGAAATTCCGCAGTCTTGATTTTGTGTCTTGGCTCAAAATGAAATTAATATTAATAAAGAGTTATCATAGTGGTTTCACTATGAACAACGATTAATAATTATTGATTCTAATATAAAAAAAAAATAAATTAATTAAATTTATTTCGCTCTTAATATTAAATTTGGAGAAATTATCGCAATTTGAAATTTTGGTAAAAAATTTTGTTTTTGTAATTAATTTTATTTTAAACCAAGCGAAGATAATATAAGAACTCAACACGTCGGTGGCAACATACGATAAATTGTTATTTATCCTATGGGCGGCGTGCCACATTTTTGGTGCATGTTCGTGAGAAAGTAAATGATTGTTATCTTCATACAAGATCTAAATAAGAAATAAAAGAAAATTATATGAGAAAATGAAAGAAAAATTTGTGAAATTAATAAGAAAAGGATGATATGAAAAATCATCAAAGATAAAAAAGGGATGATATGAGAAATCATCAAAGATAAGAAAAAGATGATATGAGAAATCATCAAAGAAATAATAGATAAGGAAGACTTATCTGAAATATGAGAAAAGTATTACTATATATGAAAAAGGATATAGTAAAAGAAAATATATAAGAAATATTAAAATATTATTGAATGGTATACGAGAAATAAGAGAAAGTAATATTATGAAAAAGGAATATTACGGAATATATGAGAAATGAAAATATACGATATATTGAAAAAGTATATATTGAAAGGATGAATGAAATATTCAAGATAATAATGAAAAGATTTAAAAATTAAATGAAAATAAAAATTTATAATGAGAATGAATTTTGTGAATAATAAAAAGTTAATAAATGATTAAAAAAATTCAAAAGTATTATAAGAAAAGAAAAGTTATTAGTAACAAACCCGTAAACTACTATACTTCTATGAAGAAGGTAGGCAAGCCCGGTATAGGTTACTAAATGAAAAAGAAAATTAAATGATATTGTAAACATGAGAAATATTGAAATGTTATTATTTGATATTAAAAAAAAATAATAATTTTATTACAATAAAAGAATGATATGAATAAGGTTGCTTGTCTAAACCTCTTCAAAATCCTACGATTAGTTTTGTCAAAATTTTACTATAGATTTATTATAGTTTCGGCAAAGTTTCAGCAGTTTTGGCATTTATAATAAGTTTCGGCAGTTTCGCCTTTCTCCAAAGTTTTGCCAGTTTTTTAATATAACTTTAATATAGTTTCAGCAGAATTTCACTTTTCGGCAAAACGCCATCTTGTCTAAACCCCTAGGTTTCGGCAAGCAACCTTAGATATGAAAGATTATAAAAGATAATAATGAATTATATGAAATAAATGATGTAATAATGATGTAATATAAAAATAAAAAGAAATTGCGTAAGCATGTTGCGTAAACAATATGAAATGTAATAAAATATTTAATCAGAAGAAGAGAACATGAGTTCAGTTACAGAAAATGAATAAATAAAATAAGAATTATACTGTGACAAGTCATGTGTTAAAAAAGCAGTAAAAATCACGTGATCAAAACGCAGTAGAAATAAAATGTTATACAAATCCCCTATAAAAAATATTTTTGCTAAAATATACTTAAAATAAACTTAAAATTTTATTTTATACTTAAAATATACTGAAATAGGCAAAAATTAAATATCATTTAAGTATAATTTAAGTATATAATAATATACTTAAAATATTCTTATTTTAAATATCCTTAAAATATACTGAAATGGGCAAAATTTAAATGTAAATTAAATATATTTTAAGTATATATTAAATACAATTTAATTCAAATTTTGCGAAAATTCAATTTTCAGTATATTTTAAGTATAAAATAAGAAAATTAAGTATATTTTAAAGTAAATTAAATATATTTTAAATATATTTTAAGTAAAATTTTTTTTATAGGGATCACGTGAGTAATATAAATCACGTGATGAGACGCAGTAAATAGAAGAAAATAAAAGAAAGTATAAGTTACGTGATGAGACGCAGTAAATAGAAGAAAATAAAAGAAAGTATAAGTCACGTGATGAGACGTAGTAAATAGAAGAAAATAAAAGAAAGTATAAGTCACGTGATGAGACGCAGTAAAATATATATAGACCTCTCCAGTCTGAAGAGGTTGTGGACTTAGAATATTTTTCTTAAAATTTTATAAAATGATAATAATAAATAAATAAGAGAATAGTAAATGAATAGTTGTGTCACCAGGGCGTTATGTCAACAGAAATTTTAGTACATTGATCGCTTAAAAATTCGTGGCTATCCAATTATAATAAGAAAATGTAAATGTATTATAAGATAATATATGAAAAATAAAATAATATGAAATAAATTTGAATAAATAATTTGAAGGTCAATATAAGAAAAAGATTAAAAAGTTATTAAAAGTTTAATTTTGTGTATAGAACTGGTAAAACCCCAAGTATAAATAAGCCTTTATTAGTGATCATATTAGTCTGACACTAGGCAGCCCCAGTTATAAATAATCCCTAGCTTTGATTACAGTTTATTTGCGCAAGATATAGAAATTTTATAAATAAAATCGCGATTATAGATTATATTATAGAATATATAAAGAAATTATAGAATCAAAGCTGGAACTTTGAAAATATTAGAATTTAAATTGTATTTTAGAGAAGTAAAAGATAAAATAGAAATTTAAATGATGTTAAGTTAATGATAAAATTTTATAAAATATAAATGAAAGTGAAATTATGAAATGTTTAAATAAATAAAAATGTCTGATATATATATATGATAAATTAGAAGAGATTAAGAATAGACATGAAATAGAGAAACATAATGAATCAAGAGAGGAATATCAAGTAGACCCTTCATGTTTAAAATGTTATAGTACTGATGAAATAGAGATAGGAAATTGGTTTAAAAGATTTTGAAAAATTTTTCAAAAGGTAATACTGGAAGCAATGAGTTATAATAGGAACACGTTGTTACTCCCGTCTGCCATCTGGCGGTAAATAAAGTTCCCTGCTTCTGTTATATGTGCTCTCAGCGAAACATTAATATTCTTGCTTGGTTTAGTTTTAAATCTTTAACTTAATTTTCATCAATTTCAACATAATTAACAAACAACGTAATCAACGAACAACATGCAACAATATATAACAATAACATTCTTGGTTCACAACATAAATAACATTAGTAATACAAAACATCAAGCGACATAAAATTAAATTTAACTTCTCTAAATTTTCCAAATTATATCCACTTTTACCTTTAACTTCAAACTTCGATAGCTCTCGCTACGAATTATTACTTTTTAAAAACGTATATTTAATTCATCTTAAAATTTTTATTTTATTCAATTAAAATTAATTAAGCAAACATCAATTAAAGTTTAGGGCAAACCTATTACCTTTAATTAACATTAAACTTTACTAACAAATAATTAAATGAAACTTATATTTTTATTGAGTTCTGTGGATGAGAACTGTGGAATTACTTTGAATTCCGCTCTCTATTTATACAAATTTTATAATACTTTCTATTCTAATATACGCTATCTATATACTATCTTTTACAACCCATACAGGCAGTTACTTAGGGTAAGTACCTTTAAGATAAAACCTATACCTCGAGACTTAGGGTATGGTGTTCGGAAGTTTGTATGTTCTTTTTACATATTATCTTTGAACTATCTTTCTATCTTTCGAATATTACATCGTAAAGAAATAATTTATAACCCATCTTTTGTGGCTGTACTATCTTTTCTTTAAAATAACATAATCTTTCAAATATTATATTACAAAGACATAATCCATCTTTTGTGGCTGTGCTATCTTTTCTTTAAAATAACATAATCTTTCAAATATTATATCATAAAGAAATAATCCATCTTTTGTGGCTGTGCTGTAGCTGCGGCTTATCATGTGATCTACTGCGCTCCTTTTGTGTTACTTTGTGTTGCCTAAAATTTCCTTATTTGGTAATTTCCAATTAATTATTAAATTCAAAATCTTATACTTCCCTACTATAGGTATATGATTTTTCTGACATTATTGTCAAAATATTTTTCTAATCCTTCAATATTTTAAATTCTTAATTTTATTGGTTAATTTTTTGCGCCTTTGTTGGTTTTCCCAGATTTTCCCAGATTATTCCATTTCATCATCTTTGTCGATCGTTTATTGATTAATTACTGCGACTTTTTAACGACTTAAAATTTTGCTTCAAATACAATTCAATGGGTTTATTTTTTTTTAATTTCTCTTTCCAGAAACTATTTTGTTTCGTCCATTGCCCGACTGGAAATACTCTCTTCTTATAATTCCTTTGATCATTTCCTTCTTTTATTATCTGCAGTCCTTTTTCATTAAGATTCTACATAATCCCGTCTGATATTCATGGTTACAACGTATGCAAAATTAATGGAATATACATTACCCTTCCAAAAGTATCCGGTCAACCAATAAAAATCATATTTTATTAATAATAATTAATATTTAGTTGGCCATCCATTGTTTTTAATGCATGCTTCAATTCAGCGTAGTATGCTCTCAATTAAATTAATGTAAGTTTCGGATGGAATTCTTTCCCACTCTTCTTTTAGCTGTTAATCCAGTCATGTCCTAAAATTTCCAAAAAGTACCATTACAGACACAATTGTTCAATACAAGAATTTTAATCCTGATAGTTTCATGTCCTTTCCAAAGGCCAATAATTTGCCCACACTTACTCAATTCACTAGTTTTTCCCATTTTAAAAGTAGCTGAATGGCGTAGTAACAAAAAAAAAGCAAAGTTCAGCGTTGGCAAAAATTGAGGTGTTATTATTTTTTTATTGCCAAATCTGGTACAAGTATCGTAACACAATAAAAATACATTCATTTTAATCGTTAGAACCAGGGGAATTATTTTTTTTTTAAAAAAAAATAATACTTTATATATTCAATCTTGAGAAAATCAAGTTGAGCTTGACCAGATACTTTTTGGAGGGTAGTGTATAATATTGATAAGAAATGATGCTTCTGATTGGTCATATGTTGATCAACCGGATATGGTATATGACATAGAATATACAGACGATTTAAATATTGATGATGAAGATTTAGATGCAATTTTGAAAGATAAAGCGGATAAATCAGAAAGTTTTATGTAAGAAGATTAATGGTTGGGATTTCAGAATTCTATTTTATTACTAATTTACTCTTTTTTTTAGTTTTGCGTATTATAGTATGTTTTATTATATATCTGAATTAATTTTACTCTTTTTTTAGTTTTGCGTATTATATTATATTATATTTTATAGCATATATGAATTTATTTTACTCTATTTTTTTAGTTTTGCGTATCATAATATATTTTATAGTATATCTGAATTTATAAATTGAATTGTAATTGAATTATATCTGATTTATATCTGATTTATATAATAAATTTAGTTGATTTATATCTAATTAATAGTGTCAAATTTAGTAGTATTTGTTAATTTATATCCGATTTATATCTGATTTCTTATTCTGAATTATAACTGAGTGGCAACCACTCGGAACTCAAACGGAATATTGCTTTTTTAAAAAAATCGGTCAAAATTGAGTTATAAATCAGATTAAAATTAGATAATCGATTTCTATCTGATTTGAACTATTTCGACTAGTGAATAAATTCACTGCAATTCAGTAAATTTATGAATATATTTTTTTAAACAATTCGGATTAAAAATACTAAGCAATTCAGATATAATTTGGATATTCTAATCAGCGTTGATCAGCCTGCCAATTGGAACTTTGCCTAAATTAATAAATTGGCCATTTTTATCACCAAATTTAGCCTAAAATCGGACATCCAATTTCTAGCCAATTTGAATTATTTCGACCGATGGCAAAGGTATAATATTCGAAGAAGGGCATCAAAAGGATAAAGATGGTAAATGGTCTTTTTAGGCTACAGTCCATGACAGTTTTTAAAAGTTTTTTGAAAAGTAATAAGACTACACATCCAAATTTTTATTATGTTACAGAATTAATTAAAGACCAAAATGTGGCAAAATTTGGGTTTAATTCAATCAGTCAATTTAGAATCAAATAGACTTTTATAGGTTTTTATGACAAAAGTCTTTAGACTGCAGTCTTTAAGCTAATTTGATCTCTGCTGGTCTTAGAAAAAGCAAGATAAAGGCCAAATTTTGCCACTTTTTGGTTTTTAGCCAATTCTGCTATATTACAAAAAATTGAGTGTGTAGTCTTGCTACTTTTTTGAAAAATTTTCAAAGACTGAAAAAGACTGAAAGACCATTTTCCATCTTTAAAAAAGGACCTTGACCAGAAATGTTGCCAACAGGAGAGCTTAAGGCAGGATGTTTAGTAGTAGTTTTATTTTCAGATTTGTTGTTTTTCTTATTATCTTTTTTAGTCATAGCAAAAAGTATTCTAAAATACTAAAATAAAGTAAAAATAAAAGAAAAAGTAATAAAAAACTTGAAATTTTTTTTTTTTCATAAAAATTGTCAAGTGAGCAGAATAGGAGAGAATTTTTAGTTTTGTGCATCTCTTTATAATCACTGCTTGCCAAGTATTTGAAAAAACGTCAAAAATCAGCATTTTTATTTTACAATAATGCAAAACTTTACATTTTACTGAATATCTCAGTATCTAGTAATTGTACAGAGATGTACAATAGCTCATTCAAATTGTTGCATTCAATAAGCTAAAGATCATAAAAATCCAATCATTGGATTAAAAAATATTTGTACAGAAATATTTAAATGTTTAAAGCATAATTGTATACTGAATATTGATTATGTAAAAATGATATTACTATCATTCAAATCCTCTCAATGAGACAAATCAAATGAATGTAAAATTATGAAATTTCAATCACTAGATACCCAAATATCTTTAAATGTCTGTAAAACATTGAACACCCTCTGTAGGCATGGGCAATGCCTTTCAACCAAGAATAAAAATAATCAATTGTCACTATTATGGTGATGCAAAAAAGGCCATATATGGCAAGCATCTTTCTGTAATGTGAAAAGTGGTACCTGGTGTCCATTTTGTTATAGATATAAACATGAACAATTATGTCAAGAAATTGTAGCAAAGTATCTTGGTCCACCATCTGAAAATTGCAGACCAGATTTCTTGAAAATTCCTGAGCACTCTAAAGGATTAGAACTTGATATTCCCTACCTATTATGAATATGGATTTGCAATTGAAGTACAAGGAGAACAGCATGAAAAGTATATAGAATTCTTTCATAATGGTGATCCCAATAATTTTATCAAACAGCAAGAGCAAGATTAACTCAAGAAAGAATTATGCAAAAAGAACCAGATTGCATTAAGGTATGTTTGGTATTACGAAGACCCATATGTAGTTATTCTAGAGCATCTTCGAGAAATGGGTCTAATTGAGTAATCACAAAGCTTTAAATGCTCTATAATTAATGTAAAAAATATTGTTATATACTTTTGACAAGCAAAAAGCTTTATATTTCCAATGGATGCAGTTATATACGGCGAAATATTTTCTGAGATATATAATGTGATAAAATGCCTTTAAAATTTTAGTTTATTACAAATTATGACGCGAAAAAATAATTACAATCTCGGAATGTACTTAATTAAATTATGTTGACTTTAATTTAAGGAAGAATCTACATAATTCAATTTTCTACTCTTCTTATTTGGGGTTTGTGAAGGGTTTCCAAACGATCCTCCTTTCTCACCAGCTTTTTCCGGATTCTTCCTTTTTCGATTTCTGTGTATAAGTGAATGTGCAAGCGAAACACTATTTGTGTGTTCACAAATAGTACTCAACGTATCCTGAAAATAGATGAATATAATAGTAAGATTTTAAATATTATCAACTGTAGTAATGATAAGCATATAATACCTGCAAATCCGTGAAAAGTACATAGAAACTTTCGAGTACTGGGAGCATTTTTAGGGTGTTGGGCATCTTTGAATGAGAAATACTACCAAGCCGTAGTATGTTCGTCGCTTTACAGTCCATCCCATATATATTATGAACCCATCCTTGCAAGAAACAAAAAAAAATCTTTAATTGATGCAATTTCATTACTACAATTGTTTCTTCTGCATAATTACCCCATGAGTGTATTCCAAAGACAAATGTGGAATGAATTTCAGAGCTAGGCGCATTAGAATTCTCTCTAAAGAATGTATATAAGACATCCCGCATTGCCACGCTTAGATCAACTTTGTCTTCGTAAATTTTTTTTCGATGAGGCTCCGGGAGTCCACCACTTCTGAGACCTATGAGAGCCTCAAGCCTGTTGATACTCTTTTTTAAAGTTCCTCGAAAATCGCACTTTTGTCCAATGCGAGCTCTGAGAACGACGGAACGACCTTCATTTCGGCGACAAGCTGACGCCCAGCATGCAATTTCCCCACTATAAAATTATATAAGATGGAATGTGATTACATGAAACCAGACTGGTCATATTCTTTATCTATACTTACACATCCATCTTTAGTTCTTCCCTATTTAAGAATCTTTTTGCAAGCATGTTGGGAAATGCGTTGTCAAAGTCAGCCTCGGAAATGGGAAGATCAACTCTTTCTAGATTTTCCGCACTATATGTGCAAGAATTGACCGTAAGAAAACAAAATAAAGTTTTTGATAATTATATTTTGCTTCACTCACTATGTGACAACAGCCCGTCTTAAAATTGAAATAACATTTTTTTCTTCATCGCTAAGCTTTATTTTTCGATTCGTTTCAATAATTTCTGGGGTTAATCTATCGATCGCGTTGATGATATCCTTATCATCTTTTTTTGTAATCTAAATTGTTTGAGTCAGCAACATTTTTTAAAGTGTTGAAATAAGACAAATATTTTCTTTTAACTTACTTGTCCAACTTCATCGAAAAAATACTCTACTACATCAAGAAAATCCGATTCAACCAATTTAACTTCATTATTGAAACTTTCAACCATTTCTTCCCAGTCATTCGTCGAGAAAAGAGATTTTATTTGGGTGTCCTCGGTCAAGTCAAGTATATTCCAATATGCGAGGCTATAGGTGAAAAAAATTCATAATTAAAAAAATCATCACTAACGTCTATATTATCTATCAATAAAACCTACTTCAAACATTTTTGGGCCTCAGGAATCGTCTTGACGCAACTTGACAATTTATCTCCTACGTTTGTGCCACTACGGAGGACCCACGGACGTTGACAGGTTGATGACATTGGCTTGGATTCTTCTATACGTTCCACGAAGTTAATATTATCAATATCATTATTTCCCTTGTCCATAAAGGATTTATCGATCTCATCTGCGGACCCCTCTTCTTTCCGATCTTCTTCTTCCCGATCTTCTTCCTCCTGATCTTCTTCATCCTGATCTTCTTCATCCTGATCTACTTCATCCTGATCTTCTTCATCCTGATCTTCTTCATCCTGATCTTCTTCCTCCTGATCTTCTTCCTCCTGATCTTCTTCCTCCTGATCTTCTTCCTCCTGATCTTTCGTGTTTTTTACCGATGGCTCATCCTGTAATAAAATTACCCAGCCTTTTTAAGCATACTCGTTGAAAGCCTTTTAATTTGTTTTTTGAGAAATATGACTAATTTACCTTACTTAATGACAACGTGTTTATCTCCTCATGAAGATTAAGATTGGTATTACGTACACCACGACGAACTAAAATCTATATAGATATTTTTGTCAGTACTAAATCCAACTATATCAACAGCTGAACATACCGCTGTTTTCTCCTGCATCCATGTTTCCCAATCACGTAAAATCCTTGCATCCTATCAAAAAAGCGATCAGTACTTTCTAGTTTAACAAAAACACTTCAATTACATACATCAACCGTTTCTTTCATTGTTTTTAGTTTATTCCGAAGTTCCTGATTATCAGTAGTATTCAAGGCCAGGTTAAGGGTACTCCGATATTTATCAGTTGCTTTAACTCGATGTGCTGGAAATATATATCGAAAAAATGCGATCGGAGTTGGATTGGAGCAAGCTAGCATCCAATTGATGTTGGCTTCCTGCCGAGTTACCTTGCACGAGGATGATTTCATTACCTGAGAGGAAAAGATATGGAAAGAAATTGTGAGTGTCATATTAAGCAAAGTATATGATGCGTTGAATAAAGTGGGTTGTTCTTCACATAAGGCCGGCCATCGCTTGATGATGACTTGCCAATTCTGGCTTCTGACAGTTTCTCTCTGCCACAGGCGCCTTTTGTGTTAAACAAAACCCATAAACTCTGTGCAATGAAATCAGCCGGCCATCGCTTGATGATGACTTGCAATTGCTTGCTTCCGACAGCTTCCCTCTGTCGCAGGCGCTTCCTTCTTGCTTAACAGAACTATTGCTTACAAGGAGAAGGAATATAATTACTTAGCTAGATTAAAAGTTTTAAGTTGTTCGAAGACGGAGAAAGATAAAAATAAAAAATGGATTGTCGCGAAAGATATGATTAATAAGCGTTCCAAGATTATATAATTGATCTCAAAGTCACATGATTCTGATCGGTAAGAAATGATAATCTGATATATAACTATGCTAGATAGGCAAATGTATGATGCTATCGAAGAGGGAGGATCCTAGGCCATTTAATGCTCTCAGATAATCGTAGTATAGAAAACAGCTACTATTTTTTTCCTATTATATATGGTTTGTGTATCGTTATATCATCTAGTATTTTAATAAAAAAGGTATAATCACCGTCGAAGTAGATTCTTCTGATAGTTTAGTTCATTTTTTATTTTACTTTTTCATTACTTTTGATATGTTTATAAAATTTGTATTCGCTAACTATTACTGTTAAATAAAAAAATAAAAATAAAAAAAATAAAAAAGGTATAATCCCTGTGATGTAGCATTGGAAGATCATCAAAACACTTGCCAGGTATACTCTTTTTTGGTTAGATTTTATTAGACGAATTTGGAAAAAAAATGGTTGTACTTTATTTTAATATTTAATATTTAATAGTTATCTATTTAATATTCCTACTCCTACTCCTACTCCTACTTCTAATTTTAATTCTAATCCTAATCAATTCAATTATAGAGTAGCACCCCACCCTCCTAATAAATTTGTGTCTTATTTATACTTTTTAAAAAAATTTTTAATTAAAACTAAAAAAATAAAAACCTAAAATTAAAAATAAAAATTCGTTTCGTAATATTTCATAATACTGTATATAAAAATAATAACAAATAAATTAAAACTCTACTAAAAAAAAAATGATATTTTTTATGGGAAAAAAAATTCTTTTACATAATGTTTGATTATGTAGATCGGGGACGATGATTTTCTACGCGGTGATTAAGAGTGAATTCTGTATGTGATTAAGACTAATTATGTTACATAATGTGATAACCTTTTTGGTCATTCTGTGCAATTCTTTTTTGTCCCCAAAAAGCAATGTATTTTATTAATTATTTCAAGATAAATTTCATGAAAAAAAACTGCTATTATTAAAAATAAACTATTACTATTAATTATTAAAGTATATTATTTAATTATTTGAACAATCATCTCCATTAAAATACAATATAGTTAATTCTTTAATGATTTGAAAAGTTTTGGCGATCACTATTTAAAAGGTTATTATACGTAGAAAAACTACGTTCCACGCTACGACTAGAAACTGGAAGCCAAATATAATCTAATGTAATATTTGATAAAATTGGTAAAATTTTTTGCATTACCGAGATCAATATTTTCTATTTTTTTTCACCTCCTGGCCCTTACAATAAATTGCCCATTTCTACAATAATTTATCGAGATGAATCCAAATTTTGTAATTACTGAATATCAATGAATATCGTTCCCCACGTACTACTACAAATATTCAAATTTAAAATAATATCTCAATGATATCATTATAAGATCGTAATAATTTTATAATGATTTTCTAAAATAATAATATATTGATATAGTTACAACTCTTAATGATAACGTAATAATACTGTGATGATATAGTAAATGATATCAAAACGATATCGTGAATTTTATTGATCTTTCGAAATAGCATTATTTTAGTATCGCCATAGTGACGATCAGATGAATGATAGTAAAATGATTATTGATACGATAACTAGATGACTAGTCGTTTTGATATCGGCACATATCATCGCGAGTATTATTACATTATCACGTAAGCTGTATCGGCATGTTATCATTTAAAAATCGGCGTAAAACCAATATGTTCCCGTATTGATGTCGTTGAATGTATAAAAAATAACTAATGATTATTGAAATATCAATCATAATATCTTAATGATATTTAAATGTTATTAGCTTGGTATTATGACAATAATTTTTTTTTACTTCTTTATACTGAAAGGATCGATCATCTTTATTTAAGGTATAATTATAATAATCGCAACACGATTTACATAAAATAAATAAGGGCCATCACCCGTATGCAGATGAGACTTTAGATTGAAATTACCCTGATATGAACTGTATTACCATTATAAACGCTGGTAAAAAAATGATTTATCCTGCATATTCTACTAGCGTATTGAGTGCTGAAATGTAGAAAATCATATATGAAATATACGCACGTATCATATGCAGGCATCGTCTTAATATATATCATACGTATATATCAGGTACCTGATAGGTATACTATATATATAAGTGCCCGATATGTGTATGTATGTGTATTATTTGTGTATGATTTTACATTTTAGTTGCGATATATAGATATGTGTAGGATATGTGTAGGATATACCATTTTTTTACCGAGTGAAATACATTAAAACAAAAAAGTAATCGTAAAAATCAAACCTCTACATGATCCGCATGGGATTCGTTGCAAAGGATATCGCGACCCTTTGTTAAAATGTGCAGCCTTGCACCATACTTGTCTTAATTTCTTATGGTGCAGTTAAAAGAGTTAGCATTACGGAATGAAAACCATAGGTCGCATTACATAATGCTTGCTTATCGTATCTGGTAGATATATCGGATCTAACTGTTACGCTTTAATGTGTCTAATGAATCCGTTCCGGCAATTGCTACATGATCAGCTTTGATTAGTAAAAATTAAAAATTAAAATTCGCCAATCCCATCGGCCATTATGCCAAAAGACTGATCTACGTGAATCCAAAAAAGTTAGTATCTAACGCCAAGTTCGGATGAATCAGACATTCTAAATACGCTACGATTAAAGTTCAAAGCCCAAAAACTAAAGCAGCTGAAATTCAGGAAAATGAAAAAATAAAACTAACAAAGAAAAGGAAAGTCATAGCCTCGAGAAAACCCCTTAAGAAAAAAACTGAGTAAAAATGGTAATAAATACCAAGCCTTCGGCCTAAACGCCCCAAACAACGACTAATAATAAGAAAATTACCGCTTCAGTAATGTATACCTTTAAGCCAATACTCAGCGAAAAATCTTTTGCAACGCTTTTAAAGTAAAGAAACTGACGAAGAAGCTTATTATGATATTATGATAATAATTAAAGTATTAATTTTATTAATTTTATTAATAATCGAAAAGTTTACTTATTACGTATACGTCATGTAAATAATAATTAAGTACAACATTATTACTAGTAAAATTACTACTTAAAAGCTAACTTTATTTTACATAGTATATGTAAAATTTCAAAGTATATCCGCAAATACCATTCAGTTTGTTACATGCCCGCCATCTTCGAATGCCTCTTTCGGTGGCCATTGAGATATTTACGTAAGCAAAAGCGCAGCACAATTATTTAATAATACCATTCAGTTTTTAAGAAATACATGTTATTAATAATAATACCTACATCTTACGAAAATAAAATGTAACAATTGCAGATATAAGTGCTGTTTTAACGCATACTAAATTCCTGATGGATATGTATTAAATGATTGTTTGGATTTTGCCGTAGAATTACATGGAAACGCATCTCTCGATTGTTCTTAAAAATACTACAGTTGAATATGATGTAAGGCCTAAAGATAACGAGTGAGTAAGGTTCTGGAGAAACTAGAGGGTTTGGCAAGTTGGCGAAATGCTGAAATAGTGAAATTTTGCTGAAAGCCCATATAAAAATCTTATTAAAAAGTTGGCGAAATTCCGAAGAAAAGCGAAACCTGACAAAACTTATTATAAATGCTGGAAGCTGCGAAAAATGCTTGCAGAAAACTTATAATAAAACATAGTAAAATTTTGGAGAAACTAATCGTAGAAATTTTTAAGGAAAAGTTTAGGCGAGGTAACGCTACAGTAGAAGTAATAATATAAGCGGGAGGCTGATTCGATATTATTATTTTTCATGTACGTGTTGTAAATGATAACCGATTCTTATTAAGATTGTTATGTATATCATGTAATGGCGCGATGTTCATTTGTCTTCCAATAACGTAAAATTTGATTGATTTGTCAAATAAATTTATTATAAAATTATGCTTATCTTTCCAAGGAAGTCTTACAGGTGCTAATCTTGAAATCTGCATCATCTCATATAATAGAAAGGCGCATGTAGTAGCATCACGGTAGTAAATCAGTTATCATTAGCATGAGGCGATAATAAAATTATTGGATATGTATGACGTAATTAAACGCTTTACGTATATCTTATTTATTATTTTATAATAAAGTGATCAAAATTTTGTATATCGCTAATTATAAAGTGACCAAAATTTGTGTATCGCTATTATAAAGTGATTAATAATATACGTGAAAAATGTTCCGATGCTTATATATAGAGCATGCTCACAATAAGGAGTAATTATTGTCGTAGTGAGGCTTGCTTGTAATATGACGCTTTACTGGAATTTGTGGAATTAGAGCCGAGGAGGGTCTTGGCAAATTTTGTGTTCGGGTTGATGACAAATACATTATCGTTTTCGCTAAAGGATCGGGAATAATAAATTGGGATTAGTGCGTTCATACGGTTGGCAAATAAATCCCCAATTTGAATAGGCGGCATAAATTATTGATTATCTTGAATATTGCGGGGTTTATCCGCCAGTTGTTTCGATCTGCTTTTAATTAGAATGCTTGATCTGTGATCGCATTACGTAGGCCTGGTATGTGTTCAAAACTTGGAAGCTGTCTTTCTTTCAAGGGCGCGATTTTCGCTAATAGTTTTGAGCTAACGTGGGTTATTCTTCTTTAGATGATTGATATACGTTATATATTATATTGTTGGGGTTGACGTCAATACTGTCGATTAGAATGGCCCTTGTATTATAGAAGGGAGAAATAAATTGCTCTTGGCTCCAGGTGATTGATCGTATCTCTATGAGCCATCAGGCTAAAAGAGTAAAACGAAGTATTAGTATTAGCGTCGTTTTAAAGAATAAGAAAAATCAGATTTCAAGTAGTAAAACTTGATATTTTTGTATAAAGCTTTATCGTTGATCGAAATTTAGAAATATAAAAGTGAATGTTAGATAACGTTCATTTAAAATTTTTTTAGTTTACGCGGAAATAAAGTCAATCTAACTTGGAAACGGCGCTACAAATTATTGATTATCTTGAATATTGCAGGGTTTATCGCAGTTGTTTTGATCCGCTTTCAATCAAAATGCTTGATTTACGATCGTGTTACTGTAGGTCTGGTATGTTTGGCTTGAAAACCGTCTTTCTTTCCAGGCGCGATTTCCATAATAGTTACGAGGCTTCTTGATAGGTTATTCTTACTTGGATGGTTGATATATGCTTCCGTGTGCGTGTTGTTGGTCTTGATATTGCTTTCGATCGAGAATGGTACCTGTATTATAGAAGGGAGAAATAAATTACTCTTAATTCCAAGTGATTGATCATTTACAAGCCATCCCTGAATTCTAAAAAATGTAAAGAACGAAGTATTAATATTAAACGTCATACCGTTTTTAAAGAATAAGAAAATCAAGATTTGAAAGTAGTAAAACCTTGAAAATGCTGTATAAAGCTTTTGCTCTAGTGATCAAGAAATTTAGAAATATAAAAGTGAATGTTAGATAATATTGTTAAAATTTTTTTTCGAAGTTTACGCTGAAATCCGTCGGGTACGAACGCTTTGGTGATATGTGTCATAGGCCATATCATGAAGACGTTAGTTAACGTTTCATTTAAGTGAAAAATAAAAATCAGATTTTTCAAGCTTTCCTTTGAAAACGCCAGGAAGCCATAAATCCTAAGAAGAAAACTGAAATATTTAGCTTACATTTAATTGAGAAACAATAAATAAAAAGAATTTCGAAAGTTACGCCCGAAATTCTATGCAGTTTTTATTATTATTTGGTATATATGTATTAGATTTGATATTTCTTTAAGTAAATCATGATGGCTTTCTTCTTGATTCGTTTTTATAATATTCATTTTACTTCTGTTTTAGTGTAGAGTCTGTTGGTACCGATTGGTTTTATATACTTTTCGAGCTTTTTCTTCTCTTGCATAGTATTTCCTCTTTTTATGTGTAGTTGTTGTTCGTACGGGTTTTCGAATTTATCATAGATTGGAATTTGTCTACGTTTAAAAAGCTCTTAATCTTGTGTTTGATGTGTTTATGTACGCGGCTATGTTTTGGAAATATTGAATTAAGCTTCCATTGAGAGGTAATTCAGCCAGTATCCTATTCAGGAGTAGTAAACTTTCATTTGGAAGAGTTATTGAGCTATTCACCCTTTTAGCTTTAAATTTCTGTTTCTGTTGCGGAGTAATATTTTAGAATGCAATCGTGCTGGCACAATCTTTCCTATCAATGAGGCAAGTTTCGTACAGGAGAATTTTGAGTTGTTTTTACGCCTTCCGATATTACTTTCGCTAGCTTTTATTTTGTGTTTTAATCAAACTTTTTCTTTCTTGTCATTTAATTGCGCTGCACTTGCAATCGTTCGTTCTTATATCATTTTCTGAATATTTAATCGTATCGAAATTTC